>NC_047086.1:212778048-213126173 GCF_902459505.1 Geotrypetes seraphini
AGTACTCCTGCCTCAGGGATCACAAATATAGTGGTATCTTGGTTTACGAGCATAATTCATTCCAGAAGCATGCTCGTAATCCAAAGTGCTCGTATATCAAAGCAACTTTCCCCATAGCAAGTAATGGAAGCTTGGACGATTTGTTCCACATCCCAAAAACAGGCCTATGTTGCAAATAAAAGCTCACCCTCACCTGCAAACTTTCAGTATCTCCTGCAGTACCCCCCACCCGTACCGAACAACACAGCATCAGCCGCTGGCCCCTGAACAGCTTTCCCTCCTCCCTCTGTGCACTATTGCTCAAGAAAGCCTTCCTCTACCTACAGCCCGCCTCTTTCTCTCCTCTCTAAGCACAAACCAGCCCCCTTACTGCCAACCCACCTCCCTGGCTCTGATGCCAAGCGTAACCCACAACTCTAGAAAGAATGTCAGCCACACTGCCTGCGCTCGTGCAGTGGGCGAATGGTTTCTCCCCTCCACATTTAAGCGCTCTCAGGGAACATCATCATTAGGCTACCATCACCGCGTTGCCAACATTCAAACCTGGTGTTCAAAATTACTGGGGCGACGTCAGGAGAAACACTCCAATCTGGAAGGGGAAAAAGTTGTATTGGGCGGGGGAATCTCCTGTGCTTCTCTCCAACTTCTGGCTAACAAGCCAGCCCAACATACCGAGCCGCGTCCGTGATGCGGGCAATGGGAGAGAGGCTGGAAGTGAGTTGGGAGGGGAGCTCGGAATCATGGCCAGCATGCTGCAGCTGAAGAACTTGGAAAGCAGCCCCACAGCCCTGCTGCCAACTGAGGTCGATATCGTTGAGGTGCCCTTTACTCCCCCAGGTTCCCCCAGCTCCACCCTATGGCCCTTAAACATCCGCGACCCGATCCTGCAGGCCCACATGAAGGAGTACTTCCTGTTCCGGGTGTGTACTGCTCTCTGCCACCAGCCTCCTGCTCTTCACGTCCAGTGCCAGTGTCCGCTAGAGGTAAGGGTTTGAGGGTTGGCCCGGGAGGAGTGAAGCCGGTTCTCGGGGTAGACTCACTCGCTGATCGAGTCAATGCTCGTTTTGTGAGTCAAAGTTTGCTCGAGTGTTTTGCTCGTCTCGCAAAACACTTGCAAACAGCGTTACTCACAAACCGAAGTTGGACTCTACTAAAATCAAAACAAACATTAAACAAATATAAAAATACTTATCCAGGACAAGCAGGCAGCATATTCTCAACATATGGGTGACATCAACCACGGAGCCCCGGTGCGGACAGCTTCACAAGCAGACTTGCTTGAAGAACTTTTAGAAATTTCACGACCGCCGCACCGCGCATGCGCGAGTGCCTTGCTGCCCAACGTAGGGCGCGCGTCTCCTCAGTTCTAGTTTTTCCGCGGAGCTGAGAAGCCCTTTTTTCTGGCTCTGCGCAAATTTGTTGGCTTCTCAATCACCAAGGCTTTTGTTTTTTTCTTGGTTTTTTTGTTTTTTTATTTTCAGTAATGAGTCTCTGCGTGGCGCGTAAAAAAAAGCAAAACTTTGTCATTTTTTTCAACGGCGGGGTTTGACCCGCGGTCTCAGCCGGCAATCTTCGACTTGGCTGAGGCTATCTTTTTTTCCATGCCCCGGCCTCTTACGGGATTTAAGAAGTGTAGCCAGTGTAATCGTGCGATCTCCATCACTGACCCGCACTGTTGGTGTATTCAGTGTTTGGGACCAGAACACCATCCCGAATCGTGTGCACGCTGTGCTACTCATCAAAAATGAGCTTTGAAGAGACGTTGAGTCCAACTTCAAAAGCTCTTCGGGGTCATGGATCCCTCTACAGAGAAGACCTCGACCTCAGTCTCGCTAGTGAAGGCCTCAACCTCGGCCTCGAGTAAATCACCCTCGCAAGTGAAAACCTCGACCACGCCTAAAGCCTCATCTTCAGGCAAGTCTATGCCAGTCTCTTCGGGTATGCTAGCTAAGAAGCCCCCAGTCCTCCAGGCAGAGTCTCAGGCAATCCAGGCAACGAGTGTAGTCATGCCGACCTCTTCGAGACTTCCAACGAAGCGTGCTTCCAAAGTTAGGGAATACTCATCTTCGAGGTCGCCCTCTCAGGAGTGCACTGCTGCACAAACATTACCAGCTTCATTGGTATCAGTGTCTGCTTTCCAGGATATGCTGGAAGCTATCCTGCATAAAGAGTTCAGTACTATGCTTGCCAAATTCACTCCAGCCTCGACACTGCTTCCTGCAGTTCGGCCTGAGCATTCAACCGATTTGTAAGCAGCTGCATCTGTGAGACCCTGATCTTCGTCCTTGAGTCAGACCTCATCTCGACACTCCAGGTCTAAAACTCCAGCTCATCTCAAGTCTCAGAAGTCTCAACCTTCAGCTTCATCCAAGCCCTGCAGGTCTCGATCTCCTGCTACCACTGAAGTCAGAAGGTCTCAGTCTCCACTTCGCTTCAGCTCCCAAAGGTCTCGTTCTCAGTCCCCATCGAGGCATCTCTCGCCATCGAGATGCCTCTTGCACGAGGCATGCCACGGATACATCTATACCTTGTTCTTCGAGACTTTTCAAGGATTTTCATACTGCTTCTTCCAGGTAGCATAGCCTATCCAGGCATTCTTCTCAATGGAGGTCTTCCTCTCGAGACCGGTGAGCTCACACGCCTCGTTCACCAGCAACTCGAGGCTCTTCGTGGCTCCATACGCCTATCTCGAAGCATTATCCAGCGGACCTTCATCAGCTTCAAAAGTCTGGTTCCTATCTATCAAAACCTATTTCACCGAGGCATGACCCGGAGCATTTGGTATCTCAACCTCCTCATGGATCTCTAGCTCATTCTTCTAAGCACAACACTCGATTATCCCTCCTCCTTCACAGAGTGGCGGCTCTTCTGTGTCCCTGACTTTGGATCCTGATCTTCAATTCCAGTACTCCAGAGAGGCTTCACCTTCTTTTTCTGTGACATCTCAGTCTCACACTTCTCAAAAAGAACAAGCATCTTTTGGGCCCGGTGTCTTTTTCCAAATTTATTTATCGGGTGAGTAAAGATCTTCATATTGATTTGCAATCTGATTCTAAATATACACCTGAATATTTGGAGGAGTTGGAAATGCCACATCCTCCCAAAGACTCTTCGTGGCTTACCCATGAATGGCTTCCTTCGTCGGACGTTTAAGAGAAATCTAGAAACCCCATATGCCATTCCAGCGGTGCCAGCGAAAATGGAATCTCGTTATAGGATGATTCATTGTAAGGGTTTGAGAAACCACAATTATCTCACCAATCTTTGGTGGTTGAATCTTCTTTAAAAAAGACTAACTTGCCTAAGGTCTATGCAACAGTTCCTCCAGGTCGAGAGGGAAGGACCATGGACATATTTGGCCGTCGTCTACATCAAAATTCCATGATGACAAATAGAATTTTGAACTACAACTTTATTTTTACATCTTATCTAAAACATTAGATTAAGACCTTGCCTTCTTTCTTTCCAGACTTACCAAAACATCGTTTGCCTGAGTTTCAGCATTTACACCACACTCTGTCCCAGCTTCGAATGCACATGGTCCAAGCAGCATACGATACATTTGAAATGTCATCACGGGTCACTGCATTTTCCGTGGCTATGAGACGTCTTCGGATTGGCTGCAGATTGTCGACATGGATCCAAATCTCCAGGATCGTCTTGACAACATACCCTGTCAAGGAAACGAGCTGTTTGACGAGTCCATCGAGGCAGCCACAAAACGCTTGTCTGAGTATGAAAAGTCTTTTGCCTCTCTCATCAGGTCAAAGCCTAGATCCTCGTCTGCTAACGGTTATAAGCCACCCTCGTCTTATCAGAGGCAAAAGTCAACACCGGCCTATTCCAGACCACCATCTAGGAAACAGCCGCAACAGCAGCGTCAACACAAACCCCAGGCTCCAGCTGCGACCAAGCCGCCGCAGCCTTTTTGACAATCTTGCACAGAGCATAACATCAGTCTTTCTGCTTCTGTCTTCCCCTCTTCCCATCAGAGGTTGTCTCCATCATTTTCATCAATGATGGGAGGTGATCACTTTGGACCCCTCTGGATGCTCTCCATCCTCAGAGAGGGTTACTCTCTTCAATTCCATCAAATTCCACCATATTATCCTCCAAGAGAGTGTCCTTCCAATTCCTCACAGACCCCCTTTCTTCTACAGGAAGTGCAAGCTCTGCTAGCTCTCAACGCCATCGAGCCAGTTTCTCTGGAGCAGCAGAGCATGGGATTTTATTTCCATTACTTTCTTGTCCCGAAAAAGACGGATGGTCTGCGACCAATTTTGGATCTGAGTTCTCAACAAATTTCTCACCAAAGAAAAGTTTCGGATGCTGTCTTTGGTGTCATTGTATCCCCTTCTAGATCAAAACAATTGGTTATGCTCTCTGGATCTCAAGGAGGCTTATACTCACATACTCATTCATCCAGCCTCCTGAAGATTCAGAAGATTTCAGGTGGGAAATCATCATTATCAATACAGAGAGCTACCTTTCAGGCAGGCATCATCTCTCAAGAGTTTTCACCAAGTGCCTGGTAGTGGTAGCTGCAGTTATGGTCTCCAGGTATTCCCATACCTGTACAATTGGCTTATCAAGGACACAATGTCTCAGGGGGTTACTGTAGCGACCCAACGGACTATTTGATTCCTACAAAGTTTGGTATTTGAAATCAAGTTTCCCAAATCTCAGCTACAACTTTCTCAGGCTCTTCAGTTTATTGGAACTGTCTTGGACACTGTACAACTCAGAGCATTCCTTCCTCAGCAACGCCATAATGCCCTCGTACAACTTTGTCAATAAGTATCTATCCTCACTTCTCTCTCAGCGAGGCACATGATGGTTCTCCTAGGTCACATGGCCTCTACAGTTCACGTGACTCCTTTTACCAGACTTCACCTCAGAATTCCTCAGTGGAGCCTGGCTTCTCAATTGCAGCAGGCTTTCGACCCTCTCTCTCAGTACATTACAGTGAATCCTTCTCTTCGGCACTCTCTTTGCTGGTGGATGCTTTCTTCCAATCTTTCCAGAGGTTTGCTTTTTCAAATGCCCCCTCATCAGAAGGTCTTAACAACAGATTCCTCGACCTATGCTTGGGGAGCTCATCTCGACGGTCTCTGTACTCAAGGGGGTACAGGGTCTCTTCCCCTTTGCCAGGAAGCGCAAAAGATTTGGATTTGGGCAATTCATCACAACACCTTTCTCAAAGCTGTCTAAATTCAGGGAGCGAAAAATGCATTGGCAGACAAATTGAGTCATCTCCTGCAACCTCACGAATGGACACTCAATTCTCCGTCTCTCCGACTCATTTTTTTCTCAGTGGAGGACTCCTCAAATAGACCTGTTTCCATCTCCCCACAACAACCAACTGCCTCAGTTTTGTTCCAGGATCTACTCTCCTCACTGCCTGGAGGCAGATGCTTTTCTCCTGGAGTGGAAGAACAAATTCCTAGATGCGTTACCTCCATTTCCTCTGATTCTGAAGACACTCATCAAACTCAAACACGAACATGCCACCATGATTCTGATAGCTCCTCGCTGGCCCAGACAACCTTGGTTCTCCCTTCTACTTCAACTCAGCAGCAGGGAGCCACTACTTCTGCCAGTTTTTCTGTCTCTGCTTACACAGAGTCAGGGTTCTCTTCTTCATCCCAATCTGAAATCGCTACATCTCACAGCTTTGGTACCTCTGACATGACTTCACAACTTCAGTTTTCTCAACCTGTCAAGGATATATTAGATGCTTCCAGAAAACCTTCCACCAGGCAGTGTTATAACCAGAAATGGATTAGGTATTCTGCTTGGTGCAATCTTCATCACAAGGAGCCTCAGTCCAACTACTTGTCTTCAGTTCTGGATTACCTCCTTCATTTATCTCAATCTGGCCTCAAATCAACCTCTATTAGAGTCCATCTCAGTGTGATTGCTGTTTTTCACCAACCATTGGAAGGGAAACCCTTAATCTGCTCATCCTGTGGTTTCCAGATTTATGAAAGGACTTTTCATTTTCAAACCGCCTCTCAGACCACCTCCAGTGGTATGGGATCTCAATATCGTTCTTGCTAAATTGATGAAGCCTCCTATTGAACCAATGTCTATGGCACATCTGAAATATCTCACTTGGAAAATTAGTGAGCTAGTAATGGATCCACCTTTCACAGTTTTCCATCACGACAAGGTGGTACTCCGCACTCATCCAAAGTTCTAACCAAAAGTTGTTACAGAATTTCATCTCAATCCATCCATTGTACTTACAATGTTTTTTCCAAAGCCTCATTCTCACCGTGGAGAAACAGCTCTTCGTACTCTAGACTGCAAACATGCTTTGGCTTTCTACTTGCAAAGGACCAAGCTACATAGATCTTCTCCACAACTTTTTGTCTCCTTTGATCCAAATAAGTTGGGACATCCTGGTTCCAAGAAAACCATCTCCAATTGGTTGGCTGCTTGCATCTCATTCTGCTATGCTCAGGCTGAGATGCACCTCGAAGAACATAAGAATTGCAGCTACTGGGTCAGGCCAGTGGTCCATCGTGCCTAGCAGTCCGCTCCTGCAGCAGCCCCTAGGTCAAAGACCAGTGCCCTAACTGAGACCAGCCCTATCTGTGTACGTTCCGTTTCAGCAGGAACTTGTCTAACTTTGTCTTGAATCCCTGGAGGGTGTTTTCCCCTATAACAGCCTCCGGAAGAGTGTTCCAGTTTTCCACCACTCTCTGGATGAAGAACTTCCTTACGTTTATACGGAATCTATCCCCTTTTAACTTTAGAGATTGCCCTCTCATTCTCCCTACCTTGGAGAGGGTGAACAGCCTGTCTTTATCAATATCTTGAATTTTTTGATCATGTCCCCTCTCTGTCTCCTCTTTTCAAGGGAGAAGAGACCCAATTTCTCTAATTTCTGACTGTACAGCAACTCCTCCAGCCCTTTAACCATTTTAGTCGCTTTTCTCTGGACTCTTTCAAGTAGTACCATGTTCTTCTTCATGTTTGGCGACCAGTGCTGGACGCATTATTCCAGGTGAAGGTGTACCATGGCCCATTACAGTGGCATGATAACCTTCTCTGATCTGTTCGTGATCCCCTTCTTAATCATTCCTAGCATCCTATTTGCCCTTTTCACTGCCACCACGCATTGTACAGATGGTTTTATCGACCTGTCGACCAGCACTCCCAAGTCTTTTTCCTGGGGGGTCTCTCCATGTAACGTCCCAGACATCCTGTATTCGTGTATAAGATTTTTGTTACCGACATGCATCACCTTACACTTATCCACATTGAACCTCATTTGCCATGTCGCGGCCCATTTCTCAAGTGTGTTTATAACACATTGCAGATCTTCGCAATCCTCCTGCGTCTTCACTACTCTGAATAACTTAGTATTGTCTGCAGATTTAATCACCTCACTCGTTGTACCAATTTCCAGATCGTTTATAAATATGTTGAAGAACACGAGTCCAAGCACCAAACCCTGCGGCTCTCCACTGGTGACGCTTTTCCAGTCCGAGTATTGTCCATTTACCCCCACTCTCTGTTTTTAATCCATGTGAGTATTTCACCCACGATTCCATGGCTTGCAATTTTTTGAAGTAGTCGTTCATGCGGAACCTTGTTGAGTCACAGCCCACAAGATTAGAGCCATGATGTCTTCTGTATCCTTCCTTAGATCTACTCATATTGAGGAAATATGCAAGGCTGCCATTTGGTCCTCAGTTTATACATTTACCTCTCATTATTGTCTGGATTCTTTTTCCAGACGGGATGGCCACTTTGGCCAGGCAGTATTGCAAAATTTATTCTCCTGAATTGCCAACACTCCCACAATCCCTTTCTGGTTAGCTTGGATGTCACCCATATGTTGAGAATATGCTGCCTGATTGACCTGGAATAAAGCACAGTTACTTACCGTAACAGGTGTTATCCAGGGACAGCAGGCAGATATTCTCACAATCCAACCGCCTTCCCTCGTTGGCTTCTTAGCTAGCTACCTGAACTGAGGAGACGTGCGCCCTACGTTGGACGGGAAGGAACTTGGGCATGTGCGGTGTGGCGGTCTCGAACTTTCTAAAAGTTCTTCAAGCAAGTCTGCTTGTGAAGCTGTCCGCATTGGGGCTTCGTGGTTGACGTCGCCCATATGTTGAGAATATCTGCCTGCTGTACCTGGATAACACCTGTTATGGTAAGTAACTGTGCTTTACAGACCTAATTAAAACTAATCAAAAAAATATAAAATAACATGGAAAAAACATAGCCAACCTGTGGGATGAGCATAGATGGAATAAAATCAACAGCACTTTAAAAATAAGAACAAAAAGTCCTAAAAAATAAAGAAAATATCACATTAAATGTTATATAAATATGCAAAACGACAACACTATGTTTAAAATAAAAAAAAGGTTATCAAGGTGTAAGTACCCAATCTTTCCTTACATGTGAATTAATTTTGTTGGGGGGGGGGTTTGGTTCACAGATTCTAGCCAAGAATACACAGACTCCACTGGAATAGATGTACATGAATTTTTAGTAAATACACTGAAAAATAACCCAAGGTAAGATACCGAGCACATTGTGAACAAGATGTTGACTCACTGCAAATTATTTAACTATCAAACTGCAAAAATTTGGAATTTACTTCCTATAGAGATTTTGCATTGCCACTATGTATGTATGCTCTGTTTCACAAAAATCTGAAAACATGGCTTTTCAGAGATCTTTGTTAGGTATGTGTTTGTGTGTAGTGAAATGCTGTCTCTTGTACAATTATGCTCTATACCTAGATAAGTAGGTTATGCATCTATAGTCGCTAGACAGCTTGTAGGTAACATCATTTACATAATGTTTTCAGTCCCTCTTCTCCTACCTCAGGTCTGCCCCCCAGGATTCCAGTTGCATTCCTGCAAGCTAGACAGTAGGAGCTCGTCTCTTCTGTTCATGTTTATTTTTCTTTTAACTCAGTCTTTGTTTTGCACTTCACACCTTTGTGCTGCAAAAAGGTTCCCTGCCGGGACAGCTCTGACTTCAAGAGATTGCAGACTTCGTGGAAAGCCTGTTTCCATGGGGTTGACTGCCTCTGGACAGCCTGCACTTTTGGATTGGGACTCGGGAACTCTTCCCTTGGGAACTTGCTTACTCCAGGTTCATCCACTAGTGGGTCTGAGTGTAAGTAGGAGTGCAGGCTGCATGGCTTCGTAGAGGCGTGTCCAGGATTGGGGCCAACTGTGTTCCTTGCCAGGTTGTATCCATGGGGGTGTCCAGTAGTGTCAGAGGTCTCCAGGAGTAGTTGGGCCGGAGGGGCAATCAGAAGACCAGCAGGCCAGTTTGCAGTTGTTAATTCTTGCATCTTAAGGATTCAAGATTGGGTCTCGTTGGTTCGTATAAAATTAAACACCACAAAAACAAAACTTTTATGATTTGGTCCTAATTTGGAATTACTGCCCTCCAAAGTATCATTACCTTAGGATATTTCATTACAAATTGAGTTTACATCTAAAATCCTAGGTTTCATCCTGGACTCTACACTCTCCTTTTCATCTCAAGTTAGCAATGTGATGAAAAAATGTTTCTTTCTGTATCGCCTGGTAGACCGATATACAGTGGTACCTCGGTTTATCCCAGGACAAGCAGGCATGATATTCTCACATGTGGGTGATGTCATCTACGGAGCCCCGATGCGGAAGCATTTTCAAGCAAACTTGATTGAAGATTTAAGTTTGCTCTGCTGCTCCACGCATGCGTGCCTTCCTGCTCCACTAGGGGGCGCATCCCCTCGTGGTCTCCAGTTCAAAATTTTCCGCTGAGCCTAGAAGTCGTGTTTTTTCAGGCTCTGCCCCAACTGCCTTCTAGCACCGCGATTTTTTCTTGTTTTTCTCGATTTAGTCGCTGTGCGTGAGTTTTTTTCTTGTTTCAACTGTTCCTGCTCATTTTTCACCGACCCGGAGGCTTCCGGGTCCCCGTGGCCGCATGGCTATTCGAGCCGCGGCCAGTTTCGATTCTATGTCCCGGCCTTTGACCGGCTTTAAAAAGTGCTCCCGGTGCGAGCGGCTTCTTTCCATCACAGACCCGCATCGCCGGTGCATCCTCTGCCTGGGGGCCGCTCATCCAACCGACTCCTGCCCCCAGTGCGCTACTTTCCAGAACCAGGCTCTCCGTCGAAGGAAAGCCCGCTGGCGGATCTTTTCGCCCCGGACCAACCCTCTACCTCGGCCTTGACCTCGGCCCCGAATACCTCGGCATCGCCTCGAGACTCGAACCCGAAGCCCTCGGGACAACAGAAAACCTCGGCTCCGGGTAAGTCCCCTCTTCCCTCTTCAGGTTCTGTACCAGCAAAGAAACCGGCCTCGGGGACACCGGCGACGCATGGTGGAAGTCCCATGCTTATAGCCCCGGCGAAGCCCTCCAAGCCTTCGGGCCGTGCCTCCACCACACGGGAATACTCTGATACGAGGTCGCCCCCGGTGGAGTGCACCGAGGCAGTGGACATGCCCTCGATGCTGTCCGTGCCCGTTTTCCAGGACCTACACCGAGCAATGATCTCGTTGGAGCTGTCCGCTACAATGGCCCATTTGCAACCGGCCTCGACCTCGACCCCGCATGTGCCAGACCAGCCTGAGCCTCGCGTCGAGCCACCTCGAAGAAAAGCGCGCAAGCTTCGCCGCATTCCATCCTCCTCGGACTCCTCACCGAGGCACCCGAGGCGCTCTCCCTCCACAGACCGCCGCGGTGCAAAACGTCGCGCTAAAACGACAGAAACCTCGAACCGCCGTACCTCTAAGAAGGCCCGGGGTTCCCCCACTCTACGAGGCCGTTCACCTACACCTCGTACGGGACCACTAAGGGTGGCTGAGTTATCAGTCTCCAACCCGCGCATCCTCCGAACTCCCCCTCGGACCGGGACTCTGACCCGAGGTCGCAGGTTTTCACCGAGGGAGTCCGGGTCGAGGTCACCGATTCGACATCAATCGGTACCTCGAACCCCGACATCATCTCCGAGGGGCTCCTCGAGACGTCGGAGATCTACGACCCCGGAACACTTTCTCAGTACTTCCCCGGTCTCGGAGCGTGGATCAGAGCAGGAACCTCGATACTCGAGGGAAGCCTCCCCATCTGTCTCCACCCGACGGAGGTCTCGTTCACCGACCCCGCACGGGATCTCGGGAACATCTCGCCCATCCTTCACTCGCTTTGTCCAGGACATGGGCCACGCTTTGGACTTAGACCTCCAGTCCGACTCCAGATACTCCAAGGAATACCTAGCGGAGATAGATATGCCATCCCTACCCAGAGAGTCCCTCCGCTTACCGCCTAACCCGGTACTCCAACAGGCCTTCTTCAGGAACCTGGAGACCCCCTACATGGTCACAGCCGTACCCTCCAAAATGGAGGCCAAGTACCGCACAGTACCCTACCCCGGATTTGAACAACCACAGCTCTCCCACCAGTCGCTGCTAGTAGAATCCTCCTTGAAAAAGGCCCACCCATCCCGGGTCTCAGCCGCGGTCCCCCCAGGCCGAGAAGGCCGAACCCTAGACAAGTTTGGCAGGAGACTATATCAAAATGCCATGATGGCCTCTAGGGTGCAAAGCTACACTTTCACCTTCACATCCTACCTCAAACACCTCATTGGACTATTGAGAGCCTTTGAGACTGACCTACCGGCCCCCCGCCAAGGAGCGTTTGGCCTGCTTTTAGAGTCCCTCTCCAACCTGCGCCTCCATCTATTCCACGCGGCCTACGATGGCTTCGAACTCTCCTCTAGAGAGGCAGCCTTTGCTATCGCCATGCGCCGACTAGCTTGGCTGCGCCTGGTCGACATGGACCCCAACTTACAGGACCGGTTGGCTAACCTACCCTGCGTGGGAAAAGAACTGTTCGATGACACGATCGAGGCGGCTACAAAACGCCTCTCCGAACACGAACGCTCGTTTGCCTCCCTCGTGTGGCAAAAGCCTAAACCGCCCGCGTCCAGGCCGTTCAGGGCCCCTCCGCGCCGCTACCCACAAAAATCCACTCCTGCCTTCTCGCGGCCCCTGCCCAGGCGTCCGCAAGCCCACCACCGGGCCATGCCCAAGTCCCAACCGCCTGCGACTTCCAAACCATCCCCGTCCTTTTGACGGGATTCGTGGAAGGGGGCGGGCCCCCTCCGCCATAGTCCCAGGCCTCCTTCCCATCGGTGGCCGCCTCAAAGCCTTTTACCCCCGCTGGGAACAAGTCACGTCGGACGCATGGGTCCTTGGCGTGATCTCATCAGGATACTCTCTCAACTTTCGGGCCATGCCTCCAGACAACCCCCCCAAGGAATTGCCCTCCCAACCGGACGCAGCTACCCCTACTCCTCTCCGAGGCTCGAGACCTGCTTCGCCTCAGGGCAGTGGAGGAGGTTCCCCCCGACCAACGGGGGAAGGGCTTCTACTCCCGTTACTTCCTGGTACCGAAAAAAACGCCTCAACAAATTTCTAGTACGGGAAAAATTTCGGATGCTTTCCCTACCGACCCTCTACCCCCTGATCGACGAGGGCGACTGGCTCTGCTCCCTCGATCTGAAGGAGGCGTATACACATGTCCCAGTACACCCCGCTCACCGCAAGTTCTTGCGTTTTCAGGTAGGGGACTGGCACCTACAATACCGAGTCCTCCCCTTCGGCCTAGCATCATCACCTCGGGTCTTCACCAAGTGCCTCGTGGTGGTTGCAGCAACCTTACGTTCCCAGGGCCTCCAGGTATTCCCATACCTGGACGACTGGCTGATCAAAGCCCCGTCCAGGGAAGGGGTTATCTCAGCGACCCAACAGACTATTACCTACCTACAAAGTCTGGGGTTCGAAATAAACTTCCCAAAATCCCAACTACGCCCCTCGCAGTCCCTACAGTTCATCGGGGCCACGCTGGATATGGTTCGCCTCCGTTCCTTCCTCCCCCCTCCGCGCCTAGAGGCGTTAGTAAGTCTGAGTCGAAGGATCTCTCGGTTGACCTCGGTATCAGCCCGACAGATGATGACTCTCCTAGGCCACATGGCCTCCACCGTCCATGTCACACCCTTCGCCCGCCTCCATCTGAGAATCCCTCAATGGACCCTGGCTGTGAGAGGAGCACCAGGCTGAGAATCTGGTCCACTTTTGGGAGTAGCAGGTTCTCGTTGAGGTCTTTCTAGAGGCCTCCAATATCTCCTTGACTGATTGAGACACGGGGAGAGAAGTCAGGGGGAAAGAAACCAAGCATTCAGATGAAGAGATTGAAGATTGGGATGTAACAGCGAACCCTGACCCTGTGATAGTAGAGAGGGAAACTGAGGCAGAGGCAGTGGATCTCTGACACTGAGTTGAAGTAGAAGGGAAAACCAAGGCTGGCGTGGCCAGCGAGGAGCAATCAGGATCAGGGTGGCTTGTACTGTTTTCAGGTGGACAAGCGTCCGCAGGATCAGAGGAAACGGCGGGAACGCGTACAGGAACCTTCCTGGCGTCAAGACCGGGACCCGATTGACCGTCCCGTGACAGTGACTCCTTCCTTGCAAAGATCGCTCCGCTGTTGGGCCGACTCTTCAAATCTTTCCAAAGGTTTACTCTTCCTCGCCCCTCATCACAGCAAGGTACTCACCACGGACTCGTCAGAGTACGCTTGGGGAGCCCATCTGGACGGCCTACGCATGCAGGGGATGTGGTCAACGGAAGACCGCCGCTGTCACATCAACGTGCTAGAGTTCCGGGCCATCTATCTCGCAGCTGTAGCCTTTCAACATCTGTTCCATGACCGGGTGGTCCTCATCCGAACCGACAACCAGGTAGCAATGTACTATGTAAACAAACAAGGAGGAACAGGGTCTTGGTCCCTCTGTCGGGAAGCCCTGCGCCTCTGGAAATGGGCGATCTCCAACAACACCTTCCTTCGAGCGGTGTACATACAAGGAGTACAAAACTGTCTGGTGGACAGACTCAGCCGCCTCCTCCAGCCACACGAATGGTCACTGCACTCTCAAACCCTACGACAGGTGTTCAAACAGTGGGGGACACCTCAAATAGATCTGTTCGCATCCCCCCACAATCACAAACTGCCTCTCTTCTGCTCCCGGATGTACTCCCCGGACCGGCTCGAGGCCGACGCCTTCCTCTTCGACTGGGAGGGAAGGTTCCTGTACGCGGTCCCGCCGTTTCCTCTGATCCTGCGGACGCTTGTCCACCTGAAAACAGTACAAGCCACCCTGATCCTGATTGCTCCTCGCTGGCCACGCCAGCCTTGGTTTTCCCTTCTACTTCAACTCAGTGTCAGAGATCCACTGCCTCTGCTTCAGTTTCCCTCTCTACTATCACAGGGTCAGGGTTCGCTGTTACATCCCAATCTTCAATCTCTTCATCTGAATGCTTGGTTTCTTTCCCCCTGACTTCTCTCCCCGTGTCTCAATCAGTCAAGGAGATATTGGAGGCCTCTAGAAAGACCTCAACGAGAACCTGCTACTCCCAAAAGTGGACCAGATTCTCAGCCTGGTGCTCCTCTCACAGCCAGGACCTGGTGTCGGTCCCCGTCCAACTGGTCCTTGACTATTTACTTCAATTATCTCACTCCGGCCTAAAGACCAACTCCATTCGAGTACACCTCAGTGCGATTTCAGCCTTCCATCAGCCCCTGGAAGGGAAAGCCCTCTCGCTCCACCCCCTAGTCTCTTGCTTCATGAAGGGTCTTCTGAATGTCCACCCTCCTCTCAAACCTCCTCCGGTGGTTTGGAACCTTAACGTGGTTCTGGCTCAACTAATGAAACCTCCATTTGAGCCCCTCAAATGCCATCCAAAATTCCTCACTTGGAAGGTGATTTTCCTGGTTGCGCTCACTTCCGCTCGGCGGGTTAGTGAGCTACAAGCCCTTGTGGCGGACCCACCCTTCACGGTATTCCATCACAACAAGGTGGTACTCCGCACTCATCCAAAGTTCTTGCCTAAAGTAGTGTCTGATTTTCATCTCAATCAGTCCATTGTCTTACCTGTGTTTTTTCCCAAGCCCCACTCTCATCCTGGAGAGGTGGCGCTCCACACTCTTGATTGTAAGAGAGCGTTGGCCTTCTACCTCCAATGCACTCAACCACACCAGAAAGTCCCACAATTGTTTTTGTCCTTCGACCCAAACCGGTTAGGTCACCCAGTCTCCAAGCGCACATTGTCCAACTGGTTGGCCGATTGCATCTCCTTCTGCTACGCTCAGGCTGGTCTCGCACTGCATGGTCGAGTAACGGGACACAAGGTCCAAGCGATGGCAACCTCCGTAGCGTTCCTCAGGTCCACACCTATTGAGGAAATCTGCAAGGCTGCCACGTGGTCTTCGGTTCATACTTTCACCTCCCATTACTGTCTGGACTCACTGTCCAGAAGCGATGGCCGGTTCGGCCAATCGGTTTTGCGAAATCTATTTGCTTAAATTGCCAACTTCTCTCCACCCCTTTTCAGTTAGCTTGGAGGTCACCCACATGTGAGAATATCATGCCTGCTTGTCCTGGGATAAAGCACAGTTACTTACCGTAACAGGTGTTATCCAGGGACAGCAGGCATATATTCTCACAACCCGCCCACCTCCCCGAGGTTGGCTTCTTTGCTAGTTAAGTGAACTGGAGACCACGAGGGGATGCGCCCCCTAGTGGAGCAGGAAGGCACGCATGCGTGGAGCAGCAGAGCAAACTTAAATCTTCAATCAAGTTTGCTTGAAAATGCTTCTGCATCAGGGCTCCGTAGATGACGTCACCCACATGTGAGAATATATGCCTGCTGTCCCTGGATAACACCTGTTACGGTAAGTAACTGTGCTTTACGAGTGCACCGGTTTGCGAGTGTTTTGCAAGACGAGCAAAACATTCGCAAACTTGATGCCTCGTAAACCGAGCTTGCCTCGCTGTACGAGCGCCCCCCGCGAACCGGCACCTTCCCCCCCAGCGAGCCGGCATCCCCCCGCTCGCGTTGCCCCCCCTCCACCGCGATCCTACTTCTCCCCTCCGAGCAATCAATAACACCCTTTACCCGACTTGGCACCAGTGCCGGTGCCCGAAGATCCTCCCTCTTCTGGCGCGGCCTGGGCTGGGCGGTGCATTGGAGATCCTCCTTCTTCTGGTCTGGGCTGGGCTGGGCTGGACTGGCTTTGAGCATTTGCGCATGCTCAAAGCCTTCTGGTCTTGCTCTCTCCGAGATTGAGAGCGAGACCAGAAGGCTTTGAGCATGCGCAAATGCTCAAAGCCAGTCCAGCCCAGCCCAGCCCAGAAGAAGGAGGATCTCCGACGCACCGCCCAGCCGCGCCAGAAGAGGGAGGATCTTCGGGCACCGGCACTGGTGCCAAGTCGGGTAAAGGATGTCATTGACTGCTCGGGGGGGAGAAGTAGGATCGCGGTGGAGGGGGGGCAACGCGAGGGGGGGCAACGCGAGCGGGGGGGATGCCGGATCGCAGGGGGGGGTTGGAACAGCGTCGGATTCCTCAAGGGGGGGAAGAATGGAGCAGCGCCGGTAGCCTCGGGGGGGGGGGGGGGGGAGGTGGAACCAATCAAAGCAGTTTCCCTTACTTCCTATGGGGAAACTTGCTTTGATATACGAGCAATTTGGTTTACGAGCATGCTTCTGGAACGAATTATGCTCGTAAACCAAGGTTCCACTGTAATTCCTTTACAGATGGGTATTATACCTCATTGCTACCAGCAGGTGGAGACTGAGATAAAATTTGTATATCAGTATAGCTTCCCCTCTACTAATCCAGTCTTCCTCAGTCTCCAGTAGCAGGTGGTAAGGCTAATTTTGGCTCCCCTCTTAACACTGTTGGAACTTTGTTTTTGGACTCCTGGTTCCCCTTTTGTGCCGGATAGAGCTTGGATGGGTCATCTTTGGAGATCCGTCTGACCTCGGGGGTGTTAAACCCGGAGGGTCTCATGCTGGTTTCCTCCCCCCCGGTTTCCTCCCCCCACCTACCTCCATCTCGCCATATTTTTGTAGAGGTGCCACAGCAGGCGGCCTGGCCCCCTGGTTGGTCAACCCTCCAGCTTTGAGAGCCATGGAGTCTGTTCTGATATATATTTTAAAAAATCCTGAGGTGTGCCGGCTAACAGCCCTGGCTCATTTCCCTGTAAAACTGCCTGTTTATTTGTGTTTTTCTCAACTAGCCTGCATTTTTTCTTTCAGCTAGGGTATTTTCCAGCACAATGAGCACTTTTAAAGGGAAAAAGGGCTCATTGTGTTCCATACACAAGGTACTCGCGGCCAGCCTGTGCAAGCTTTGTGCAAGCTGAAGCAGTGGGGCACTTTTCCAGTCCGAGTATTGTCCATTTACCCCCACTCTTTGTTTCCTATCCGCCAGCCAGTTTTTGATCCACGTGAGTACATCACCCTCGATTCCATGGCTTGCAATTTTTCGAAGTAGTCGTTCATGTGGAACCTTGTCGAACGCCTTCTGAAAATCCAGATATACAATGTCGACCGGGTCACCCTTTCTAGTTGCCTGTTTACTCCCTCAAAGAAGTGCAGCAAGTTTGTCAAGCAAGATCTTCCTTTGCTGAAGCCGTGCTGGCTGGTCCTCATCAGCTTGTGTCCGTCAAGTTGATCAATGATGTGGTCCTTTATCAGCACCGTTACCATATTTCCTGGTACCGAGGTCAGTCTCACCGGTCTGTAGTTTCCCGGATCTCCCCTCGAACCTTTCTTGAAGATCGGCGTAATATTCTCCACCTTCCAGTCTTCCGGAATCCTTTCCGATTTGATTGACAGATTGGTTATTGAAGCAGTTCAGCTTGATTACCCTTGGATGGATGCCATTCGGTCCTGGGGATTTATCATTTTTAAGCCTATCAATCTGCCTGCATACCTCTTCTAGATTGACCGTCAATCCTGTCAGTTTCCCATCTTCGGTTCCTGCGCATAGCCTGTCGGCTTCCGGTATGTTGTGTATATCCTCTTCGGTAAATACAGATGCAAAAAATTGTTCAGTTTGTCGGCGATGGCTTTGTCCTCTTTTAGGATTCCCTTTATTCCATGGTCATCCAACGGCCCCACTGCTTCCTTCACAGGTCGTTTCCCCTTAATATATTGAAAGAATGGCTTGAAGTTTTTTGCCTGCTTGGCTATTTTTTCCTCGTAGTCTCTTTTGGCCCCTCTTACCACCTTTTGGCACCTACTTTGATGTTGTTTGTGCTTTTTCCAGTTTTCATCCGTTTTTTACCTTTTCCATTCCTTAAAATCTTGTCTCTGATCGCTTCCTTCACCGCTACAGTGAGCCACTCCGGTTCCTTGTTCTTTTTCCTCATAGATCCCTTGTTGATACGCGGTATATATAGATTTTGCCTGCATTGAGTCAGAGGAAGGTTTGTCAGTTACTCACAGATGTTTTTTTCTGGCCTCTCCAGGCTAGACGACCTGGCAGTATCTTCAGGTCCTGGGATCTATGGTGGCAACAATCAATGTCGTTCCTTGGGCCATAGCCCATGTGTGCGCACTGCAGGACGTGCTTTTTTTCCCACTAGAGTTTGTAATGGGACCCGTTGTCTGCCCGACTCCCCTGGATGGCGGGAACTTGGCATGGTCTAGCCTGGTGGGTGCGTCCCCTTTCCTGTCTAGGGGTCTTCCCCTCTGGAAATCTAGATGATTCTAATGTTGGATGCCAGTCTCTTTGGCTGGAGTACTGTTTGTCTGGACAGTCCAGTCCAGGGCTGGTTACCTCCTCTGAGAAGAAGTGGTTGATCAATCACCTGGAGCTTTGGGCGATTTGACTGGCTCTCTCCCACTTCGGGCGTCTTAAGAACATAAGTTGCCTCCGCTGAGGCAGACCAGAGGTCCATCTCGCCCAGCGGTCCGCTCCCGCGGCGGTCCATCAGGCCCATTGCCTGAGCAGTGGTCCCTGACTAGCTCTATAGCCTACCTCTACTCCTATCTATACCCCTCAATCCCTTTGTCCTCTAGGAACCTATCCAAACCTTCTTTGAAGCCCTGTAACGTGCTCCTGCCTACCACAGCTTCTGGAAGCGCGTTCCATGTATCCACCACCCTCTGAGTGAAAAAGAACTTCCTAGCGTTTGTTCTAAACCTGTCCCCTTTCAATTTCTCCGAGTGCCCCCTTGCACTTGTGGTTCCCCATAATTTGAAATATCTGTCCCTAACTACTTTTTCTATGCCCTTCAGGATCTTGAAGGTTTCTATCATGTCTCCTCTAAGTCTCCGCTTCTCCAGGGAAAACAGCCTTAATTGTTTCAATCTGTCAGTATATGAGAGATTTTCTATACCCTTTATCAGCTTAGTTGCTCTTCTCTGGACTCCCTCAAGTACTGCCATGTCCTTCTTGAGGTATGGCGACCAGTACTAGACACAGTATTCCAGATGCGGGCGCACCATTGCACGATACAGTGGCAGGATGACTTCCTTCGTCCTGGTCGTGATACCCTTCTTAATGATACCCAACATTCTGTTTGCTTTCCTTAAGGCTGTGGTGCACTGTGCCGACGCCTTCAGTGTTGTGTCTACCATCACTCCCAGGTCTCTTTCAAGGTTACTTACCCCTAGTAGTGATCCACCCATTTTGTAAGTGAACATCGGGTTCTTTTTCCCCACATGCATGACCTTGCATTTCCCTATGTTGAAGCTCATTTGCCACCTTTTGGTCCACTCTTCCTGTATCGTTAGATCCTTTTGGAGATCCTTGCAGTCTTCCGTGGTTTTAACCCTGCTGCATAGTTTGGTGTCATCTGCAAATTTAATGACCTCACATTTTGTTCCCGCCTCTAGGTCGTTAATGTAGATATTGAACAGGAGCGGTCCCAGCATCGACCTCTGCGGAACTCCGCTCGTGACCCATTTCCAGTCTGAGTAATGGCCCTTTACTCCAACCCTCTGTTTCCTGTCCGCAAGCCAGTTTTTGATCCATCGGTGGACCTCCATTTGCACCCCGTGGTTCAATAGCTTTTTAAGCAGTCTTTCGTGTGGTACCTTGTCGAAGGCTTTTTGGAAGTCAAGGTAAATGATGTCTATAGATTCTCCTTTATCCACCTGGCTGTTTACCCCCTCAAAGAAGTACAATAAGTTTGTGAGGCATGACCTACCCTTGCAGAAGCCATGTTGACTTGACTTTAGCTGTCCATTTTTTTTGATGTGTTCACAGATGCTGTCCTTAATCAGCGCTTCCATCATCTTTCCCGGGACCGAGGTCAAGCTCACCGGCCTGTAGTTTCCTGGGTCACCCCTTGAACCTTTCTTGAAGATGGGCATGACATTTGCTATTTTCCAGTCCTCCGGGATCTCTCCAGTTTTTAAGGATAAGTTGCATATTTGTCGAAGTGGCTCTTCTATTTCGTTCCTTAGTTCCTTGAGTACCCTTGGGTGAATGCCGTCCGGACCTGGCGATTTGTCGCTCTTTAGCCTGTCTATTTGCCTGAGGACATCCTCTTGGCTTACCTCTAATTGGACCAGCTTTTCATCTTGGTCTCCATTTACGATCTCCTCGAGTTCCAGAATGTTGGTTATGTCTTCCCTCGTGAAGACTGACGTGAAGAACTCATTTAACTTGTCAGCTATCTCTTTTTCTTCTTTTATCACTCCCTTTCTGTCTCCATCATCCAAGGGTCCCACTTCCTCCCTTGCCGGTTGCTTCCCCTTAACGTACCTGAAGAATGATTTGAAGTTTGTTGCTTCCTCTGCCAATCTCTCTTCGTATTCTCTTTTTGCTTTCCTAACCTCTCGGTGACACTCCCTTTGGTGTTCTTTGTGCTCCTTTTGGTTGTCCTTTGTTTGGTCCTTTTTCCATTTTTTGAACGATGCTTTCTTGTCACTTATCGCCTTTTTCACTGCATTTGTTATCCACACTGGGGTTTTTGTTCTATTTTTTTGCACTCTTTCCTGAACTTGGGGACACACAGGTTCTGTGCTTCATGCACAGTGCCCTTGAGTAGGGTCCAGGCTTTTTCTACGGACTCCATCTTCCTTGTGTTGCCGTTGAGTTTCTTTCCCACCATTTTCCTCATGGCATCATAATTCCCTTTTTTAAAGTTGAGTGCCGTCGTTGTGGTTCTTTTCACCTTTGATGATCCAATTTCTAGCCTGCACTGGATCGTGTTGTGATCGCTGTTTCCTAGTGGGGATAATATCGCCACCTCCTTTGCGGGTCCCCCTAGTCCGTTGAAGATTAGGTCAAGAGTGGTATCTCCCCGCATTGGTTCCGTACCATGCCATGGCGGTGGTTTACCTCAATCCCCAGGAGTGCTTCTTTGAGCATGGGGGTCCGGCTTCTCTTTTAGTGGGCAGAAGACCACCTTGTAGTATTTTTAGCTCTGCACGTGGATGGGATGTACAATGTTCAGGAGGATTATCTCAGTCGCCAGACTCTGGTTCCTGGGGAATGATCCCTATCTATCCCAGAGAGCACTCTACTGCAAAGTGGGGTCGTCCTATATTTGACCTCATGGCATTGCGTCCATCAAAAAACAAATTGGTTCTTCAGCCGCCTGCCTGCTGAGACGGAACGCGTCTCACTGGAGTTGGGTGCCTCTTGTAGCACCTGACTGGCTGAGGCATCCATGATATGCTGACCTGGTTCATCTGCAGCTGAATCAGGGTCTCAGACTTCCTTGTTATCCTCATCTCATGCAGGACCCGATTGCGCTTCAGGATCCAGACTGCTTGGGTCTTGTGGCTTGGCTATTGAGTATGTGACTTTAGTCTGAATTGGCTATTCTTTGGCCGGGATTGTTACTCCTCTCCACAGCAAGAAGAAGTCAACTGTGGTGGCCTATGCAAAAGCCTGGAGATGTTATCAGGCGTGGTGCAGCCAGAAAAATGAAGATCCATCTTTGCTGTCGGTGCCTCGACTGCTGGAGTTCCTTCAGGATGGGCTGGTACAGAGATTGGCTGTCACTTCTCTTAGAATCCAGTTTGCCGGTTTCTCTCATCTGGGTTGTAAGCCTCTGAGAGGCTCCTTGGCCACTCATCCTGACATCATCTGGTTTCTGTGAGGTACGCTGAAGCTCAGGCCTCCGCTGCAGCTACCCTGTCCAATTTAACTTATTTGTCAGGGAGTATCCCTGTACCCCTCTCTCTTCTCTATGTCCTCTACAAGTGTCACTGTCTACTTTTGCTTGCACTAGAGTCCTAGGGGGCAGTCCTGAGATAGAAGAGGAGGGACTGAAAACATTATGTAAATAAGCTGTCTAGTGACTATAGATGCATAACCCACCTATCAAGAATAGTGTGGATTTACATGAAAGATTAGCAAAGGTAAGAACCTAATCTTTCGTTGTAGCCCACTGTTTCAGAAATCTTTGTTAGGAGTTTAGTCTCATTTTGATTTTGCATTGTATGTTTATTTTTGTGTAGCAATAATAGTATTTTTAACCTGCATTGAACTCTGCTTTGTGAGGATTTGGCGGGATTTAAGATTACATGTAACATAATACTTTAAATGATAATTCTGTGAGTGCAAGAGATCAATCCTCTGAGAGGTGTCATCTGATAGAGATTGATATCAGACCATTATTTTATATCATAGAGCTTTCTAGAATGCTCTACTAATAGATTGTGAGAGTAGATTCCACAATTAAGGCAGAACATCTGAGTAGATTCGCTTGCAGGTGAGTATCTAGAGGTTAAAAATGATTTTCAATTGTCAGATCTATTTGTATTGGCGGGGGCTGCCTATAAATGTCAACCAGCCTTGAAAGCGATCATTTCAAGATGGATCTGTATGGCCATTTCTTGAATTAATTGATGACTTCTTAAAACACAGTGAGGAACATCAGCTTAGCAGGGCATTACAATAATCTAACTTATTTAGAACAAGTCCATGAATTTAAGACTCTGGGCTTAAGGTTTTAAAGACCCAATCTTTTGAAGAGAGAAAAAACATTTTTAAACTACTCTAGAAATATGAGGTTTAAATGAAAGATGGTTATCAGTAACTCCAAGCAAAAGAAGCTGTTCCATGTCTTCAGAGAGCAACTTTGTTTACTTGAATATAATAGATGATGGAGTTTATTATATACTATTGACACCAAAACTCCCCTGTACAAAAGCTGTATTTCAAGGAGGTCCTCATTCCCAGCTTTATTCCAGGGCTGCTATGAGTAGGGATCCCATGCTGCTGAAGTGCATGTTTCTTAGTAGAGAATGACATGGGGACAAATTTTCCCTGTCCCTGTGGGAGCTCATTTTCCTGTCCCGGCAAGTTCTTTTCCTGTCCCTGCCCCTGCCCCATTCCTGCAAGCTCTATCCTCATCTGTACAAGCCTCAAACACTTTAAAATCATAAGTGTTCGAGGCTTGTGCAGTTAAGACAGAGCTTACAGGAATGGGACAGGGACAGTGATAAAACTCGCAGGGGGCGGAGAAATTGAGTTCAAGCAGGGAAGGGGAAAAATTTGTCCATGTGTCATTCTCTATTTCTTAGTACTACATCCATATGTGAGGGCTCCACTGTCCCTGCGGTCAGACGAACCACCCTAATACCAATCCTTTGATTTTTGTGTTTTCTATCAAGTTTTCTTTTGGGTATGTTGTGATTTTCTTAGATTGCTATAAAAATATTTAAAATTTAATTTATAGTAAATGTGCTTACTGTTTTACAGGGATAGAATGATGCTGCTAAAATTAGAACAAGAAATTCTGGAGTTTATTAATGATAATAGGTAAGTGACATAAAGAAAACTACAATGTCAGCATTTACATACCAGCATTTAGGGGTGGTTGGTTACACCATGTGAATGGCTGGTGTAAATATCAGCTTCTGACTATGCTGTTTGTGGTATTGCGGTATAAAAAAATTAAAATTATTATTATTATTACATTTGCAAGCGTAGTCATTAGTATTCTATAACTTTAACATGTAAGTGCTGATATGCTTCTGATCTGCCCATGCAGATCTGCCCCTCAAATATTCACAAACCTTTTGCAGTTACATTCTGTAGAATTTGCGCACTAGGGATATAGAATACCAATTAAGTGCAGTTACATGCATAACTGCAAATTAGTTCCAATTAATTCCAATTGTCACCAATAATTAGTTTAGTGCTAGTTAGCTAATTTGTCAATTAAGTGCACATGTAATTGTAAGTATTCTAAAACTTGCATGCACAATTTTGTGTGCAAGATCATAGAATGAGGAGTATAGAGTTTATAATGAGATAAATTTGTAATCCACTTTACTGTATATTGATGGACACTGTGTCAAATGAAAATGATTTCTTTATAGGATTTAACCACGTGAGAGAGAAGAACCAAGATTTCCACAGAATATATAATGAAACCACCTAGTGTGGAGTCTTAATAAAATCAACTGTGGTGGTCAAGAGAGTTAAAAAGTCAATAGTAGGTTAACTGCAAAAGTCTACATTTAATATAGACTTTTGCAGTTAACCTGCTATTGACTTTTTAACACTCTTGACCACCACGGTTGATTTTATTATAAACTTTTGCAGTTAACCTGCTATTGACTTTTTCTTGTACAATCCTCCCTTTATTCCGGGATCAGTGGGTTTTATGTATCCTTAGCCGCCAGGCACTGTAGAAAGATTTAGATGATTGAAGTCTCAACGCCTCCCTCTGCTAGCATATCCTGGAGCATACCCCTTGGACTCTAGTCAGTCTTTAAGCAACCAGGAATATTAAACTCATTGGTGACCTCCAAATACTGCAGCGGCTAAGGATGCATAAAACACACTGGTCTATGAATAAAGGGAGGATTTACAAGAAAGAAGATTAGCAAAGGTAAGAACCTAATCTTCGTTAACATTCTTGACTACCATGGTTAATGATTTGTCTATATACATGCTACCATACAAGAGAGATCAGTATGTCCATATATTGATTCCCTAAGAACAGCTGCTCTTAATGAAACGGGTAGCAGACAATTCACTTTTTTCTACTTTCGCTGTTTCCTAGTCCACAAGACACCACTTGATGTGCCAGTGATAAAGCATTTCATTTTTCATATAAAAGAAAAACATTTTTCTTTTTTATCCACACTTTGCTTTTAGTAATCAGTTTAAAAAGTTTCCCCAGATGACCTCATATCACCGGATGCTCTTACACCGAGTGGCTGCTTATTTTGGCATGGACCACAACGTTGACCAAACCGGAAAAGCTGTCATCATTAACAAGACTGGCAACACAAGAATGTAAGTGAGCAATTATTTCTAGGATATTGATTCCAAGTCCTGCCTTTTTGCATCTAGACATATGACCCATGACAGTCAGTCAGTGGGCCTTTGAGTAAGGAAGGTAAGTCCTGGTTGCTCACCTTGTACTGCATTCTGCTTCTCAGCTGTCATAGAAATTGCAGTATTTCATGGAGGTCCGCTACAGAGGCTTAGAACCAAGAGCCAACAGATGCTTCTCTAAAGAACTTGCAGAATTTGGCTGCTATTTTAATCCACTGGGTATAGTACTCGTGCAGTGGGAGACTAGCAGAAGTTCCTTAACCTTTTCCAGAGATAGCTATTTAAATGATACGGATTCTGAATTTACTGCAAATTACTTTTTAGTTCCTCAGACTCATAGCGTTACACAGAAGAAAACTGTGTAAAGTTATATGAATTTTCAGTAGTGATGAACACTAGTGCTGCCCGATTCAGGAAAATAATTTTGATTCGATTCAGCCTATTGAATTGTTTTTTTTGATTCGATTCGATTTTCCTGCCCAATTGGGTGTTTTTTTTCAAACATTCTGGTGGGTTTATTTTATAGCCTCTTCACCCCCTTTGCCTTCTCCTAACCACAATGGCGCTGTGGTGTAAACAAAATAAAAAAACAAAAAAGACTTTTCCTCTCTCTGTTAAATTCTAGCTCACATTTGCGGTCTAACACCAGGTTTGGCAGGATACACATTTCAAATCTGACATATTGTATTCACAAAACAGGCTCTGGTTGTCTTCTGATAAACTTGCTTGCCAGGGTCTCGTTCTTTCTTCTTTCTCAGTGCTAACCATCCATCTGCCATCTCTGTCCTCCCCTTCCGTTTCCCTTCCCTCTCCCAGAGGTCTGGCATCTTTCCTTTTTTTCGTCTCCCTCCCCAGATCCACCTTTTCTTAACTACCCTTCAACCAGCATCTCTCCCTCCTTCCTCACCACCCCAGGGTCCACCATCTCTCCCTTTCTTTTCCCAACTACCCTCCTATCCAATATCTCTATCCCCCCTCCACACCATCCCTTGTGTCCAACTTCTCTCCCTTTAGGTTTCTTCTCTCCCTAAATCCCATTTTCCATCTTCTCTCCCTCTTCTCTATTTTTAGACCCATTATTTCTACCCCCTCAAAGTCCAGCATATGCACTGCTCTTTGAATCCCCCTTCCCTCCCTCCATGTACTTCTACACCAGGGCCTCCCTCCCCTGAAGTTCTGTCCCCCCTGAAGGCCTACACCCCACCCCTGAAGGCCTGCCTGCCTGTCCCCCCCCTTGAAGGCCTGCATCCCCCCGAAGGCCTGTCCCCCCCCTTGAAGGCCTGCCTGCCTGCATCCCCCCCGAAGGCCTGCCTATCTGTCCCCCCTGAAGGCCTGTCTATCTGTCCCCCCTTGAAGGCCTGCCTGCCTGTTCCCCTTGAAGGCCTGCATCCTCCCCTGAAGGCCTTTCTCCCCCCCCCCTGAAGGCTTGTCCCCCCCCTGAAGGCCTGCCCCACTCCGAAGGACTGCTCACCCCCCCCCTCCGGGAAGACCTGCGTGTTCCCCCTGGCCTCCCCCTGGCGTCCGGTCCCCCCCCCCTCTCCCCGGCCTCCCTGTACCATTTACCTTAAAGAAGCAGCCTGCAGACAAAATCGCAATGCTAACGATCTTTGCAAACTGCTTCGGAGCTGTTTCCTCTGCTGCGGTCCCGCCCCTTTTCTGACATCAGTGGCAGGATCACGGTGGAGGAAACAGCTCAGAAGCAGTTTGCAAAGATTGCTAGCATCGCGATCTTGTCTGCAGGCTGCTTGTTTAAGGTAAACGGTGCAGGGACGCCGGGGGGGGGGGAAGTTGGACGCCAGCACTAACCGGCTGACCCTCCCCCCATACCCTTTAAAGCAGGTGCGGCAGCGGCCGGCCAGCAAGAGCAGCGCTGCTGTTCCTGCTTTGGGAGGGGAGGGGGGAGGGTCAGCCGAATCGGGAAACCGATTTTTTTTTGTTTTATTTTGTTTTGTTTTAAATCGATTCACCCGAAGTGAATCGGTGAACCGATTCAAATCGTGAATTGGGCAGCACTAATGAACACACACAATGATGCTAAACATCACCTCTATCTGTACTAATTTTCAGCTGGCTTCCAGATTACCCCAATTCAAATGCTTAACGATTGGCCATATAGTGACTTATAGAATCAGAAATTAAGCACTGACTGGTGCAGTAATTTTAGATCAATGGACTTATGTAGTCTGCGTATAAGTCATTTTGATTGTTAGAGGCAAATGAAGGTCTATTTGTTAACCTATGATATAAGTGCTGCCAGGGGAGTAAGGTCTGGAACTGGATTCTCCCCCTGTGTTGTCAGACTAGTTAAATGCTGTTCTAGGTCTATAGAATATGGATAGTTCTTGACTTAATTTGCAACCTATTAAATAGGTTTTCCCCTTTCTGTGTTTGGTTTTCCTCTTCTTAGCCCTGAGCAGAGATTCTCGGAGCACATTAAAGATGAGAAGAACTGTGAGTTCCAGCAGCGGTTCATCCTAAAGCGAGATGATGCAAGTGTGGATCGAGATGACAACCAGGTGAGGACAGCATCTCTTAACTGGAGAGGGTAGTGGAGTCCCTCAGGGTTCGGTGCTGGGGTTGATCCTGTTCAATATGTTTGTGAATTACATTGCTGAAGGGTTAGAAGGAAAAGTGTGCCTTTTTGCAGATGATACCAAGATTTGTAATAGAGTAGACACCGAAGAGGGAGTGGAAAATATTAAAAAGGATCTGCAAAAGTTAGAGGAATGGTCTAATGCATGGCAACTAAAATTCAATGTAAAGAAATGCAGAGTAATGCATTTGGGGATTAATAATCGGAAGGAACCGTATATGCTGGGAGATGAGAAGCTGATATGCATGGACGGGGAGAGGGACCTTGGGGTGATAGTGTCTGAAGATCTAAAGGTGAAAAAACAGTGTGACAAGGCAGTGGCTGCTGCCAGAAGGATGCTGGGCTGTATAAAGAGAGGCGTAGCCAGTAGAAGGAAAAAGGTGTTGATGCCCCTGTACAGATCATTGGTAAAGCCCCACTTGGAGTATTGTGTTCAGTTTTGGAGACCGTATCTGGCGAAGGACGTAAGAAGACTTGAAGCGGTCCAGAGGAGGGCGAAAAAATGATAGGAGGCTTGCGCCAGAAGATGCATGAGGAGAGACTGGAAGTCCTGAATATATATACCCTAGAGGAAAGGAGGGACAGGAGAGATATGATTCAGAAGTTCAGATACTTGAAGGGAATTAACGTAGAACAAAATCTTTTCCAGAGAAAGGAAAATGGTAAAACCAGAGGACATAATTTGAGGTTGAGGGGTGGAAGATTCAAGAGCAATGTTAGGAAATTCTACTTTACGGAGAGGGTTGTGGATGCCTGGAATGTGCTCCTGAGAGAGGTGGTGGAGAGGAAAACGGTGACTGAGTTCAAAGAAGTGTGGGATGAACACAGAGGATCTGGAATCAGAAAATTATATTAAATATTGAAATAAGGCCAGTACTGGGCAGACTTGCACGGTCTGTGTCTGTATATGGCCATTTGGGGGAGGATGGGCTGAAGAGGGCTTCAATGGCTGGGAGGGTTTAGATGGGATGGAGTAGGTTTTAACGGAGATTTTGGTAGTTGGAACCCAAGCACAGTGCCGGGTAGAGCTTTGGATTCTTGCCCAGAAATAGCTAAGAAGAAAAAATTTAAATTGAATCAGGTTGGGCAGATTGGATGGGCCATTCGGGTCTTTATCTGCCGTCATCTACTATGTTACTATGTAACTGTTGGGTAACTGATGGCATGGTAGTTTGACTCCATAAACTGCTATCTTTGTCCCTTGTTTTGAGGTTATTTAATCTGTCCCGTTTGTTAAAATCTGATTTTATAGAATTTTGAAATCAGTCTTTTAAATGTAATTTAAAATAGCATATATAACCTCCTTGTTTGGAAAGTGACTCATAATATTTAAAGAGAAAAATGTTAACTACAGTCAACAAAAGCACATAAACACATGTTTAGATGCAATCTTCAATAATAAATGATAACAGTAATTATACAATTCAGCAAATCTTCCTCTGTGACCCACATATGCCTCTCTAATGAGTAACAAATATTGTACCACTATATTACTGTAGAAAGATACAATCATACCCTAGACCAGGGGTGCCCAAC
This sequence comes from Geotrypetes seraphini, assembly GCF_902459505.1. NCBI lineage: Eukaryota > Metazoa > Chordata > Amphibia > Gymnophiona > Dermophiidae > Geotrypetes > Geotrypetes seraphini. The sequence goes on from NC_047086.1 coordinate 212,807,306, forward strand.
ACGTCGATCGCGATCGACCGGTAGCTCAGGAAGGCAACGTGAGTCGATCGCAGAGCCCATCCCGGGCTCCGTGATAGACTCGTGTTGCCGTCCCGATCTACCGGGCCTATCAGCCTTCCTCTCCCCGACGTCAAAGATGCCGACGCGGGCATTAGGCTTTTTTTGTCATTTCGGGTGGGGGTGGCAGCAGCAGCAGCAGCAGCCTGAAAAAGAAATCATCCTGGCCGGGGTCAGTGTCATACTCTGGAGCTTCTACAGCCTTCCTATCTCCCTCTCCCTTCTACCTGCTTCCGGCCACACCCCCTGCTCCGTGGCTCTCTTCGGCAACTCAGCAGCAGCGATTGACACAAGCTTCTGACGTCGGGGCCTACCCTCTGCGAGTCCCGCTTGTTTCAACTTCCTTTTTCCACAAAGGCGGGACTCGTAGAGGGAAGGCCTCGATGTCGGCAGCTTGTCTTGATCACCGCTGCTGACGAGTTGCTGAAGAGAGCCACGGAGCAGGGGGGTGTTGCCAGGTGCAGGTAGAAGGGAGAGGGCCAGATGCAGGACTCGAGGGTGAGGGAGGAGAAGAGAGAGAAAGAGAGAGGGGAGGAAAACAAAAAGAAATATTTCATACTGGGCTGGGCCGGAGTGGAGGGAGGGTGGAAAGATTCTGGCTTCCGGGTGCAGTAACAAAGGAAAAGGGGGGAAAGCTGAAAATGGAGATAGTGACACAAAGAAGAGAAAGGGTAAGCAGGACCTACTGAATAAGGATAGAGATACAGAGGGGACATGAAGAGGAGGTGAAATAGAGACATAGAAGTAATGCTGAAAAAGTGGGGAGGGGGAGATAAAGACATTGAAAGGGCAAATGGTGAACATGGGGTAAAGACAAGGACAGAGACAAATGAAGATTCTGAAAAAGTGATGAGATAGGGATATAGGTGAGATGGACACAAAGAAGGGTGATGCTGGAAAATAGGTGGAATGGTAATTCTAACAAACACAGAAGGGAAATGCTGGATCAAGGAGAGATGGGGCTCAGGCTGGATGGAATGAGGAGAAATGCCGTTGGCCCGGAACTTCCTCTCCTACGTCAGAATTGACGTCAGGGAGCGGAATGCTGGTCAGCGCAACGCTTCTGCAGGGAAAGCTTGGGAAGGCGGTGGCTTGGGGGCTATTCCCCGATGGCGGTGGCAGCAAATCGAGTGGCTTGGGGGAGGGCATGGAGAAAGAAAGAAAGGAGGCAGACAGGGAGACAGAAAGAAGGGGGAACAGGGAGACAGAAAGAAAAAGTTGGGGGAGAGATGAGGTCTGGAGGAGAGGAAACATACAGGAGGCTGAAAGAAAGGAAGAAAGATTGGATGCACAGTCAGAAGAAGAAAGTGCAACCAGAGACTCATGAAATCACCAAACAGCAAAGGTAGGAAAAATTATTTTATTTTCAATTTAGTGATCAAAATGTGTCTGTTTTGAGAATTTATATCTGCTGTCTATATTTTTCACTATAGCTCCCTTTTACTAAACCGCAATATCGTTTTTTTAGCACAGGGAGCCTATGAGCATTGAGAGCAGTGTGAGGCATTCAGCGTAACTCCCTGTGCTAAAACCTACTATTGTGGTTTAGTAAAAAGGGAGGGGGTGTATTTGTCTATTTTTGTATTTTATTACCGAGGTGACATTGCATAGAGTCATCTGCCGTGACCTCTTTGAAAAAACCCGGAATATGAATAATTAACATTTTCTCTGCCTTTCATTGTGCTTTGTGTTTTTTTTAAATTTTATTGTTGGTAGATCATTTTGACTTAGTCATTATAAAAGTAGCTCGCAAGCCCATAAAGTGTGGGCACCCCTGCCCTAGACTATTTTAATTTTATAATTAGGACCTATTAAAATTCAAAGCCTTCTCATATCAAAGATAATTGATAATGGAAATAAATAAAGGTTTTAACAGATTCCATTGAAATATGGATGCCTCAGTAAAAACTTTTCACATAGTCCTAGGAATTTCTGGTCTATCTTCTGTCTGTGAAAAGCGCACCAATCCTGCATGTACAAAACTTGTAACCTTCTCTTCTTTAGCACTCTCCAGACCAGTAGAGGTTAACTTTACGAATGGGTATATATCTAATCATGACCAGCAGGTGGAGACTGAAAACAAAACTTTGGGACAGTATATCCTAGCCCCTCCTCTCTATTTCCCTCAGTCTTCTTTCAGTCTCCAGCAGGTGTTGAGTGATCTGTACCCATCTCCCATGGTAGGGCTGTTGGAATTTGTTTAGGGGGTTTATTGTCCCTGTTTTTAGCCGGACGGAGCTTGGGCGGACTCTGTTTGGGGGTTCGTCCGACCTCGGGGGTATCAAACCCGGCGGGTCACGAGCGGGGTCCCTCCCCCCACTTCCTCCACCTCCCCACATTTTTTTAGAGGAGCCTCAGCAGTAAGCCTTGCCCCCTAAATCAAGCAAGGCATATTGTTTCGAGAGCCTGTGGAGTCTGTTCTGTAAAAAAAAAAAAAAAAAATCCTGAGGTAGTGCTGGTCTGGAGGGTTGTATCCCTTTAAGAAAACTGTATTTTACTGTATTTTTTCAACTAACCGGCACTTTTTTGCAGCTAGGTCACGTATGGAGCAATGAGCACTTCTAAAGGGAAAAAGTGCTCATTGTGCTCCAGACGCGAGGCACTCGCGGCCGGCCTGTGCAAGCGGTGTTCAGGCCGGTGCGGTGGAGGAGCTCCGTCGGCAGCGGCTGCAGGCGCCCAGAGCTCCCCGCCGATGGTGCCTCGCGAGTCGGCAGGGAACGGTGGGGAAGCCCGGTCTTCTCCGTCCGCCCACGGAGGGATTCCCCAAACCGCCGACGGTCGGGTTTTAGAGGATTCCCTCTCAGCTGATTTTTTAACAGCTGATGCCGGCTTGCCTGCTTTAGCGGCTGAGACTATTCAGGTTTCTCAGCCGCTTCAGGCTATGGAGGGAGCTTTTTTGGCGGGAAAACCGCCATCTTCTCTGTCTGGCCCCTCCATTTTGTCTTCCACCTCAGGTGACCTTCCCCCTGTTTTGACTTTGCAGGGGCAAGGTTCTGCTGGGTCCCCTGCTGTGGCAGGGAGTCCCTTGGGACCCTCGGGGGGTTTTTCTCCTGAATTTTTCTTTTCTTTATGCAGAGCCTATTTTCAGGCGGCTGGGGGTCCCGGTTGCGCCCAGGGGGTTTCGGGGGGTGGGTTTTCCTCCGCGCTCCCTGCGGCTTTGCCTCTTTCGTCTGGCGTGACGTCCCCTCCGCCGCCTCCCTTGTCCAAGCGTCCGCGGGTGTCGTGGGACGAGAATTTGTGGTCGGAGGAACGGGTTGGTCTGGAGGAGGACCTGGACCCTTCTGAGGAGTTCCAGGACTCTCTGGAGGGGACGGAAGCTGGCGGCGGGTTGTCGGATTTCCCGTTCTCCAGTGACGAGGCGTCCGTGGTGCGCCTTTTTCAGAAAGATGAGCTGCCTGACCTTATTCAGCAGGTTTCTTCGGTTTTGCGTTTTGAGGACGCGCCGCCGGAGACTCCGCGTGTGGGGGACCCCCTGTTACGGGGGATCCGTTCCGTTTCCCGCTCTTTTCCTATGCATCAGGATATTCGGGATATTATTCTGGAGCAGTGGAAAACGCCGGAGACGCCGTTTCGGCTGGCGCGCAGCATGGCTCGCCTGTATCCCATTCCTGAAGGGGATCGGGCTACGTTAGCTTCGCCAGTTGTGGATGCGGTGGTCTCGGCAATTTCCAAGCGGCATACCGTGCCTGTTGAGGGCGGTTCTGCCTTGCGGGACCCTGAGGAGCGCAAATTGGAGAGCATCCTTAAGCAAAATTTTCAGGTCTCTGCCTTTGGGGTCCAGGCGGCTATTTGTGGGGGACTGGTCGCTCGCGCCGTGTTTCGGTGGGCGGAGCGGGTCTTGGATCGAGAGTCTGACGACTGGTCTCTGGTGGATCAGGAGGTAGCGAAGATTGAGATGGCGGCCTCATTCCTCTCAGATGCTCTATATGACTTGGTGCGGATCTCGGCTAAGTCTATGGCTTTTGGCGTGGCCGCAAGGCGTGTGTTGTGGCTGCGCGCTTGGGCGGCGGATGCTGCGTCCAAAGCTAAGCTTACTAAATTTCCCTTTCGGGGGTCGTTTTTGTTTGGAGAGGACTTGGATAAGTTGATTCAGACTCTGTCGGACTCGAAAGTTCCCCGTCTGCCGGAGGACCGTGCCCGCCCGGCGTCTCGGGGGGGTGCGGCCCGGGGGCGTTTGCGGGATTTTCGCAAGTATCGCCCTGGGCGTGGGGCTGCTTCTTTCCAGTCTCCGGGTTTTTCCCGGGGTCGGTTCTTCCAGCGCATGCAGCCCTTTCGGGGGGCCCGTCGGGGGGCAGGGAATCCCTCCGCCGGTTCCCCCGCTTCCCGTCCTGCACAATGACGCCTTGCCGGCGCCCCCTTTGGTTCCGGTGGGGGCCCGGCTGCGCGAATTTTTCCCCAAATGGGCCGAGATCACGTCCGATCAGTGGGTCCTGGAGGTGGTGCGGGACGGTTATGCCCTGGAGTTCGCCCGCTCTCTGCCGGATTTTTTCCTCGCTTCTCCATGTCAGACTCCGGGGAAGACGCAGGCTTTTCGCCAGACCCTTCAGCGCTTGCTAGATCTCAGGGCAGTTGTTCCGGTGCCCCCTCCGGAGTGGGGCACGGGCAGGTACTCCATTTACTTTGTGGTGCCCAAGAAGGAGGGGACCTTTCGGCCCATCCTCAATTTGAAAGGGGTCAACAGGGCTCTCAAGATTCCCTCTTTCCGTATGGAAACTCTGCGGTCGGTCATTCTGGCGGTTCAGCCGGGGGAGTTTCTCACTTCTCTCGATCTGACGGAGGCCTACTTGCATGTTCCCATTCGGGCCTCTCATCAGCGTTTCCTGCGCTTTGCGATCTTGGGTCGGCACTTTCAGTTCTGTGCGCTTCCCTTTGGGCTGGCCACGGCTCCTCGGACGTTCACCAAGGTGATGGTGGTCGTCGCGGCGGCCTTGCGGTCGGAGGGCATCCTGGTACACCCCTACCTGGACGACTGGTTAATTCGGGCAAAGTCGTTGCAGGAAAGCTCCCGGGTTACTGCTCGGGTGGTGGAGTTTCTCCGGTCGCTGGGCTGGGTGGTCAACCTTTCCAAGAGTCGGTTGGTCCCGGCTCAGCGTCTGGAGTACCTAGGGGTGCTGTTCGACACCTCCTTGGGGAAGGTCTTCCTCCCAGAGGGCCGGGTGAGCAAATTGCAATCTCAGATTCGCCTGCTTTTGGCTTCCCGGTGTCCTCGGGCGCGAGATTTCCTCCAGGTCTTGGGGTCGATGGCGGCGTCCCTGGACGTGGTGAGGTGGGCGCGGGCCCACATGCGTCCTCTCCAGTATGCTCTGCTCCGGAGGTGGTCTCCCCAGAGGCACGGGATGGATGTTCCGGTTCCCCTGCGAGGCTTGGCGCACTGCAGTCTGCGTTGGTGGCTCCAGACCCCTCACCTAGTTCAGGGGGTGGGTCTGGATCTCCCGCAGTGGACGGTGCTCTTGACGGATGCGAGTCTCCTGGGTTGGGGGGCTCAGTGTTTGGGTCACTCAGCTCAGGGCACCTGGTCCGCGGAGGAGGCCGCCTGGTCGATCAACGTGTTGGAGACCAGAGCGGTCCGTCTGGCGCTGTTGGCTTTCCACTCCCTGTTGCTGGGCAAGTCGGTCAGAGTGCTTTCGGACAATGCCACGGCGGTGGCTTATGTCAATCGTCAGGGGGGCACCAAGAGCACTCAGGTGGCGCAGGAGGCGGCTCTGCTCATGGTTTGGGCGGAGTCCCATCTGCTGGACCTCTCGGCCTCTCATATAGCCGGAGTAGAAAATGTTCAGGCAGACTTCCTCAGTCGGCACTTCCTAGATCCAGGAGAGTGGTGTCTCGGCGCCGAGGCGTTTCAGTTGATAGTGCAGGCTTGGGGGCAGCCCCTGATGGACCTGATGGCCACGGGTGGCAACGCCAAAGTGCCCCGCTTCTTCAGTCGTCGCAGGGACGGTCTGGCCGAGGGTCTGGATGCTCTGGTCCAGCAGTGGCCAACGGAGGGGCTGTTGTATGTGTTCCCTCCTTGGCCGCTGGTGGGCAGAGTGCTTCTTCGCATTGTTCATCATCCGGGTTTGGTGGTGCTGGTGGCGCCGGATTGGCCTCGCCGTCCGTGGTATGCGGATCTGGTGAGGCACCTGGTAGCGGATCCTCTTCCTCTGCCTCTCTCGGACGACCTTCTGATGCAGGGTCCCATTCCCATTTTCGACCCGTCTCCCTTCTGTCTTACGGCGTGGCTCTTGAAAGGGGTCGCCTTAGCAAGAAGGGATATTCTGACAAGGTGATCTCTACACTGTTGGGGTCCCGGAGGCTTTCTACCTCTCGGGCTTATGTGCGGGTTTGGCGTCTCTTTGAGGAATGGTGTCGGGCGCGGGGAGTGACCTCTTTTCGCGCTTCTCTGCCTAACATTCTGGAGTTCTTGCAGGATGGCCTGGATAGAGGCCTGGCTTGGTCTTCTCTCCGGGTTCATCTTGCGGCCCTGTCGGCTTTTCGAGGGTTGGTGTCAGGTCAGCGTTTATCGGCTCTTCCTGATGTGATTCGGTTTTTGCGGGCGGCCAAGTTGCTTAGGCCTCCCTTACGGCCCTCGGTTCCCTCTTGGGATCTTAATCTGGTTCTCTCTGTTTTGGTGCGTCCGCCTTTCGAGCCCTTGGACGACTGTTCTTTGAAGGACCTTACTTTGAAGGCGGTCTTTTTGGTGGCCATTACTTCTGCTAGGCGTGTTTCTGAGCTGCAGGCTTTCTCTTGTAGGGCTCCCTTCTTGGAGTTTTCTAGGGAGCGGGTCGTCTTGCGGCCTGTTCCTTCCTTTCTGCCGAAGGTTGTTTCTCCTTTTCATGTCAATCAATCGGTGGTTCTCCCGGTCTTGGGTGGTCGGGAGGGCTCTTCTGAGCAACGGCAGCTGCGCAAGTTGGATGTCGGTCGGGTCCTTCGCTCTTATGTGCAGCGGACCCAGGAATTCCGGAAGTCTGATCATCTCTTTGTCCTCCTGGCGGGTCCTCGTCGGGGAGCTGGCGCTTCTAAGGCTACTATTGCGCGCTGGATCAAGGAGACGATTGCTTCCGCTTATCTTCTGAAACAGCAGCCTGTTCCGGAGTTTCTCAAGGCTCATTCCACTCGGGGTCAGGCGGCTTCTTGGGCTGAGTCGTCGCTCGTGCCTCCAGTGGATATTTGTAAGGCTGCGGTTTGGTCCTCCTTGCATTCCTTTGTTCGTCATTATCGGGTTGATGTGCAGGCGCGTCGGGACGCGGTGTTCGGTGAGCGTGTTCTGGTATCGGCCCTTCGGGGGTCCCGCCCGTGAGAGGGACTGCTTTGGTACGTCCCATTCGTAAAGTTAACCTCTACTGGTCTGGAGAGTGCTAAAGAAGGAGAAATTAGGTTCTTACCTGCTAATTTACTTTCTTTTAGCTTCTCCAGACCAGTAGAGGTCCCCACCCTGTCTGTTGTTGTTGTTGTTGGGGCTGTTGCGCGGGCAGTTTTTGGTTTTTGCTGCGGGTTCTAGTATTTTTCTAGGGCCGGGGAGAATTGAAGAACAGCGGCTGTGGCTCGGCTGGCTTAGCTGGCGAGCTGTGGGGACATTCTTCCTTCGGGAATTTCTCCTCTGCATTTTCCAACAGCATTTTGGGTATGTTATTTGTTACTCCTTTCGGAGTATTGTTTTTTCTCTCTGTTGTTTTCCAGTTCTTGGTTCTGCTTGGCTATTCGGCAGACTGAGGGAAATAGAGAGGAGGGGCTAGGATATACTGTCCCAAAGTTTTGTTTTCAGTCTCCACCTGCTGGTCATGATTAGATATATACCCATTCGTAAAGTTAACCTCTACTGGTCTGGAGAAGCTAAAAGAAAGTAAATTAGCAGGTAAGAACCTAATTTCTCCTTCCAGGTACTTAGGTCATAATTCTTCAAAAATTCAAAATGTGATAATAAGTTTTCTAGTGCGACCCACTCAATTTCTGAACCTGTGGGTAGTCAACCTCTTCTTGCAAAAATTCTTAGAGGAAGCCTCACTTGCATTTTCCTGCCTCCTCTCCCCCTATCCTCCTGGGCTGTACCCCATTCCCCAGTTGTCTTCCTACAAGCAAGATGGTAGGAATTTCTTTTCTGCTTGTGTTTCTTTTCATTTAAATTCGGTATCTTTTGCTTACTGTTTGCAAGGCTTTTCAATGCTGCAAAGGATTCCTTTTATGGGACAGCTCTGGCTGCAGGAGAGCGCAGATTCTGAGGTCAAGAGTATGCTTCCAAGAGGCAGACTGCTTTGCAGTGCACCCACTTGAACAGCCTACACTAATAATTCAGGGGCTCAAGGACCATTTTCTTGGGAGTACGCCTCGCCCCAGGTTTGTCCTCAGTGGGCTTAAGCACAGACTCTGTAGCGGTTTTTCCAGTATTGGGGCCAACTACTTTCCTCTCCTCTTTTGCGTGCGTGTGATCTGATGGGGGTTGAGGTCTCCGGCCGGTTCGTTTGACCCAAGAGGCAGTCAGACATACAGTCCAGATTCCAGGCTTGTTGAGCCACTGGTTCTCCCTGTAACCTATTTACAGCTTCCATACTTGCAGCTCCCAGCACACAGCATGGCACAGTGAATAACAGGCTGACAGCCTGACAATCGGGGTGGGAGGTAATGTGTATGTGTAATACATTCTGAGGTTAGAGCTAGGTTTTCCCACCTCTAAAATTTGCTATTTTTTATTCCCCAATGTATCCCACCTAGGTGTTTTGAGCGTTAAAACTATCGTGTTAGCCATCTTGGATTTTCTGATTTAAAAATAAAAGCCTCTATCTTTCTCAAAACACCAGGATACCTTAGATTCAGGCCAGATTCGTGATGAGTGGCCATCTGAGGATCATTTGTGTCCCGCACAGTGCATGGGTACACAATGACTTAGCCTCCCCTAGTCACTTGCTAGGGGAAGGGGAGGTTAGTAACCAGATAGTGCGAGGGCCAGGAAAAAAAATCCAAGTTTGAGCCCACCCCTAGACTAGACTGCATCCATCCTAGGATATTGAGTGGGCTCAGAGAGATTCTGACGGGTCCTCTTAAAGATTTGTTCAATAACTCCTTGGAGACAGGAGAGGTTCTGTGGAATTGGAGAATGCGAAGGTGGTCCCTCTTCACAAATGTGGTCACAAAGATGAAGCGGGAAATTACAGGCCGGTAAGCCTCACTTTGGTTGTTGGAAAAATAATGGAAGTATTGCCAGCCAATCATGGTCCATTTCCAGGATTTTCTTCTGTGAACACAGAGCAGAAGTATTTGTTTAGCAAGTTAGCTTTTTTCCTCATCAGTCTCCACATAGCAGTTTGAAGCTTCTTTCAGTCCCACAATTCTGGTTTTTTGCATTACTCCTTTCACTAATATACCTGAAAACAATTTTGTCACCCTTAGCCATTTGCTTTTCCGCTTGCTCTTTTGATAGACATTTGCTGTTCTGCCAGATGTATCTCTCTCTTGGGTTGGTTCATTTGTTAGTACAGTGTCATGCTGGTTAGCATGTGCAAATTTGCACACTGAATGCATGTTATAGAGCAAGGGTAGGCAATTACGGTCTTCGAGAGCCACAGCCAGGTCAGGCTTTCAGGATATCCACAATAAATATGCTTGAGATAGATTTGCATCTTAAGGAGACAGTGCATGCAAATTCATCTCGTATATATTCATTGTGGATATCCTGAAAACCTGACCTGCCTGTGGCTCTCGAGGACCGGAATTGCCTGCCCCTATTATAGGGTGTGGGAACTAGGCGGAGAATGGGTGGGGACTGCATTTTAAAGTTAGTCCGTAGGAAGTACTACGCACTGTCACTTGTTTCTGAAAGTGTGGATTACTTGGCACGTCCTCTTTGGCTAAAGAAGTTTTCAGTGCAATAATTAGAGGACATGCTAAGTGTAAAACCTGAGTGTAGTTTAGTAGAAAGACCCCCATAGTGATATAGCTAAATGACACTCTCTCTCACACACACAAAACACTTTTGTTATTTCAGTAGTGTTCCCAGATATCACAATAAAGTACACATCCTCATAGATTGGCCAAATATATGTCTATTCTATTGTGGCCCAGAGCAGACTGTGATATTTTGAAGGTTATTGCCCTGTCTATAGTGTTCAGCAAGGGAGCAGTCTTGAGCTTCTGACCGTGCCTGATTGGCCAAAAGAGCATAACATGAGTTTGAGTTGTGTTCCCTTTGAGGGCATCAAAGTACGTTAACTAACTGCAGGACCCAGAATTCTGGCAAGGAAGCATCTTTCTTTTATTTTATATCTATTTGTGGTTTAGATCCGGATCCCACTGCAGGATGGGAGGAGAAGCAAGTCAATTGAAGAGAGAGAGGAGGAGTATCAGAGGGTCCGGGAGAGAATCTTTGCCCGGGAAGTAAGTCCTAGATTTCTTTTCTACCATCTGTATTTAGCTTTGTTGAAACATGCCTCCTGTGACTCTAGCATTTTGAGTAGTAGTAATGTGCTTATAGTTAATCTTCCCCTGTTTCTTGAGGGATACTGCAGTTTATCTCAGCCTAGTTTTTGAGGACACCCAGCCAATCTAATTCCTAAAACATCACAATAAATATGCCCAGAGCTTCTAGATCTGGATTTCAGACAACCCTACTGTGATGCATTATGGGACCTGAAGATGATTTAATGGGTAGAATCAGGGACTAGAAATAAAAATAATAATAATAACTTTATTCTTGTATACCGCCTATCCATAAGGTTCTGGGCAGTTCACAAAGAAGAAGAGCTGTACAATCAGTTAAGTATACATAAAATTCTGTAGAGCATAATAATAAAATAGGAAGTAAAAGTACAGTTATGTAACAAACTTATCAAACAAGTATGTTTTTAAAAACATTCTAAAAACATTCTAAGAATACATTTGAGAAATCAAAGGGCTTAACCAAAAATTCATTTTTCCTAATTGAAAGGCAAATGTCTTATTCAAAAATCTCTTATAATGACAAGCCTTAACAGAAGATTACATAAACATAAAATTGTTACGGGTATTTTTTGATGATCTGTGAAAGTTAAATTGGGAGGATAAGTACCCCGGGACCAGACCAAAAAGAGCTTTAAAGCAAAATAACCAAATTTTAAAGATATGTGCTTCGAAAGGTAACCAATGTAATTGCTGGTAAAAAGGACTAGTGTGGTCATATTTCTTTAGGCCAAAAATTAGGCGAACTGCCGTGTTCTGTAATAATCGATTACGATTTAAATTTTTCTTATAGGATGCCAAATATTGCAGTAGTCAAGAGCAGACAGAATTAAAGACTGTACCAGAAGTCTGAAAGAAGCAAAGTCAAAATATCTTTTAATAGTTCAAAGTTTCCAGAGGATCGTAAACCATGTCTTTATCATATGATCTGTATGATCATCGAACGATAGATGACGATCTAATGTAACCCCCAATATCCTAATTGAGGGGATGATGTCTAAAATTTGACACATTGTTTTGGGATATAAGTTGAAAACCAGGACTGGCCAGAAATCTTCCTGCTGAGCAGGCAACTTTGTAGCTCTAATGTGCCTGAGGTATAGGAGCATAGACTGCCTCCATTATACTCAAATGTCTTAAATCATATTCATTGTGGATATTCTGAAAACCAGATCAGCTGTGTGGTCCTTGACAGCCAGGATGAGAATCTAAAATTAGTGATTACTTCTTGCTGGCAACACCCAGCCTAATACATGAAATCATAAGTTGAAAAATGCCCACCTTCCAGTGGTTTTGTTAGTAATAATAGTTGGAATGCTTTTGCAGTAGAAATTTTACAATGTTGGCTGGTGGTCATATGTTGTCCTCTACATTTTCGTTCAAGTTTTGTTTTAAGCTCCTTCCCTGGAGTCTTCTGGTACACTGTCTCTGACCTTGTTTCCCCTTTTCTGCTCCCCAGACTGCACAGAATGGATACCTGACTGACAGCAGGTCAGTATGACATGGAAAGCCCTGATGCACACTGCTGCAGCTTTTCTGAGAACAGGGACATGGGAGCGGGGAGGAGGGGACTTTTGGAAGGGGAGAAATTACATTAGAAATTTGTAATGATCTTTTCTTTAATGTAATCAACAGACTCTGCCGAGAAGTCTTCTCTTCTAGCTCTCACAAAAGGAGGCAGATTTTTAGGTATCTTTTTGTTTTGGGGTTTTTTTTTCCCTTTTTTTATTTGGTTTTTTTTTCTTTTGCTTTGTTTAGGCCTGTGTTTGTCTCTGTGCATGGCTGCTTGTGCAGTTCTTGGATTGAGATGGAGTTTTATTTTGACACATTTTTTTCCTTTTTATTCTTTTTCTTTCTGATGTTTTTTTAAATTTCCCAAACGATTTTGGTGAAGTTCTGGGGAGGTGAAGAGGAAAAGATTGAACCTGTGTGCTCATTTCTCCTGTGTCCCTAGAGATAGATGGGTTTCCCCAGCACTGCAAGTTGCACAAAGCCTTTACAGAAAGGGTCCTCAACCCAGTCCTCAAGACACATATAGCCAGTTCCATTGGATATCCACAATGAATATACTTGAAATAGGACATGCAAATCTACCTCCATTGTATGCATATATATCTCATGCATATTCATTGTGAGTAGTCTGAAAATCTGACTAACTGCATGTATCCTGAATAACTGGGCTGAGAACCCCTGCTTTAGAAGGAACTGATGGCTTTGTAATATAATCAGAAATAGTGAAAGTACTGACTGATTTAAAGTCTTCACTCCATTGCCTGTGCTCTTTCTCATGCTTATAAAACAAATTAAAAGCATCAGAGTTGGATCTTGAAGGGCAGTGTGTAAAACGGCAGATCTTACTTTTTTCCCTATCTTTACAACCAGGTCTTATCACAGTTCCTGGCAGCATTATAGCAGTAAGAGACTAGATCCATGCGTCTAGAAATAATAATAATCTAAAATAAATATTTATAATGACAGGAAATAAAATCATCATACACTACCTGACAAGCCATATTTATGAAAAAAATTAGTTTTTAACTTTTTCCAAAACTTAAATAAATTCGACATAATCTTATGGCAATAAGTAGGGAGTTCCAAATTGCTGCCATCTGATATGGTAAAGAAAAAGAAAATTGCTTTATAAATTGTATCTTAAGAATTGTGGGGAAATGCAACAAAAGTGTGTTATGAATATTTTTGGATCCATGAAGCAAGAAATTAATTCAGACAAGTAAGATGGGGCATCTTCAATCAGTATCTTAAAAACTGTTATACCCATTTTAAATTATATTTGAGCTTCTGTAGGAAGTTAGTGCAATATTGAAGAAAATATTTTTAACAGTCGTAACTATGTAATCCAAAAACTGGACATCTGTATTCTGAACAATTTTTAATTGACTATGAAGAGACTTAGAGGAGCCAACAAAAACAATATTGCAATTGTCCAGTCTTGATAAAATCAAAGATTGAACAAAAAGCTTAAAAACGGGTGTTTTAAAATACTTCCTTGTGTCTGCTTCTTAAGGAGATACAGGTTTCTTCACTACAGCCTGAAAAATACCATGCTAAATTAGTTGATAAAAGAAGGGTCAGTAGTGATTCAAAAGCTTGTCTCTAACATCCACTAATCTTATGAACATATTTGTTGTACCCAAGTGCTTGGTTCATTTTGTGTAGCTAATTTATATTCTGATTGGCTAGCATAGTATTCTTTTTATATATTAATGGGGCTCTATTACACCATGGACCTCTTGATCATTCCAAAGAGCAGGTGAGAGACCCTTGCAAAACTTTGGAAAAGAATAGTGCTGGAGAGGCAGAAAACTATTCAGTCTATATGACTTTTAGTGCATTCTCTTCGGGCAGGTCTGACATCTCAGAGGCATTGTTGTGCACTATCAGAAGGGCCTAGATTACATTCCCTGCTCAGGCACCAGAAGCTGTAGTTTTAGCCTCTGGGGATGAGAGAGATGTTAGTCATCATGCATTGATATGTAGTGGTGGATTCAGGGCTCATGATTTGTAGGGTTCTGAAAGACACCCTTATGCATGGGCTTCAGCTGAGGCCAAATTGAGAGTGTATAGCTTAAAAAAAATAACTAATTAAAGGGGAGGGGGTGGGGAAGTCCTATGTAGTTGAGAAGAAAGGTAGATTATGACAGATCCCAACCCTGGTTCTGATTGAGCTGGAGGCCCAAAGTAGTTAAAAGAAAACTCTCAAATCAGAAAGACACATTTATTCTTTATTTATAATAGGGCTCAAGAAAATTCCAAGCTCCATAACTCCTAGAAATTGGTGCCTGGGATTTTGTCTTCTAAAATGGTGATTGCAGGCCTGGCTGCCTCAGCTGCAAAAATGAGCTTTCCTTACCCACCTGCATTGTGCTACCACTGAGCTTTCAATGAATTTGAGCCATGTAGTGAAGGAAGAACTGCTTTCCACAAGATTTGAAACCACAAAATTAACTATCTCTTCCATGTAGCGTGTAGCTGAAATTGTCATAATATGCATAGCTGCCAGCTCTGTGGGTGTTTTTAAGTCTCCCAATATTGAGAAAACTCATTGCTATGTCCAGGGAGGGTATTTTCCATTGGGTTTAGCACTCGCAATCATTTGAAAAGTTGACTCCTATGACAATGTGAAGGTCACTTAAAAAAAAATTATCAAAGCAGTTTATACAGAAAGAGTAACAATAATAAAAATAACATATAAAATAAAATGCATATTCATTAAGAGCTCAGCAGTGGGCATTGCAAATTCAAGGAAAACACATTTTTGCAGCTCAGGCAGCTAAGTGGGATTACCAGTAATAAGCACTGAAGAGGAAGGGGATACCTAGCATCAACTGGCTTGGGCTGGTTAGCTGGGTGGGTTGAGACTGGTAGGGATGAGCTGGATGAGAATGGGGGGTGGGGGTGGGGGGGATGGACTGGCTGATTGATGGTTCATAGTGATAGGTGAAGCCAAGAATCAAATGCCCCAGTACAGCTTTCAAGGTTAAAAGCATGCATTTAGGAGGGGGAAAACATTTTTCAACTAGTGTTGTGCAGTGACACGTTTAGAGACTGATTTACTGAGCTCTCTTGCATAGTAAATCAGGCCCTAATGAGCGGTGGCAAACACAGAGGGTTTGTTCTTGTTCTCTCCTCTAAACTTTGGAAATGATGGTGGAGAAGGGAGAGCAGCAAGAGAGGTCTTTGCTGCTGCTATCTGTATTTTTGGGCTGGCTCCTAAGTTGAAAGAAAATTTGTCAAGCCTTGCTTTGTAACAAAATTGCTTAAATATACAATATGAAAGGATTTTGAGGGGAAGAGTACTACTACTACCATTATTTCTATAGCGCTACCAGATGCATGCAGCATTGCACAGTCACAAAGAGGAAGAAAACTCCCTCCTCGAAAGGGCTTACAATCTAAACAGCCAAGACAGACAAACAGGATGTCATGAATACAGTTAAGGGGAACGGTTAATTAGCTGGCTGGGTTGGAGGGCAGAGGAGTAGGGTTAAAGATTGAAGGCTATATCAAAAAGATGGATTTTCAGTCTGCTTTTAAACAAGGGAAAGAAAGGGGCTTGATGGACAAACTCAGTAATTTATGCCAGGCATAGGGGGCAGCTGGATGAAAGGAATGAAGTCTGGAACTGGCAGTGGAGGAGAAGGGCAAAGCTAAGAGCAGCTTATCTGAGGAACAGAGTTCTCTGGGAGGTGTATAAGGAGAGAAAAGCGAGGAGAGATTTAGGGGCAGCAGAATGAACCCACTTGTAGGTCAGCAATAAGATCTTGAACTGTATGCGATGGCAGATAGGGAGCCAGTGAAGTGACTTAAGGAGAGGGGTGACATGAGCGCAGTGAGGTTGGTAGAAGATGAGTCATGCAGCAGAGTTTTGCACAGATTGCAAGGGGGAGAGGCGACACTGCGGGTTACTAGTTAGAAGTAGATTGCAGTAATATAAGCGTGAGGTTACGAGAGCATGGACAAGGAACTGGGTAGTGTGCTCAGAGAGGAAGGGGCGTGTTTCGGTGATATTGAATAGATAGAAGTGACAGGTCTTAGCTGCTTGTTGGATGTGCGTAGAAAATGAGAAGTCGGAGTCGAAGACAACTCAAAGGTTGCGAGCAGAGGAGACTGGAAAAATGATTGTATTATTTACTGAGATGGGGAAAGGAGGAGGAGGAGCAGAGGGTTTAGGAGGAAAGAGGAACAGCTCAGTGTTGGACATATTTAGTTTCAGATGACGGCTGTACATCCAGGCAGCAATGTCAGTCAAACAAGCAGAGTGAGGCTAGCAGAGGACAGGACATTGCCTGGAAAAAGATTGAGGCCTAGATTCTCAAAAAACCACGTTAAACGACAGGCTGTTATCGCAGCTGTTTTGGTAGCGATTTTTAAAAAGCGAGTCATTCTCCAAAACATGCTCATGCAAATGAGGTTGGCGGAGAATAGTGAAGACTCCCTAAATTTGCATGTGCCCATTTCTGGTGATAGCAATGGGCACATGCACAGAATAAATGCAAAAAGAAAAAACCAAAACATAAACAACAGCGAGAGATATGTTTAATCTCTCCCGCTGCCAACCAATACCCCCACCACCAGCGGGAGAGATGCCCAACCTCTCCCGCTGCCAAGTGAGCCCTTTCCTGCAGTGTAAGAGATACCCACTCTCTCCCGCTGCCAAGCAACCCCCCCCTCCCCACAGTGGGAGAGCTGCCCACATAACACACACACACACACCTCCGACGCCTGGCACCCTCTTCCTCTTTACCTTGATTTAGATCAGGGGTCTCAAAGTCCCTCCTTGAGGGCTACAATCCAGTCGGGTTTTCAGGATTTCCCCAATGAATATGCATGAGATCTATGTGCATGCATTGTTTTCAATGCATATTCATTGGGAAAATCCTGAAAACCCGACTGGATTGCGACCCTCAAGGAGGGACTTCGAGATCCCTGATTTAGATGACTGACTGGAGGGTTGCCTATTCCCTTCAGTCAGTTGCCCGCCTCTTCAAAATGGGCCTTCCCCTCCTCAGTGCATCCTGGGATGTACCAGGGAGAGGCCTAAGGCTCTGAGGGACTTAAAAAAATCTGGGCTAATCAGAGCCTTAGACCCCTTCCCAATGCATTCCAGAATGCACCAGGGAGGGGAAGGCCCATTTTGAAGAGGCGGGCTGGAGGTTGTAGGTCAGCCAACTAAATCAAGGTAAGGGGGAGAAGGTACCGGGGTAGGGGGAGGTTTTTATTTGCTTGGCAGAGGGAGAGAGTGGGCATCTCTTCTGCTGCTTGGGGGGGGGGGGGTTTCGCTTGGCAGCAGGAGAGAGTGAGCATCTCCCGCTGCCGGGTTTTAAACAGTGCTGAAACTACCGGCACCCCTGGACCAGTCCATGATTTTTGGCACCAAAAACAGACGCAGCTCTTGAAGAATGGCTTTTCAATTTTAAAGAATCCACCGGAATGCTCATTTTGAAGAGCCTATTTGCATGGCAGTATCGAAGACTGCTAGAAAGCTCGCTAAAGACAGAGATAAGCTGTTTTGATAATCCACCGCTAAAATGCGTGCAGGCTAAACAGTCAGAAACTAGTTTAGCGACCGTTAAAGTTTTGAGAATCTGGTCCCGAGTCTGAAGAATCTGTGTACACACTGCTAATAAGAGTTCATTGTTATGCACTCTGGCAGGTAAATGTGTTATTTACATATAGTCCTGTGTTTTATCTTGTAACTGTGCTTCCATGGTCATCAGTGATTGGTGTTTGCTTTTCAAAGTAGTTTGTGTAATAGCTTACAAACCAGTTGCCTAAAAATACCATGTTTCCTGCTTAAAAATAAATGTGCAATGCAATAGGTAGCCTTTTCTGAGGAAGGCCTATCTCAGTAAAAATCTTCATTTCACTTTGAAATCATGCTCCTGCTGCAGGGGGAACCGAGAGGGACTGAGCCGTGCTTCAAGCAGTTTGCAAAGTAGCGCCGAGGGTGACTTGAGGTCCCTGGAGCCAAGGCCCTGGAGCAGCACTGATTCAGATGGCTCTAGTCGCAGCATGCGTCCACCTGTAACCAAGGCCAGCAGCTTCAGTGGTATCTCCATTCTCACACGAGGAGACAGCATTGGGAGCAACAAGGGAGCCACCAGCCGGCCTGGCAGGGCAGGTAAGAAATCAGTACAACCCTGGTCATGGTGAATAAGAGCATATAGGGTTTCATTATTAGAATAGCAGTAGTTAATGTGGACAACAATGAGTTTCATTGTAAGAGCTGTGGGGGGCAAAGGGTGGGCCTCAATGTGGGAATAGCAAGGAACAATACAGGGCAGGATTGAAGTGTATTTGCCATACTTTATTAGCAATGAGTGCTGCAGTGTAGACTTAAGAGATGTCAGACTGGTCACAGCTGGGGGGTACTGAATGATTTGAGTGGCCTGGCGTGTTCCAGTGGTTGAGGGAAAGGATCACAGTAAGAGCTCTAACTTTATGCATATAGTTACTTCCTTATTAAGAGTATATTGAGGAATATTTTTGTAGTTTTACAGTACCCAGTACACAAGTTCTGCAAACTATAATGTACTTAGTAAGCCCTCCCTTCCCTCATTCAGAGCTAAATTAATGGATGTCATGACATTGAGGCATTCAGGATAAAAGAATGAAGCAGAGTTAGCAGATACAGACACACACTCATGCTAGAGCAGCCTCTTGTGAATAAACCCATCCTTTTACTGATTTCTTCCTCCTGCCACTTCCTTGTGCTTTCCAGGTATTTCATTGGGTGGCCCAGAGGCCTGCAACCAGGTCTCCTCTTCACAGCCCACTCGCAGCCTCCTGCAGTGCTCCACTCAGCAGCATCCGACACTTCCTCCCACTCCCCAGCCGCCCCTCAGCACTCACATGATCTCCCAGGTGAGTCATGCAGCCGGCTCTCTCCAACGCACGAAAACACAAACAGAATGTGACAGTGTAATAGTGCTTCGATAGAAAGTACATCTGGGGGTGGTGAAAGCTGGGTAGTGCATCCTCTATTCTTCCTCTTGTGTTTTCTTTCAGGCTTTAAAACATTGAAGCTTGATTCTTTGTCCTGGCTCTGACTGCACCTTTATTTCCATTAGATTTTATATATATATGTATATATAAAATCTAATGGAAATAAAGTTGCAGTATATATTTTTCCTTGCCTGATCATTTAATTGGTGTGAAATAAACTTAGTTCCTTTCTACATCAGGCACATATTTGTTTCTTTCATGTATAACCTGGTATCCCTGCAGAAGGAATCTGCTTAGCTTTTTACCTCCAAATACTGTCCTAAGTTATTCTGTAAAAAGAATCCTTTCTAAGGACTTTATGGCCCAGTCTTGCTAACATTATTAGATACACCTCCCTGAAGTGTTTTAGTAACTCCTGTTCCATCTCTTTGCTGTGCTGTGTACCCTTAACAGCGCTTTTGTTGAAAAGATGTTGGGGTTATTTTTGTATGACTAATTATGTCTTTTTCTTTTCTCCTTTTCCTCTCCCCTTCACTGATCTTCCCTTTCCCCAATACCCCCTTTCTTTTGTCCCCCTCTTTCTCTCTCTCTGCATGGCCTCAGCCTCTCCCAGCTCTGCAGCCTTCTCCACAGCCCATGCAGTACTCTTCCAGCCCCTGTCCCCAAGTCCTTCTGCCTGTCTCTTCTCCCCAGCAGTATAACATGGTATAAAGTCTTATTCCTCTACTCTTTCTAGTCTGTTCATGTGCTCTTTGTATATTGTGAACTTGGCTTTGGAGGTGCTTGAAAATGTTTGACTGTTTTAAACTAATTTTACAATTAATGCACAGTTACTTGCTTTAAATCTTCTTTTGTAGCAAACCTTGATTTAAGGCAAAGAACTTCATGATGCTGGGAGTGATCAAAGACATGATGTCAAATCCTTTATTATTTCCTCCAAATAAACTACAAATTAGAATGAGGATCTAAGTAGTTTATTGTAGTTTTTGGATTTTTTTTTCTTTGTTTAGAACTCTGTAACTCTTATGTTCATTGTTTTTCTTTCATTATTTGTTTCATTTTCAATTTTGTTAATTTTTACAAATATTTTCCTCTTTTTGAATATATTTTATAGACAGAACTGGATAAAAGCTATTTGAAAGCAGGGAGCATTCATAAAAAGAAAAAAAATAATTTTAATTCTAAATGTCTGTCTAAGATATACATAGGCAGCGGAACACTTTTTTTGCTTGGGAGGAGAGCTCTGCCCTAGAATTTGCCTATGCTCTGACCCCACCCAAGACCCCCACCCCTTTAATAATAGTACTAATTGTAATGACATTTCTTCCATTCATTCTTCATATACACACAAAATCTTATTAACGATGCATAAGGTAACCACATAATTAAACTACACAAAGCACTATATGCAGATAAAATTTTAATTAACTATAATTTCTTCTTTTTTTCAGAGAGGTCAAGGCAGATAAAGCGAAGTTGCTTACCTGTAACAGGTGTTTTCCGTAGACAGCAAGGGAATGCAGCCCCACTTGTTGGTGAAGTCCATGGACTGAGCCTGCCTGGCAGAACTCTCCCCTAGCTACAGTAGGTTTTTTGTTTTTTTTCTACTAGCATGTGCGGCCATCTTGCCTCTGGAGCTCCACCCCCATAGCCTGTCAGTATGTCTCTAGCTCATTAAGTAAGCTTAGAGGGGATGGAGGGTGGGCATGTATGGCTGCATTCCCCTGCTGTCTATGGAGAACACTTGTTACAGGTAAGCAACTTTGTTTTCTCCGAAGACAGGCAGGGTAATGCAACCCCAATTGTTGGTGAGTCACTAGTTTGAATAAGAATATGGGAGGAGGCCAATCAATTCTTTCTGTTTTTTTGAAAGTGGAAACAAATTACAAAGAACAGATTAGCCAAATTTGGTGTCTTGTGCTGAACTCTGGTCTAAGCAATAATGCTTAGTAAATATATGAATTGAAGACCAAGTTACTGCTTTGCAGATATCTTGTATGGGAACTGCTTTCAAGTTTGCAACTGATGAAGCTGTCGCTCGTACTTGATGTGCTCCAGTGTGACCCAGAGGAGACATGGAAGCTTTCTTATAAGAAAAAGAGATTCAATTAGCAATCCAGGAAGATATAGTTCATTTGAAATTGCGTGTCCTTGAGTAGCTGTATTGAAGGAAACAAATAGTTGATTGGTGGTACGGAGAGAAGCAGTCCTGTCTAGGTAGTAAAGTGCCATTCTTTTGCCGTCCAGTATGTGAAGAGTTTGCTCCGTTAAAGAACCATGTGGAGGAGGAAAGAATGATGGCAAAGAAATGATTGATGTGAAAGTCTGTAACTACTTTTTGAAGAAATTTGGGATGAGTATGAAGTACTTTATCGGGAAAAAAATTGAAGATATGGGTCATAGATGACCAATGCTTTCAACTCACTAACTCTTCTGGCCGAAGTAAGGCCTTTAAAAAAGCTGTTAAGAGCTGTAGTGCAGTAGATCCCAAGGGCTCAAAGGGATCCTTCATCAACCGGTCCAAGACAATGTTGAGATCCCAGGCTGAAGGTGAAGTATAAAATGGAGATCAGATATTGTTAAGACCTTGCCAAAAATAGAGAAACCAGTGAATTTTGTGAAAGTGGTTTTCCATCCAAAAAAATGGTGGTAGGCCAATAAGGCTGAAAGTTGAAGGTGTACAGAGTTGATCTTAAACCTGAATTCGATAAGGGTAGTAAGTTAAGATGTGATCCACAGGGCAGCAGAATGAGTCTTGATCTTGTGAGCCTGCTGAGATGGAAAAATGTTTCCATTTTAACTAATAAGACTTCCTGGTAGGTGGCTTTTTGGCTGCAAGAAGTATGGTATTTACTGCTGATGAGAATGGAACATCAGCGAGGATTGACCATTCAATTTCCAAGCTGTGAGATGGAAGCTGCGAAAATTGGGATGCAGTAGGTGGGTATCCTGCTGGAAAAGAAAAGACAGATGATCTCCCAATGGGACTGGATGGGCATCTAGAAGGTTCAGAAGGATGGGATACCAGATCTGTCTGGGCCAACGAGGTGCTATTAGTATCAGTTGAGCTCTGTTTCTGATGGTCTTTGAAAAATTTATAGATGGCGGAAAAGTGTAGAACAGATTGGAGGTCCATGGAATTGAAAAAGCATCCCTGGCAACTGCATGAGGAGCAGGTCATAGGGAGCAATAATGGGCGCACTGAACATTGCTTTTGGAAGCAAATAGATCCATCACAGAAGTTTCCCATTGGTGAAAAATGGATTGCAGTACTGTGTTTAAGGTTAAGGATTGAGCTTTCGGCTAAGGGAATCTGCAATGACATTTGTTTTCTTGGGAATATATACTGCATGCATTTCCGTGGAGAGGGAGAGAGAAAAAGTCCATAGATGATGGACTTCTTTGCAAAGGGGTAAGGACCCTGAACCCCATTGTTGTTCGGATAGAATATCACTATTTGGTTGTCTGTTTGAATCAGAAGCTGTGTGTTGCGCACATACTCGCTGAATGCTCTAAACGCATAATAAAATTGCACAAAGTTCCAGCAGATTGAGGTGAAAATGGAGTTCTCTTGTTGACCAAAGACTCTTGAGTCTGAAGGTGATTGAGATGCATTCCCCAGCCCTTTGTTGGAGGCATCCGTGGTAATGGTGAGAAGAGGAGGTAGAGGCTGGAACGGCATCCTTGATTGAGGGCTGGAGAGTGAATCCACCAAGATAGGGAATCAAAGTGGCCAGAGACTGAAAATGCTGATTCCAATTTAGCTTGAGATGCCATTGCAGAGGTCACATTTGTAGTCTGGCATGTGGCACTAGAGGAAGGGATGCAGCCATGTGACCTAAGAAGGCACAACACTCTGCATGCCGGAAGAGCAGAAGAATGTTGCATCCGATTCACCAGAGTAATAATTGTTTGATGATATTCTTCTGGTAGATAAGCCCTTGTAGTGACAGTGTCGAGCCATGCGCCTATATACATGAGGTAGCGCACAGGCTGTAGGTTGGATTTGTTGGAATTGATTAGAAAGCCCTGTGCTTGGAGGGAGTGCACTGTGGCTTGAATGGTAAGCAACAGCTGCTCTTTGGAGTGAGCTACTAGGAGCTAGTCGACCAGGCAAGGAAAATACCATGTGATGTTTTTCCCTGAGGTCGGTTGCTACCACTGCCAAACACTTTTTGAACACACATGGGGCTGATGATAGGCCGAAAGGCAGAACTTTGTATTGGCAATCTTTGTGAGACACATGAATCTGAGGAATTTCCAGTAGGCAATTGCTGTGGCTGAGAAGAGAAAGAATTGCTGAAAGAGAAATCATCCAGACTGTTTCTGGTGTGAGAAATTTATTTAAAGGACGAAGATCGAAGATAGGCTGAAGACTTTGCGTGTTCTTGAGGATGAGAAAAAACCCGGAATAGAATCCCTGAAGCTGTTCTTGCTGAGGAACTTCCTCTATTGCGTTGTTCTGTAGTAATGCAGAAATGTCCTCTCTGAGTTGAGGAATGTGCCGTTACGAGATATTGGACAAAGGAGAAATTATGTCTTACATGATAAATTTCTGCCTTTTAGTCCTACCGGACCAGTCCAGAACGAATGGGTGTCTTCCATATATCAGTGGATGGAAGAATTGTAGTGCCAAGTAATTCACTCCCTAAGGATGTCGTGCAGTCTGGTATGCTCAGTATTTCAAGTATCCAAACAATGGCTCTGAAAACTTCAATTACAATTAACAATGAAAAACTCAATAGCCAATGAGGTCAGACTTTCTGAATCTGAAGTTGTAGTGAGGCTCAGTCTCAACTAGCAAACAGATAGTGCTTAGATCCTGAAACTATATGACAACAGGATGTTAGCTCTTTTCCCTGTCCAGCTTTTATGTTTCATAGTTTATTAAAATTTGATTGAACGCTAATCATAAAATTTGAAGCGTTGTACATTAAAAAAATATAAATGGGGAATGAACAACAAATAATGAACATGACCCAAACTTGACCCAAACAAATAATGAACATGTGACAAACTTGACTTGAGGAGGGAGGTGGAATGCGAGGAAAAGTGAAAGAACTACAATTTGTGGAGAAAAGGAAACATAAAAAGTAAAAACAAATGGGTTATGAAAGGTAGGGATTGGTTGTGGGAGTCTACCTACCAACGTCGGTTTGCTGCTAGACCCTTGCAACCACCTCAGTCTCAGCCTCGCAGACAACGGCAGCCTCAACAACAGCAGCCTCGCCAACAACAGCAGAAGCAACCGGCTGCACAACCTAAACCTCAACAGCCTTTTTGACCTGTTTCTTCGGAGCATAGCCAGTCTCAAAATTTCTCACCCATTGCCTCAGTCCATCAGGGGTCGTCTTCAGTTCTTCATCAATCATTGGGAACTCATTACCTCAGATCTTTGGGTTCTCACCATCATTCGTCAGGGTTACAATCTTCATTTTCAGACTCTTCCTCCAGACATCCTCCAAGAGAGTCTGCTTTGGACCCTGCATAGTCCTCCATTCTTCTGCAGGAGGTGCAATCCCTTCTTCTGCTAAATGCCATCGAAGCAGTTCCTCTCGATCAACAGGGATTCTACTCCCGTTACTTCCTAGTACCCAAGAAGACGGGGGGGACTAAAACCCATCTTGGATCTCAGAGCTCTCAACAAATTTATAGTCAAAGAAAAATTCAGGATGCCGTCACTGGTTCTCCTGTATCCTCATCTCAATCAGAACGACTGGCTATCTAAGCACTATCTGTTTGCTCCCTATACCTCAAAGAAGACTACACGCATGTTCCCATTCATCCGGCCTCTTAGAAGTACCTTCGGTTTCAGATAAATCAATATCATTACCAGTACAAGGTTCTTCCTTTCAGTCTGGCATCTTCTCCCAGAGTATTCACGAAATGCCTAATTGTGGTGGCCGTCTCTCTCCGTTTGCATGGCCTTCAGGTCTTTCCTTACCTGGATGACTGGTTGATCAAGGATGTTTCCTCTCAGAGAGTGGCTCAAGCAACATCTCAAACCATCTCCTTTCTTCTGCTTCTGGGATTCGAAGTCAACTTCCCCAAATCATATCTCATTCCAACTCATTGGGGCCATTCTGGACACCACTCTTATGAGGGCGTTTCTTTCACCAGATCGACTTCAGACTCTCATCCGTCTCTGTCAGCAATTGCTTCCTCTTCAAACCATCTCTGCCAGCGCATGATGGTTCTTCTAGGCCACATGGCCTCCACTGTCCATGTCACACCCCTGGCAAGACTTCATCTGTGAACTCCTCAGTGGACTCCAGCATCCCAGTGGTCTCAAGCGACAGATCGTCTTTCACAGTACATGTCATTGCCATCGTCTCTTCTGCAGTCTCTTCATTGGTGGATGACCTTGTCCAATCTTTTCAGAGGTCTCCTTTTTCACTTGCCTCATCAAAGGATCATCACCACAGACACGTTTCCTTATGCATGGGGAGTGCATAAGGATGATCTACAGTCTCAGGGTCTTTGGACTACCGTAGAGATGAAATTCCACATTAATTTCCGGGAACTCAGAGCGATGTTTTATGCCCTCAAGGTGTTTCAACCTCTTTTTTTGTCCTCAAGTCCTCCTCCTTTGCATGGACAATCAAGTAGCAATGTAATATATCAACAAGCAAGGAGGCTCTCCTTGTTGTGTCAGGAGGCCCAGAAAATTTGGACTTGGGCGACAGCTCGCAATCTATTCTTGAAGGCTGTCTACATCCAAGGAGAGAAGAATTCACTAGCAGACAACCTCGGCAGAATCCTTCAATCTCACAAATGGACTCTCGACCTTGTAACTCTCCAGTCCGTCTTTGCTCAATGGGGCAATCCACAGGTGGACTTAGTTGCAGCCCCTCACAATCACCAGTTGCCCCAGTTTTGCTCCAGACTTTACTCTCCTCTCCATCTGGCAGCGGATGCTTTTCTTCTGAATTGGACTGGTCAGTTTCTATATGCCTTCCTTCCACTTCCTCTCATGTTGAGAACTCTGTTCAAGCTCAAGAGAGAAGCAGCCACCATGATTTTCATTGCTCCATGGTGGCCCAGGCAACATTGGTTCTCCCTTCTTCTTCAGCTCAGTTCCAGGGAGCCCATACTTCTTCCAGTGTTTCCTACTCTGCTTACTCAGAATCAGCAATCCCTTCTACATCCTAACCTGCAGTCTCTACACCTGACAGCTTGGTTTCTCTCGGGCTGAGCTCTACTCAAAAGCTCCTCTCTCAGCCTGTTCGTCAAATTATTGATGCCTCTAGGAAACCATCTACTCAGCACTGTTATCAACAGAAGTGGATGAGGTTTTTGTCATAGTGTTCTCTTCATCATCATCATCCAACTTCCTTAGCAATGGAGTTGGTGTTGGACTATCTTCTTTCTTTGTCTGACTCTGGACTTAAATCTACATCCATTCGAGTCCATCTCAGTGCTATTACTGCTTATCATGAACCAGTACAAGGCAAAACCGCTCACGGCTCATCCTTTGGTCTCCAGATTCATGAAGGGACTTTTCAATGTCAAACCTCCTCTTAAGCCTCCACCTGTCATCTGGGATCTTAATGTGGTTCTTTCCAGTTTGATGAAACCACCATTTGAACCAGTGGCTACAGCTCATCTCAAATTTCTTACCTGGAAAGTAGTCTTTCTTATTGCTCTCACCTCTGCCAGGAGGGTCAGTGAGTTACAAGCACTGGTAGCGGATCCACCTTTCACAGTTTTTCATCATGATAAGGTGGTTCTCCGTACTCATCCAAAGTTTCTTCCAAAAGTTGTCTCTGACTTTCACCTCAATTAGTCAATTGTTTTTACCAGTATTTTTTCCTAAGCCTCGTTCTCTTCCTGGAGAACAGGCCTTACATACTTTGGACTGTAAACGAGCTTTGGCTTACTACTTGGATCACACATAGCCACACAGAACCTCTCCCCAACTCTTCATCTCTTTTGATCCAAACAAGTTGGGGCATCCTGTTTCCAAGAGAACGATTTCCAACTGGCTTGCCACCTGCATCTCATTCTGCTATGCTCAGGCCGGACTGGCACTGGAAAGCCGTGTCACAGCCCATAAAGTTTGATCTATGGCAGCTTCTTTTGCTTTTCTCAGATCTGCTCCCATTGAGGAAATCTGTAAAGCTGCCACCTGGTCCTCAGTTCATACCTTCACTTCTCACTACTGTCTGGAGTCATTCTCCAGAAGGGATGGGCACTTCAGCCAATCTGTATTACAAAATTTATTTTCCTAATGGCCAACTCCCTCACCATCCCATTCTGTTAGCTTGGAGGTCACCCATCAGTGAGAATATGCTGCCTGCTTGTCCTGGGATAAAGCACAGTTACTTACCGTAACAGGTGTAAATCCAGGGACAGCAGGCATAAATTCTCACAACCCTCCCACCTCCCCAGGTTGGCTTCTTAGCTGGCTTATCTTAACTGAGGGACCGTGCGCCTACGTCGGGCGGGAAGGCACTCGCGCATGCATAATGCGGGCAGCCGAGAACTTTCCAAGTTCTTAAAGTGGTCTATACTGGGGCTCCGTTGGTGGCGTCGCCCATCAGTGAGAATATCTGCCTGCTGTCCCTGGATAACACCTGTTACAGTAAGTAACTGTGCTTTATTGTCAGTGATGATACCTAAGATTTTAGTTGTAGAGGTAGATTCAAGTGGGGTATTATCAATGGATACTGATGAAACCAGCTGTAAGCCCTCTTTCCAAGGGAAAAGAACATTGCTTGTTTTTATGATGCTAAGAGGGAGCATATTTGAGTTTAGCCAGTCTCGGATTTTGGCCAATTTGGAGTTAATGGAAGCGATATCATTTAGGTTAGAAGGGTCAATGGTATGAAGAATTTTGATATCATCGGCATAGGCATAAGCTGAAAAGCCAATTGACTGGCAAAGTGTTAATAATGGGGTGAGATAGATATTAAAGAGCAGAGGGGATAATATGGAACCTTGTGGGATGCTGAAGTTGTTATGAAAGGGTGTAGAGAAAGAGTTATTGAAATGTACAGTAGAGGTTCTACCTGAGAAGTAAGATCTGAACCATTCAAGAGCTTGATTTGAGATTACGATAGAGCAAGGGTAGGGAACTCCGGTCCTTTAGAGCCGTATTCCTGTTGGGTTTTCAGGATTTCCCCAATGAATATGCATGAGATCTATTTGCATGCAGTGCTTTCAATGCATATTCATTGGGGAAATCCTGAAAACCCGACTGGAATACAGCTCTCGAGGACCGGAGTTCCCAGCCCCTGCGATAGAGGCAAGTCTTTGAAATAGAAGCTGGTGGTCTATTGTATCAAATGCTGCTGCAAGATCCAAGGAAATAAGAAGCACTGATTTTTGTTGGTCAAGATAGTATTGAATAGTTGTAGAAAGTCCTAAAAGAGAATGTTCTGTAGAGTGGTTCTTTCAGAAACCTGTTTGATTAGGGTGCAGAATTTGGGTGTTATTCCAAAGTCAGATAGTTGGTTAAAAATGATTTTTTCAGTTAGTTTGGCAAAAAATGGAAAGTTGGCAATGGGTTGGTAATTAGCACAGTCCAAAGAGTTATTTTTTGGATTATTGATGATTGGATAGAAGATAGTGTTTCCAATCTGCTGGTAAACAGGCTGACGTGATTGATTTGAAGGATGTAAGAGCCAAAGATGGAAAAGTGGTGTTTTAAAAAGAATGGCGGAATAGGCTCTGAGCTGGATACCTTGGCGTTAAGGGATTGGATGGTACGTTTGATGTCTTTCAGAGATGGTAAAAAGAAATTGGAACAGATGGCGGTTAAGGAGTTGTTATTCACTGCTTCGATGGAAATGGGATTGTCTACTCCAGCAGCAGAAGAGGTGGAAATTTTGCATTTGATCTTGTCCCTAATTAAATTGATTTTTATCTGAAAAAAGTCAGCTAGGCTTTGAGCCAAAGGAGATTCATGAATTGGAAATGACCAGTTTATGTTTGAAATGAGTTAATTTTTTTAAGGATAGAGAAAAGGGCTGATGAGTTCTTTGCCTTAGAAATGTTCTTTATGTAATAATTTTTATCCCAGGACAAGCAGGCAGGTATTCTCACTAGTGGGTGATGTCATCAGACAGAGCCCCGGTACGGACGTCTCACAAGCACGTGTTGCTTGTAGAAACTTAAAAGTTTCTAGATGCCCGCACCGCGCATGCGCCGGTGCCTTCCCGCCCGGAGGTCCGGGCGTGTCTCCTCAGTTCTTTTCTTTCCGCGGAGCTGAGAAGTTCAACTTCATCATGCGCTAGCTGAATTCAGTTAAATTTGCCTTCCTTGTCCGCGTTTTCGCTTTCTTTTAATTACAGTTAACAGTACTTTTCTTTTTCAGTAAAAAAAAAAAAAAAAAAAAGAAGATTATTTCCTCCGGCGGGTCGAACGGGCTGGCCAAGTGGCTCAGGCCCACTGGCTTCGACCTCGCGGCGGAGATTTTCCGGCCTATGTCCCGGCCAATCACCGGGTTTAAAAAGTGCAGCAAGTGCCAACGCGCGATTTCACTCACGGACCCTCACCGGCGCTGTTTGCAGTGTTTGGGCCCTGACCACATTCCGAAATCGTGCAGGCCTTGCTCTACCCTTACGGCACGCTCATTCAAGCGGCGTTGCCTATTGTGGGAATCGATGTTCAAGATGGACGCAGCTAAGGATCCCTCAGCCTCCACTTCATCTGATACCTCCCCGGTTCGGGCGAAACCGGTATCGACCCCTCCTGCATCGAGTGTGGTGAAACCGGCATCGTTCATCCCGACACCATCCACGAGCTCGACGTCGGTGCCTGCCCCGGTCTCCTCGGTTCAGGTACCTCTTCCTTCCACAGTGCCACCAGTGGTCATCAAAGTGCCGAAAGCTACTAAGCAGAAGCACTCGACCTCGAAGGAGCGCGATGACCGTGCAGGAGGACCCCCTTTCGGTGCGGATCCCTCCTTATCGGCTTCGCTACGGTCCATGCTGGAAGCTCAATTCGTTGAGCTCATGCAGACCATCGGACCCGGGCTCATCGCTGCCATACAGGGTGACCTCCCGGTACCGGTCCAAAGGGGCGGTCCGCCCCCTCCCCCTCCTCCACGCCGTTCGACCTCGAAAACCGACGAGGACGAACGGGGGAGGGCGGCGATGCCCATGCGGCAAGCCTCGCTTACCGATATGCCGCCATTAGAGCCCATTACGCCTCCGCGCCAACATGGGACCAGACCTCCGATCGATACTCAAAGCCCTGGGCATAGTCAGGAAGAGTTCTTCCGTACTCCTTACCAGACTTGGGTAGCATCGCAAGAATCCGCATCACAACCCCAGTTGCGATCCACCGCTTCCAGCCCTATCCACCACTTGGGGGCCTCGGGAGACCATGCGATGCACAGACGATCCCGATCCCCGTCCCGCCACCGAGACGGGCACCGATCAAGACACTCATCCTGGCACTCTTCACGCCATTCGGAGGTGTCACCGCAGAAAAAACTGCAACGTATGGGATACTCCTCATCAGAGGTGTCCCCTCCGGAGGGACCGGAGTACGAGGAGACACCCGTACCCGATTCTCCTTGCCACTCCCCGATGTCCATGGACCCGGAGGCCTCCTCCTCCTCCAGCCCGTCCCACAGACCGACGCTGGCGGATCAATTGTCTTTCTCATCATTCCTCCGACAAATGGCGGATGATCTGGATGTGACCCTTGACACGGGCTCCCGATACTCCAAAGAGTATCTGGACACCATGCATTTACCTAACCCTCCAACGGAGTCGCTTCGGCTCCCCCTGCATAAATTGCTGGATCAGACCTTCATGCAGTGTTTCGAAACACCGTACTCCATACCGGCGATTCCCAGCAAACTCGATGCTCGATACCGCATCGTGCACCATAAAGGGTTTGAGGGCCCTCAACTCTCCCACCAATCCCTACTGGTCGAGTCCTCTCTTAAACGCTCTCATCCCTCCCAGGTCTACGCCTCTGTACCGCCGGGCCGAGAGGGGAGAACGATGGACAAATTTGGTAGAAAATTCTATCAAAACTCCATGATGGCGTCACGGGTACTGAACTACAATTTCTTTTTCTCTTCCTATCTGGAGTTCTTCTTGCCGGTGCTCCGCAAGTTCACTCCGTTCATAGACACCCAAGCTCGATTCGAGTTCGAGGAAGTGGTAGCCTCCCTCTCCCAATTACGCCTCCAGCTGATGCAATCCTCCTTCGATGCATTCGAACTCTCGGCACGTGCTGCCGCAAGCGCGGTAGCCATGCGTCGCCTGGCATGGCTCCGTACAATCGATATGGATCCCAACCTCCAGGACAGACTCGCCAACGTACCATGTGCGGGAGCTGACCTGTTCGATGAGTCTATCGAAACTGTTACCAAGAAGCTGTCGGATCATGAAAAATCTTTTCAATCCATCCTGCGGCCCAAACCCAAACCTCAACAGTCTCGACCTTCCAGGCCACCCCTGATTTACCAGCGGCGTTACATGCCCAGACAAATGCCTGCTGCGAGACAACCTGCGAAGAGACAACCTCCCCAGAAGTCTCAGCAAAAACCTCAGCCACCGGCTGCACCTAAGGCTCCCCAGCCCTTTTGACTCCCCTCCCGGGAGCATAACCGACACCGTTCTGCACTCAGCCTCTCCCATAGGGGGCCGCCTCCATCTTTTTTACCATCGATGGGAGGCCATAACCACGGACCTATGGGTCCTTACCATCATAAGAGAAGGATACTCTCTTCAATTCCATCGGGTCCCCCCGGACCATCCTCCAAGAGAGTATCCTTCAAGCTCGACGCAAACCGCCCTTCTTCTTCAGGAAGTCCAAACCTTACTTCAGCTTCGGGCTGTCGAGCCGGTCCCGTCAGACCAATTGAACCGAGGGTTTTACTCCCGGTACTTCCTCGTCCCGAAGAAAACGGGCGACCTGCGACCCATTTTAGACCTTCGGGCCCTCAACAAGTTTCTGGTCAAAGAGAAGTTTCGCATGTTGACTTTGGCTTCTCTATACCCCCTCCTCGAGCAGAACGACTGGTTATGCTCCCTGGATCTCAAGGAGGCCTACACTCACATCCCCATTCACCCGGCCTCCCGAAAGTTCCTCAGATTTCGGGTGGGAAATCTGCACCTACAGTATCGAGTGCTACCATTCGGCCTATCTTCGTCCCCCAGAGTCTTCACAAAGTGCCTGGTGGTAGTGGCCGCGGCACTCCGGGACAGGGGTCTACAGGTGTTCCCATACCTCGACGACTGGCTCATCAAGGCCCCGTCAGCCCCAGAGGTCACTTCGGCGACCTTGGCTACAACCTACTTCCTCCAGAATTTGGGCTTCGAGATCAACTTTTCCAAGTCTCATCTACAACCCACCCAGTCCCTCCCCTTCATCGGAGCGGTCCTGGACACCACCCGACTCCGAGCATTCCTGCCTCTGCAACGCATGGAGTCTCTTCTTCATCTCTGCCAGTCGGTGTCTTCTCGCCAAACCCTACCGGCGAGACAACTGATGGTGCTCCTGGGCCATATGGCCTCCACAGTACATGTGACACCCTTTGCCAGACTCCATCTCAGGATCCCCCAGTGGACCCTGGCATCACAGTGGAATCAGACGTCCGATCCACTATCCAAACACATCTTAGTCACACCTGCTCTTCGGCAGTCTCTACTTTGGTGGATGACCTCTTCGAATCTATCCAGAGGTTTGCTGATGCACTCTCCCCCCCATCAGAAAGTTCTCACAACCGATTCGTCGAATTATGCATGGGGGGCCCACCTGGATGGTCTCCGCACCCAAGGATTCTGGACCAGTGCGGAAAGACTACACCAAATCAATCTACTGGAACTCAGAGCCATCTTCAATGCGCTCCAAGCTTTCCAACACCTACTTCACGACATGGTGATCCTCATTCGCACAGACAATCAGGCCGCCATGTATTATATCAACAAGCAAGGAGGCACGGGCTCGGCCCTCCTTTGCCAGGAAGCTCTACGAGTCTGGGACTGGGCGGTGCGCCACAACGCCTTCCTCAGAGCAGTCTACATTCAGGGGGAGAACAACGTCTTAGCAGACAAACTGAGTCGTCTACTACAACCGCACGAATGGACTCTCCATTCCAGCCCCCTTCACCAAATCTTCACACAGTGGGGGACGCCTCAGATAGACCTCTTTGCGGCTCCCCACAACTCCAAACTGCCTCAGTTTTGCTCCAGGATCTACACCCCTCATCGCCTCGAGGCAGATGCTTTTCTACTGAACTGGGGGAAACGATTTCTATATGCGTTCCCACCATTCCCGCTGATCCAGAAGACTCTGGTCAAGCTGAAACTCGAACAGGCCACCATGATTCTAATAGCTCCTCGGTGGCCCAGACAACCTTGGTTCTCCCTCCTACTTCAACTCAGCAGCAGGGAACCAGTACCACTTCCAGTGTTTCCTTCACTACTTACTCAACATCAAGGATCACTGCTTCATCCCAACCTGCAGTCTCTCCACCTGACAGCTTGGTTCCTCTCAACGTAACCCCTCACCAATTCTCTCAAGAAGTGAGGGAGGTCTTGGAAGCTTCCAGGAAGCCCGCCACTCGACAATGCTACTCCCAGAAATGGACTAGATTCTCCTCATGGTGTGTTTCTAAATCAAAGGAACCTCAGCGAGCTTCCTTATCCTCCGTGCTGGACTATCTCCTACACCTATCTCAATCCGGGCTCAAGTCTACATCCATACGAGTCCACCTGAGCGCTATTGCGGCGTTCCACCAGCCCCTACAAGGGAAACCCCTCTCGGCCCATCCGGTGGTCGCCAGATTTATGAAAGGACTCTTCCATGTTAACCCTCCTCTCAAACCACCCCCAGTAGTTTGGGACCTCAATGTAGTCCTTTCCCGTCTCATGAAGCCCCCGTTTGAACCACTCAACAGGGCCCCTCTTAAGTATCTCACCTGGAAAGTGCTTTTCCTGGTAGCCCTTACGTCCGCTCGCAGGGTCAGCGAACTCCAGGCATTGATGGCGGATCCACCATTCACAGTATTCCATCATGACAAGGTGGTCCTCCGCACTCACCCGAAATTCCTGCCTAAGGTGGTCTCAGAATTTCATCTCAACCAATCCATTGTACTTCCAGTATTCTTCCCTAAGCCCCATTCTCACCACGGAGAATCGGCCCTTCACACTCTAGACTGTAAACGTGCGTTGGCTTTCTACCTGGATCGCACCAAGCCACACAGAACCACTCCTCAACTTTTTGTCTCCTTCGACCCTAATAAGTTGGGAAGACCCGTATCAAAGCGCACCATCTCTAATTGGATGGCGGCTTGTATCTCTTTCTGCTATGCCCAGGCTGGATTATCACTTCCTTGTAAGGTCACAGCCCATAAGGTCAGAGCAATGGCAGCCTCAGTAGCATTCCTCAGATCAACACCAATCGAGGAAATTTGTAAGGCTGCCACCTGGTCCTCGGTTCACACATTCACCTCACATTATTGTCTGGATACTCTCTCCAGACGGGATGGACAGTTTGGCCAAACAGTATTGAAAAATTTATTCTCTTAAGTCGCCAACTCCCCCTCCATCCCACTGAGGTTAGCTTGGAGGTCACCCACTAGTGAGAATACCTGCCTGCTTGTCCTGGGATAAAGCAATGTTACTTACCGTAACAGTTGTTATCCAGGGACAGCAGGCAGCTATTCTCACGTCCCACCCACCTCCCCTGGGTTGGCTTCTCAGGCTAGCTACCTGAACTGAGGAGACACGCCCGGACCTCCGGGCGGGAAGGCACCGGCGCATGCGCGGTGCGGGCATCTAGAAACTTTTAAGTTTCTACAAGCAACACGTGCTTGTGAGACGTCCGTACCGGTGCTCTGTCTGATGACATCACTCACTAGTGAGAATAGCTGCCTGCTGTCCCTGGATAACAACTGTTACGGTAAGTAACATTGCTTTCTTTTCTGCATTTAGTGTTTCACGGTAATGCTGTGAATGCTTCTTGTATTTATTAAAATTGGTTTGAGTGGGATTAGAATGCCATCTGAATCTGTGAAACGCAATTGACGTTTGAGAAGAGGTAAAGACAAGTTGAACCAAGGATTAAGCTGTTTTTTTTAGAGGAAATAGTTCAAATAACAATTGGTGCTAGGGTGTCTAAGAGGGAATGACAGGCAGTGTTCCAGATTCTTAATTGTTCATTTGAGTCTGTAGTTGCAAAGTCCTCATCTTCGATAGAGAATAGTGAAGGAGTTAAAGACTCATTGAGATTACGAAAATCTCTTGAAGAGACAGTTTTAGGTGTTTGGGAGACAGATGGAGGTGACTGTAAGGTGTAGGATGAGAAGATAAAACTATGGTCAGACCAGGGTGGCTTAGAAAAGTGTGAGTTCTGGGGGATGGGAGCAAAGATCATATCCAGTGTGTGACCCTTTGAGTGAGTTGGGCCAGAAATTAGTGGGATAAAGTTAAGATCATGTAGGTGGGTTAGAAAACCAAAAGTTAAGGGATTGCTTAGGTCGTCAAAATGGATATTGAAATCACCTAATATATATGTGAGAATGTAGAAAAGTCAGAAATGAAGGATAAGGCCTGAGTGACAGCGGTCTGACTAATAGGAGGAGGGATATACAGCAGCAGTAGGTCAATGGTTGGACTAGTGTTAATTTTAAGTTGTATAGATTCGATGGGACATTTAGCTAGAGATGTATTGACGGTCATGGAAAGGGAGCCCCTTCTTACCTGAAGGGTACTGGCAAAGGTTAAGTAAGCCTTAGCTCCTTTGCTTAGCCAGGTTTCCACCATGCAGAGGAGATCCAGGGAGAGGTTGGTTATAAGATACTTAAGGATGTGATGCTTAGTGCGTAATGATCTGGCATTGATGAGGCCTATATTTAAGGACTTTTGCATGGAACCGGGCATTAAGGAGCGTTAGCTGCTCTTTAAGCGCGCTTCTTCGTCGTACGCCACAAATTGTTGAGTAAATATTGTAGTTGAATATAATAATTAAGAATGATGGCTATATCTTCTATGGACAGCTACAAACAGCAATAGTATGGGTTCTTGGTGACATTTTATAAAACCTTTTAGTATATTGCTTAGCTGTCATAATAGTTCACAACAGAGTGTACAAGTTTCCTGCTACATGTGCCCTCTCAGGCAAATATAGTGCCTTCCTTTCAGGCTATTACTACCTTTATTTAGGTCTTGTGTCACCCCTACTTGCATTATTAGATTTGGTTCAAAATTTTTTTAGAGATATGTAGGAATGGCTAAAGATAATTTACCACCTATTGTTAGAATTCAGTAAGTATACATCCTTCCCTGGAACGTCTGCAAGAGACTTTGGCAAAGGAGATCATTATGTGCAAAGGTTCATAGACAACGGCGCGAAAGACAAAAGTGCGCGCCAACAATTGAGCGCAGCGCGCTCCGCTCTAAATTACAGTTTTTAGGGGCTCCGACGGGGGTTTTTGTTGGAGAACCCCCCCCAGTTTACTTAATAGACATCGCGCCGGCGTTATGGGGGGTTTGGGGGGTTGTAACCCTCCACATTTTACTGTAAACTGAACTTTTTCCCTAAAAACAGGGAAAAAGTTCCGTTTTCAGTTAAATGTGGGGGGTTACAACCCCCCACAATGCCCCCACAACGCAGCGCGATGTCTATTAAGTAAAGTGGGGGGTTCCCCCCCACGCCCCCCCCCCGGTCGGAGCCCTAAAATCAGTAATTTAGAGCGGCGTGGCGGCGCGCGCTGCGCTCAATTGTCTGGGCGCGCCTTTGTCCCAGCGCGCTTTTGACCTGACACCATGTGCAAAAATGTGATGGATTTCTTGGAGACTGCATTAGACTTAGTTATACAGAAGCTGACACTAGTGGTCACTTATGACATATGTATGAGCAGTATTCAAATTTCCCTGATCTTTATAAAATGATTGAAAAAGGGAAACATGAATATTTGATGTATAAACCCAAGAGTTCTTGCCCTGGGAGCATCATTTTATTTTCTGTTTTTTGTTGTTTTGTTTTTTTAGGGGGGGGGGGGGGTTTAGGACTAAACAGAATTAGGATTCCTAGGCTAAAAATAAATACTGTATTTTTCGCTCCATAAGACATAGAAACATAGAAGATGATGGCAGAAAAGGGCTACAGCCCATCAAGTCTGCCCACTCTGCTTACCCACTCCCTGTCTATGCCCTAATGACCCAATTTCCTTATCTTGACCCTCGTAGGTATTCCATTTATTCTTAAAGTCTGGCATGCTGTCTGCCTCGATCACCTGCACTGGAAGCTTGTTCCAATGATCAACCACTCTCTCTGTGAAGAAATACTTTCTGGTGTCGCCATGAAATTTTCCGCCCCTGAGTTTGAGCGGGTGCCCTCTTGTGGCCGAGGGTCCCTTGAGAAAGAAAATATCATCTTCCACTTCGACACGTCCCGTGAGGTACTTAAATGTTTCGATCATGTCTCCCCTCTCCCTACGTTCCTCGAGAGTGTAGAGCTGCAATTTGTTCAATCTCTCTTCGTACGAGAGACCCTTGAGCCCCGAGATCATCCTGGTGGCCGTCCGCTGAACCGATTCAATTCTGCGCACATCTTTACTGTAATGTGGCCTCCAGAATTGCACACAGTACTCCAGATGAGGTCTCACCATGGCCCTGTACAACGGCATTATGACTTCAGGCTTTCGGCTGACGAAACTTCTATTGATACAACCCAATATCTGCCTTGCCTTAGATGAAGCCTTCTCCACTTGATTGGCAGTTTTCATGTCTGCACTGATGATTACTCCTAAATCTCGTTCTGCTGAAGTCCTAGTTAAAGTTTCTCCGTTCAAGAAGTACGTCCTGCATGGATTTCCGCTTCCGAGGTGCATGACCTTACATTTCTTAGCATTGAAGTCTAGCTGCCAGGTTGAGGACCAACTTTCCAATGTAAGCAGGTCCTGCGCCATATAATTCTGTAAACTGCATTCACTTACTATATTACATAGTTTGACGTCATCGGCGAATAGTGTTATTTTACCTTGAAGCCCTTGAGTCAGATCTCCTATGAATATGTTGAAAAGGAGTGGACCCAGGACCGAGCCCTGCGGCACTCCACTGGTCACCTCCGATGTTTTAGAGAGGGTACCATTAACCACCACCCTCTGAAGTCTGCCACTCAGCCAATCATTGACCCATGCAGTTAGTGTCTCTCCTAACCCCATCGATTCCATCTTGCTTAGCAGCCTGCGGTGTGGGACACTGTCAAAAGCTTTACTGAAGTCCAGGTACACGACGTCCAAAGACTATCCCAAGTCCAACTTTCTTGTTACCCAGTCAAAGAAGCTGATGAGATTGGATTGGCAGGACCTACCCTTGGTGAATCCATGCTGACTGGGATCCCGAAGATTCTCTTCATTCAAGATCGTGTCCAATTTGCTTTTAATTAGTGTTTCCATGAGTTTGCACACTATTGATGTGAGACTCACCGGTCTATAATTTGCAGCCTCTGCTCTGCAACCCTTTTTATGCAGAGGAATGACATTAGCTAATTTCCAGTCCAGGGGAACTTTCCCCTTACTTAGGGAGAGATTGAATAGCTCAGCCAACGGTTTCGCCAGGACATCGCTCAATTCTCTGAGCACTCTTGGATGCAAATTGTCTGGTCCCATGGCTTTGTTCACCTTGAGTCTTGCCAGACGCACCTGACCATAAGACGTACCCTAGATTTAGAGGAGGAAAACAAGAAAAAACCACTCTGAACCAAATTCCCCCTGTCAGGCTCTGCATCCAACACCACACTCCTTGCCAGGCTCTGCACCCTGTCCCCCCTCTGGTGGTCTAGTGGGAGGCTAGGACAGGGCAGGCCGAGACAGGGCACAGGGCCTGAGGGGGAGGAGAAGTTGAGGACTTGAGCGGCGTCGGTGAGCTTCCAGCACCATTGGCACGAAGCGATGCCGGAATAGAGCCATTAGGAGTCTTCACGGTCCTAAAAACTGCCGGCCTAAGGAGGAAAGTTGCCACGGCAGAACACACAATGTTCTAGGTGCTCTAATCGTCGACTTTGAGTACCTGCTTTACTTGATTCCCCTTTCTTTTTTTTACAGTAGAATTTCAGCGTTCATACTTTTACTTTTTTTCAGTTTGGGTTCTCATCTTCCTTTTTTTTCTTTTCAGTCAGTTAGAGAAAAAACTGACAGGCTACGGGGGTGGAGCTCCAGAGGCATGGTGGCTGCACATGCCCAGTAGAAAAAAAAACCTACTGTATCTAGGGGAGAGTTCCGCCAGGCAGGCTCAGTCCAGGGACTTCACCAACAAGTGGGGCTGCATTACCCTGCTTGTCTTCGGAGAACTTTAAAATATGCAATGTCACCTTGGTAACTGCTACAGAAAATTCCCCTTCAGTGCCAAAGTACATCAAGAAGTAATACAAACCCTGCAAAGAGCATAAGAATAGCAATACTGGTCCAGACCAATGTTTCCTTTTTTTAACTAATTTTAATAAACAACATACATTGCACAATCTGTGAAGTGTTGCGAGTTCTTCAGTGCTCACTCTCAACACAAATCACCGCAAAAATACAGTAGGCGGTAAGACAGTGGTCTTTACTAATTTTTATTTGGGGCTATTTTGAGTCCAAAAAATGCTGAAGGAGAGCCGCCAAATATCTTCCTACCCAGGATCAAGACACAAACCAAAGTTTCTGGACTTCCTTCCTCACCAGAACACCTGGCCTCAGTCACATGCAGAAAACAGAAAAAAACCCTTTTCAAACACAATCTTATAAACGAGCCCCTCTTTTATAAACTGTGCTAGCGTTTTTTAACACCGGACATGGTGGTAATAGTTCCAACACTCACTATGAGCGTCGGAGTTGTTACCACTGTTGCTGGCGCTAAAAAAACACTAGCACGGTTTTGTAAAAGGGTGGGAGGGAGCGCTAATAGTACTATTGTGTACAAACGAAACCCTAATATGCCAGACTCTGCACAAAGTATACCACAAAAGAAATAGAAATAAATGCATTTCTTCCTGAACAGTCCAAATTATAAATACAGCAGATATAAATTTTCAAAATTGACATATTTCAATCACTAATTTGAAAATAAATACATTTTTCCTATATTTATCTGGCAATTTTATTTTTCTGATCATATTGTTCCCTCTGTGCTCTTAACTCCATTTCCAAGGCCTCCTTTTGCATTTGTTGTTTCTTTCCTCTCCTTCACTTTTTCCACATCCATCCATCTTTGGCATTGATTTTCTTATTCAATTTTCTTCTATTTTCCTGCCTCCATCTCAAACCTTATCTACGTTTCCACCTATTCCCCTCTCCTCCATTCATGTGCACCATTTCTTCCCCTCCCCTCCATCCCTGTGCACCATTTCTTCCCCCTCTTACTCTCCCCCTCCATCCATGTGCACCATTTCTTCCCCTCCCCCTCCGTCCATGTGCACCATTTCTTCCCTCTCTTCTCTTCCTCTCCATCCATATGCACCATCTCTTTCCTCTTCTCTTCCCCTCCCCTCCATTCATGTGCACAATCTCTTCCATCTCTTCTCCTCCCCTCTGTCCCCTCTGCACCATCGCTCTCTTCTCTTCCCCTCCCCGGCATCCATGTGCACCATCTCTTCCCTCCTCTTCCTCTCCATTCATATGCACCATCTCCTTTCCTTCCATCCATATGCCCCCTGTTCCTCTCCTCTCTGCTCCTCTCATTCAACATATCTCCCTTCTTCCTTCTCGCCCTCCCCCTGTTCCACCAAATGACTTCCCCACCTGGTTCCAAAGGCTCCCCTTACCATGAAAAGTACAAGAAGGTCACCAGCAAGGCAGTGATTCTCTGGCGGTGCCCGCAGCCAGGTCAGCACGATTCCTTTGTTGCGGTCCACCCAGCCAGAAACAGGAAGTTACTTCAAAGGGGGTGGACCATGGCAGAAGAACAGTGCAGAGGAGGACCCCAGCAGTACTTCAGAATCGTAGCTATGCCAGCACCCTCACATTTTTTGAGGTGAGGGGGGCTTTGGAACCCGGTGGGGAGCTTTAAGCCGCACAAGAGGTCCTATTGCCAATTTGTTTGAGGGACCATGGCTTCTGTCCCCCCCAGTTCCAACACCTATAATATAGCATATCTTCTGACTCAATTTAATGGACCTTGAGACTGTGTGCATGACACAAGGGAGTCAAACAGACTAAAAGTTTCTTTTACCTCTTAGCTGTGGCTCGAAATAAGCAAAAGAATCTAGAAGAACAGTTCTTGGGTGGGAGCTAAGATTTTTGGATTTATATGGATCTAATAATATCATTTATTGATCTAATAATATCATTTATATGGATCTAATAATTGATCTAATAATCTAATCTAAATAATCTAATCTAATCTAATCTAATCTAAAATAATCTAATCTAATAATTGATCTAATAATATCATTTATATGGATCTAATAATATCATTTATGGATCTAATAATATCATTTATACTACAGTTTGCATTTAATGTTTGCATCCTTTCCCTCCTCCCCTTTCTCTCCCAGGCAGATGAGCTGAACAGCCATTTTGGGCAGATGAACCTCAGTCGACAAGGCTCCTCTGAAGCTCCTGACAGTTCCCCCACACTATTTCAGCCTCCACTTATTTCCCAGCATCCTCAGCAGACTGGCTTCATCATGGCTTCTACAGGGCAGCCCATGGCTTCTAATAGCTATCCTTCCTCAGGACATCCTCCTCCTAGCCAGCAAGTTCTGCAGCCACAGGGCTTTATACAGTCACCTCAGCAGGTACACACAGTTTAGAAAGAGGCTAAGGATAAGGTTTCTCTTTATTACCAGAGTCAGGCTACCCCTCCTTTCTTCAGGGGAATAAGTATTTGTATATCCTTGCACACACTAGTCAAAGCTAGTCAGGATTCCAAGTTATGTATCTTGTTTGCTACCTCAGGCTCATATCTGCACTTCCGAAAACTATTGAAAACATCTTTGTAAGATTTTTGGGACATTAATGATTGTCACAAATTTTGTAATTCACTGATTTGTACAGTCTCTTGCTTATGTAAACTTCATCGATCTGGAAGGTTTTGCGGTCTATAAATGTAATGTAAAGTTTATTCTGGAATGAGTGGGTTCTGTATCCCTTTCTGCCAGGAACTGTAGGAAGCCTCAGATGATTGAAGTCGTAACTCCTCCCTCTCATAGCATACTCTGGAGCATACCCCTTGGACACCAGTCTTGTCTTTCTACAAGCCAGCCTGTAGGACTCAGTTTTTCTGCTCGTGTTTCTTTTATTATCTTTCGTGGTTTTGCCCTCATGCTATGGAGGTTCCCTGCAGGGGACATCCTTGTGGTGGGATATCACAGACAGTTGGAGAACGTCTGTTTCTGGGGGGTTCCCTGCTCTGCAGTAAGCCCCCTGGACAGCCTGCAAGTCAGATCAGGGCTCCAGGATTGGGAGCTAGCTCACCCCAGGTTTGTCTGCTATTGGGTATAGCGCAGGCTGAGCGGTTCTGTGGAGGTGCAACCGGGATTGGAGCTGGACTGCGTACCTCCGTGAGGTACTTGCGCCACATATCCGAGGGTGGCGGAGGTCACTGGCAGTGGTGGTCGAGCCGGTGGGAAAGTCAGAAGATTTGAAATCCAGCTTTCTGAGGCTTTAGATCTCCCTATATGCTATTTTCAGCATTGCCTGCTGCTTCTCTCATACAGCACATGGAACAGTGACTGACAGCTTATTTTAGCAATTTTGGGGGGGTCTTAAAAGGGGGGTTTTGGTTGGTTTTCTTGCATGTCCTACCCCTCCCCATCTCTAAAATTGCAGTTTTTTAGGGATTCCTGTTCTTTTCCCAGGCTATTTTATTGCCAAATCGGCACCCACAGTGTCCATCTTGGATTTTTTTCTGATTTGAATAAAACTACCATATTTTTTGCTCCATAAGATATACTTTTTTCCACCCAAAAATGG
The DNA here is from genome assembly GCF_902459505.1 of Geotrypetes seraphini. Classification (NCBI taxonomy): domain Eukaryota; kingdom Metazoa; phylum Chordata; class Amphibia; order Gymnophiona; family Dermophiidae; genus Geotrypetes; species Geotrypetes seraphini. Next base: position 212,850,099 of record NC_047086.1, read on the forward strand.
GTGGAAATCTTGGTGCATCTTATAAAGCGAAGATACAATTTTTAAACCCCTCGCACCATTTTAAATCACCCGCTACCTCCTCTCCTTTTTTAAAGCACTTTGCTGCCGCACCTTTTAAAACATTCACCTGCCACCGTCATCCGCTGCCACCCGCCGCTGTCATCATAGTACCTAGTGGTCCAGCACCGTCTCTCGCCACCACCCGCTGCCGTCATCATAATACCTGGTGGTCCAGCGTGTATCCCTCCCTCGCTAGCAATGCACAGGTCAGGCGCGAGCTTTCTGCACTCCTGCTTGGGCCCACGCCACTATCTGAATGGCTGACCTGAGTTCTTGCGGAACTCACGGCACCCATTCAGATAGCAGCGCAGGGCCAGGCGGGAGCACGTAAAGCTTGCGCCTGACCTGTGTGCCGCAGAAATAGGACAAGACAGCCATCTATTTAAAAAGGTACCGGGGGGGGGGGGGAGGAGAATCAGACTGGAGCAGAGCAGACCGAAGATGAAAGAGAGGACCGGAGCTTAAAGATTTTTCTGCTGTCCTACGGTTGGGGCTGCCACTGTGGTAGATGGACCTTTCTACCTCCTTTGTTTGTGTATGGGGTTTCAATGCCTCTTGTTTCCTCCCCCAAGGGCTGGGGTCTCTCAGGAACCAGGGCCTTGGCTAGTTCCAGCATTGATGCCACATAGATGTGTTGTTGACATGGGGGGGTGTATTTTCTTGTTCCTTTGGGGGGGTGGGATATATTCTAGTTCTAATGTGAATATTTGTTGATATTATGATTGTCACTTTTCTGATCTTGTTACCACTGTTGTGTATTTTGTATACTGTTCTGCTTGTAATTTTTCTCTCAAAACAAATTGTTTGATCATGAGAGGGGGTGAGGGTAGGTGGGATGGGGTTGGGGTACTTTCTGTAACCTCTGCTGGATGATTTAATATATTCTTGCATTCTTTATTTCTATATTTTTAAATTTCTAATAAAAAAAGATTTAAACTTAAAAGTACTAGGGGGTATGGGGGATGATTTTAAAAGGTACTGGGGTGAAAAAAAGTTGTTAGCTGGGATGGATCCCTCCTGTTCCAGCCTACTAGTAGACTAGCAGAGGTGGGACAGGGTACAGAGCCTGGCAGGAAGTGTGGGGTTGGGTGCAGAGCCTGAATTTGGTTCAGAATGTATTTTTTCTTGTTATCCTCCTCTAAATCTAGGGTGCGATTTATGGTCAGGTGCGTCTTATGGAGCGTATATTTTTTATACTTAGGAGCTTCATTTCTGCTCCAAACTTCCCAGATGGCCTACCCAGGACAGATTGGGATGGATTCATGCCTCGTTTGCGGTGGAATGGTTTCGGATGTGCAGCCATGCTCCACATGCGCTGCGGCCCGTTACAGGGGGTGAAGTTTGGCCGGATGTGGTGCCTTCTTCCTCTGGGGGGGGGGAGCCTGCTTGAGCCTGCTCCAGTTTCTGTGAAACTTGCGTACGGGGCACCGGGCAGTACACTGACAGCATATCAATGAAACGCAAGCTTGGTTCTGGTGAAAAACCTTACAAATCTTCCAAGCACTCTAAATCTGAGTCACATACGGCGGCTCTCGCCACGGGAGACTTTTTCCCCAGGATTTTGTGAATATGCTCTATCAGGCATATCTGGTTAAGAAGTCTTTGCCTGTTCTCACTCCACTGGCGTCTGGGCCATCTGTGGGGACTAATCCTCCGCTGGACCCAGGTCTTTCAGTTTGTTCTCCAGAAGGGACCCCAGACCACAAGAGGGCAATGCTTGGATATGGCAAATCTGGCGGAGCTTCGCAATCCTGGGATCTGGCAGATGATCCCACTGCACAGATTTTCAAACCTGCAGGTCTTGAGAATCTCATTGCGGGATCCCTGCAGGAATTAAAGCTGCAGCCGGATCAGCCGGTCCAGGCAGAATGTTCTCTCATGAGTGATATTGCCTCATACTGCATACTGCCTCATTTCCTGATAACCCCAATGTGGTTCGTATCGTGTCGGATATTATCCCAGGACAAGCAGGCATGATATTCTCACATGTGGGTGATGTCATCTACGGAGCCCCAGCGCGGACAGCTTTTCAAGCAAACTTGATTAAAGTTTCAAGTTTGCTACACTGCACCACGCATGTGCATGCCTTCTTGCCCACTAGAGGGCGCATCCCCACCTCGTGGTCCTCAGTTCATTCTCTTCCGCGGAGCCAGAAGCCCTGTGGAAATTGTGCTCTTAGTATTTGCCTTCTGTCACCGCGGCTGTGTCCTTTTTTCGACTCGGTCGCTGTGTTTTTCTTTGTTGTTCTTTTTATTTCCTTCAGTTTTCGTCAAAAAAAAAAAACAAAAAACTTTTCCGTTCGGCTCCGGGGGCTCCCGGTAGCCGCGGCCGCGGGACCTCGCTTGTTCCCGGCCGGTTTTTGGGCCCATGTCCCGTCCTGTGACGGGCTTTAAAAAGTGCACCCGGTGCGATCGGCTCCTTTCGATCACCGATCCTCACCGGTGGTGCTTGCGTTGCCTGGGCCCTGAGCACCCCACCGACGCCTGTTCCCGGTGCTCTACTTTTCAGCAGAGAGCTCTCCGCCGCCGTCGGGCTCGTATGGCGGAGCTCTTTGCCGTTGACCCCGCGGCGGGGAAGGCCTCGACGTCGGCTTCGGCCCCGGCCTTGACCTCGGCCTTGACTCCTTCGTCCTCGCCCCGGGAGCCCGCGGCATCGAAGCCGGTGTCTTCGACCCCGAAGTCGGCGAAGGGTAAGTCCTCACTTCCTTCTTCAGTTTCAGCCTCGAAGAAGCCATCCTCGAGTTCCTCGGCGGGGGCGGGTGGGTCGTCCTCGGCCCCGCCCTGAGCGCCGAAGTCGGGTGCCCCGCGGGAATACTCGGTACCGAGGTCGCCCTCGAGGGAGCACCCGACGGCCCCGGATCTGCCGACTATGATAGGGGTTCCCGTCTTCCAGGACTTGCTCCGGGCTCTCATCGCCTCGAAGCTGTCCGGGGCCCTCGCGCACCTTCAGCAGGCTTCGGCCTCGACTGCCCCGGCGTCGGTGACCTCGGTCTCGGTGCCCTCGACTTCGGGCCCTGGGGGGGTTTCGGCCTCGGCCCCGACCTTGCCCTCGACCTCGGTTGACCAGCCTGAGCGAAGTGTGCGGCCTCGGGACAAGGTGCGGCGAGTTCGGAGGATCTCTTCCTCTTCGTCCTCGTCGAGGTCCTCCCGGGGTTCCTCGCCCTCGGGTCGGCCTCGGGCGAAGCGTCGGTCGAGGAAGCCCAAACGCCAACGGGCCTCTCCTCGACGCCGCGGTCGATAACCCGAGGCTTTTCCGTTCTTCAGAGGTTGAGTGCTCGAGGGACTCTTCGCCAAGACGGAAGGGGCGTGCCTCGGTGCCCCATACCCCGGGGACTTCCCGAAGGGGTTCCTCGGGGCATGGGCGGTCCCCGACCCCGTCCAGATCGCTCGGTGCGGCTTCCTGGGGTTCGGGGTCTGGCACGGGGAAGGAACCTCGTTACTCATGCGAGGCTTCTCCTTCCTTATTGGCGAGGCGCTCGTCTCGATCTCCCTCTCCGCCTTCGAAGCCCTCCTCTTTCTCTAGATTCGTTCTTGATATGGGAAGGGCTTTGGACCTTGATCTGGGAGCAGGATCGAAGTACACCAAGGAGTTTTTGGAGGAGCAGGATTTGCCCTCTCCCCCCAGAGAGACGCCTTGGCTCCCTCTCAATAAGGTTCTTACCCAGACCTTTTTGAGGAACCTTGACTCCCCTCTTACGGTCACAGCGGTGCCTTCTAAGATGAAGTCCAAGTATCGCACTGTCCCGTGCAAGGGCTTTGATAAGGCACAGCTGTCCCACCAGTCCCTACTGGTGGAGTCAGCTCTGAAGAAGTCGCAGCCTTCCAGGGTCTCTGCGGCGGTTCCCCCCGGACGGGAGGGACGGACCTTGGACAAGTTTGGTCGTCGCCTCTATTCCAACTCTTTGATGGCGACCAGGGTCCTGAATTACGCATTCACCTTCTCGTCTTATTTGAGACAGATGGTGAAGTCGTTGCCGAGGTATCATGGAGTCATGCCAGATTCCCATAAAGAGGATTTTGGGGCCTTTATGTCCAATTTGTCTCAGCTGCGTCTCTACCTCTTCCATGCTGTGTATGACGCATTTGAGCTCGCCTCTCGTGTGTCCGCCTTCGCGGTGGCGATGCGCTGCCTGGCATGGCTCCGTACCCTGGATATGGACCCAAACTTGCAAGAGCGTCTGGCCAATCTTCCATGTGTTGGCTCAGAGCTGTTTGATGAATCCTTGGAGGCGGCGACCAAGCGTTTGTCTGAACACGAGCGCTCTATTGCCTCATTGGTCCGTCCTAAACCCCGGGCTCCGCCGCAGAAGCTGTTTAGACCTCCTCCGCGGCGGTACCCGCAGAAGTCGATGCCAGCCTTCTCCAGGCCTCCGCCCCGGCGTCCCCAGCAGCAGGGCAGAGCGTCCCACCCAAAGCCTCTGGCGCAAGGAGCGTCTAAACCCGCTCCGTCTTTTTGACGTGATGCGCGGTTGGGGGCGGGCCCCCTCCGCACTGTCAAAGGACCCCCTTCCTATCGGGGGCAGATTGCAGGCCTTTCTTCCAGCCTGGGCTGAGATCACGTCAGACGCGTGGGTGCTCCGGATCATCTCCGAGGGCTACTCGCTGAACTTCTTAGCCACGCCACCGGAACATCCGCCGGGGGCTTCTCTTTGCTGTCGAGACCAGCTTCCTCTTCTCCTGTCGGAGGCCAGGTCCTTGTTGGGCCTTCGGGCGGTGGAGCCGGTGCCCCCGAACCAAAGGGGACGGGGGTTTTACTCCCGTTACTTTTTGGTCCCGAAGAAGACAGGGGACTTACGCCCCATTCTGGACCTCCGGAGGCTCAACAAGTTCCTTGTCCGGGAGAAGTTCCGTATGTTATCCCTTCCAGTCCTGTACCCTCTGCTAGACTCAGGGGACTGGATGTGCTCCCTGGACCTAAAGGAAGCATATACGCATGTTCCGGTGCATCCCGCCTTCCGCCAGTTCTTACGGTTCCAGGTGGGGGAGTTGCACCTACAATATTGCGTCCTTCCCTTCGGGCTGGCCTCGTCTCCTCGGGTCTTTACGAAGTGTATGGTGGTGGTCGCGGCTGCCCTAAGATCTCAGGGGCTGCAGGTCTTCCCCTACCTGGACGATTGGCTGATCAAGGCTTCATCCCGGGAGGGGGTTATCTCAGCGACCCAACAGACTATCATTTTCCTTCAACGTCTGGGGTTCGAGGTAAATTTTCCCAAATCGCAGTTGTGCCCGGCTCAATCCCTTCAGTTTATCGGGGCCGTGCTGGACACGGTTTGCCTTCGTGCGTTCCTTCCCTCGTCGAGACTGGAGGCTCTGCTGCGCCTGGCCCGTCAGATTTTGCTGCAGCGCTCCGTCTCTGCGCACAGGCTGATGATTCTACTCGGCCACATGGCTTCGACAGTTCATGTCACGCCGTTTGCCAGATTGCATCTGAGACTTCCTCAGTGGACCTTGGCCTCCCAGTGGCGTCAGGATCGAGACCCGCTCTACCTTCCTGTAACGGTCACTCCTTCCTTGAGACGATCGCTCCGTTGGTGGACCAGCTCTTCCAATCTTTCCGGGGGTTTGCTCTTTCTCGTTCCTCCACATCGCAAGGTCCTGACCACGGACTCTTCGGAGTACGCGTGGGGGACTCACCTCGACGGTCTGCGGACTCAAGCGCTATGGTCGGCGGAGGACCGTCTTTGTCACATCAATGTGTTGGAGCATCGGGCCATTTTTCTGGCAGCTCGAGCGTTCGGTCATCTGCTGCGAAATCAGGTGGTCCTGGTACGGACGGACAACCAAGTGGCAATGTATTATGTAAACAAGCAAGGGGGAACGGGCTCTTGGTCCCTGTGCCGGGAAGCTTTGCGCCTTTGGGAATGAGCGACCTCCCAGAACATCTTCCTGCGGGCGGTTTACATTTAGGGAGAGAAGAATTGTCTGGCCGACAAACTCAGTCGTCTTCTCCAGCCGCACGAGTGGTCCCTAAACTCCCGAGTTCTGCGCGAGGTCTTCGACCGCTGGGGGACTCCTCAGGTGGATCTGTTTGCCTCCCCGGAGACTCGCAAACTGCCCCTCTATTGTTCACGGATTTACTCCCAGGACCGTCTCGAGGCAGATGCCTTCCTTCTCGACTGGGGAGGGAGATTCCTTTATGCGTTTCCTCCTTTTCCTCTGATCTTGAGGACGTTGGTTCACCTCAAGTCATCCAGAGCCACTATGATTCTCATCGCGCCTCGTTGGCCTCGTCAGCACTGGTTCTCCCTGCTCCTTCAACTCAGTGCCAGGGAGCCTCTACTTCTGCCTGTGTTTCCCTCTCTGCTGTCTCAGAGTCGGGGTTCGCTGTTGCGTCCCAATCTTCAGTCATTACATCTGAGGGCTTGGTTCCTTTCCCCCTGACTTCGGAGGTCAGGGAGGTGTTGGAAGCCTCGCGCAAGGCCTCGACTCGGCTTTGTTACTCCCAGAAGTGGACCAGATTTTCATCCTGCTGTACCTCACACCATCTGGATCCGAGTTTGGTTCCGGTGTCCTCGGTTCTGGAATATTTGTTGCATTTGTCCAAGTCTGGGCTGAAGACGACTTCCATCCGGGTGCATCTCAGTGCTATTGCTGCTTTCCATCAGCATCTAGAGGGATGTTCTCTCTCTCTTCATTCTCTGGTGGTTCGTTTCATGAGGGGTTTAATTAATTTTAATCCTCCTCTGAAACCTCCTCCTGTGGTTTGGGATCTTAATGTGGTCTTGGCTCAGCTGATGAAACCTCCTTTTGAGCCGATTGATAAGTCTCTTCTTAAGTTTCTCACTTGGAAGGTGGTCTTTTTACTTGCGCTCACGTCGGCTCGTCAAATTAGTGAGCTACAGGCTTTGGTTGCGGACCCGCCCTTTACTGTGTTCCATCATGACAAGGTGGTTCTTCGCACCCATCCTAAATTTCTGCTTAAGGTTGTGTCTGATTTCCACCTCAATCAGTCTATTGTTCTTCCGGTGTTCTTCCCGAAGCCCCACTCTCATCCTGGTGAGGCGGCGCTTCACACGCTGGACTGTAAGAGGGCGTTGGCTTTTTATCTCCAACGTACCAAGTCTCATCGGAAGGTTCCTCAATTATTTTTGTCCTTTGATCCTAATCGGCTGGGACATCCTATTTCCAAGCGCACCTTGTCCAACTGGCTAGCTGCTTGTATTTCTTTTTGCTATGCTCAGGCTGGTCTCACGCTCCATGGTCGAGTCACGGGGCATAAGGTCCGGGCGATGGCAGCTTCTGTTGCTTTCCTCCGGTCTACTCCTGTGGAGGACATATGTAAAGCTGCCACTTGGTCTTCGGTTCATACGTTCACCTCCCACTACTGTCTGGACACTTTGTCCATAAGCAACGGCCGGTTTGGCCAGTCGGTGTTACGTAACCTGTTTTCCTAATTGCCATCCTCCCTCCTGCCCTTTTTTGGTTGGCTTGGAGGCCACCCACATGTGAGAATATCATGCCTGCTTGTCCTGGGATAAAGCACAGTTACTTACCGTAACAGGTGTTATCCAGGGACAGCAGGCATATATTCTCACAACCCGCCCTCCTCCATGGGGATGGCTTCTTTGCTGGTTATGGAACTGAGGACCACGAGGTGGGGATACGCCCTCTAGTGGGCAAGAAGGCATGCACATGCGTGGTGCAGTGTAGCAAACTTGAAACTTTAATCAAGTTTGCTTGAAAAGCTGTCCGCGCTGGGGCTCCGTAGATGACGTCACCCACATGTGAGAATATATGCCTGCTGTCCCTGGATAACACCTGTTACGGTAAGTAACTGTGCTTTTTGGATAACCAGGAGGATCCTTTGAAATGCGATCGGGCCATGGTGAGACTTTATCCCATGGTGGTAAGTTTTACCAAGTGCTTCTCTGAAGATGGATTCCGCTGTGGCTCAGATCACCAAGTGTACCTTCCTTCCTGCAGTAGGAAGGGTGGTCCAGAAAAATGTTCAGCTCAGATGTGTGGATTCCATCCTTAAACGCCTGTTTCATTTGGCTGCGGCCGGTTTCACAACAGCAACAGCCTCGTCCTTCGTAGCTCGGGCGTGCCACTCCAAGCTACACTATGACCTTGACATTGTGGTGTTGCGTGATTTGGATTTTCTCTTCTCTGGGGTTGATTATATTGCTGATGCATTGTATGTCATCTTGTAAGTTTTTGCCTAGCTGGGCACTTATTAGATGTCCGCACTGAGAACCTCCTTGAGCAAGTTGCCCTTTAAGGGACAGCTCCTGTTAGGTCAGAGTCCAAGCTCCTGTTAGGCCAGGGTCCAAGCTTACAAACCCAAGGCTCTACCAAGAAACCGATCCCGTTCTTCCAGAAGCTTGGGGCATTTTAATTGTCGTCCATTTTGACATCCTCGCCAAATTTCTGGCCCTCCCTCTTCAGGACAGGTACCCTTTGTCTTCCAGACCCTTCTTTCGGAGGTCTGGCCAGCAGCAGTCCTCGACTAAATATCCGGCAGCTCCCCCTAAGAAGCAGTTCTGACACCAGGCCTCTGGCCCCTCTCCCACACTTCGAGGGGAGGTTGTCAGCCTTCCTGGCGGAATGGGAGACCATCACATCCAACCACTAGGTTTTGGAGGTTCTCCGCTAAAGGCTCCAATTTGAGTTTCTCTGTCGGAGTATTTTCTGGATTCCTCTGCAGGCCACCCCAAGAAGGCACTTCAGGTGCAGGCCACAGTCTTAGATGTTGCGGCAATTGAGCCCGTGGGCTCTGGGAGATACTCGATATACTTATCGTTCCAAAGAAAGGCTATGAAGATTGGAAACCGATTCTGGATCTCAAGCGGTCTATGCTGTGCAGAAGGTGCTCCGATTCCGCATGGAAACAATACGTTCCATCATTGCTTTGGTGGCGCCGGGAGAGTTTCTAGCCTCCCTGGACCTCACGGAGGTGTACCTCTGTTCTCATCTTTCCGGCGCCCAGAGGTTTCTGCAGTTTCACGTGCTGGAGCAGCATTTTCAGTTTGCAGCTTTTCCCTTTGGATTGACAATGGCGCCCGGGACTTTCACCAACGTGATGGTGGTGGTGCATCTCTGCTCCCTGAGTGTCCTGGTCCATCTGTATCTGGACGACTGACTGATCAGGTCTTCCTCTAGCCGAGGGGCTCCAGGCGGTCCAGCAGGTGGTTCCCTTGCTGCTGCATCTGGGCTGGGTGATCAACCTTCGGAAGAATCAGTTGGAGCCCACCCAGGATTTGGAGTACACGGGGCAGAACAAAGTATTCCTCCCCATGTCCCGTCAAGAGAAGATTCGGAAGGTCATCAGAAACCTTCTGGCCACTCCGACCCCATCGGCTTGGCAGTATCTCCAGATCCTGGGGCTCATGGTAGCGACAATCGATGTAGTTCCATGGGCCAGAGCTAGACTACGTCCTCTGCAGGTGGCTCTGTTTTCCCGATGGAATCTGCAGCAGGCTCAGTTGCTTGCCCTCCTGCCTTGATCGGTGGTGGCACACAGCATCATGGAGTGGTGGTTGCGACCCCTATCGCTGGCCAAGGGCCTTCTGCTCCAGAGTTTAGATTGGGTGACACTGTCCATGGAAGAGAATCTTTCCAGCTGGGGGTGCAGTCTGTAATTGTAAAGGGCCAGTGGGCGCCCTTGGTGCGCAAGTGGAACTGAGGGCAATTTGGCTAGCCCTTCTCCATTTCCAGGGTCGTCTCCATCAGTGAGCTGTCCGGGTGTTCTTGGACAATGCTGCTACGGCGGCTTACATCAATCATCAGGGGGGCACAAAGAATCCCTCACAGAGCGTGGAGACTCGGTTGCTTTCTTTTGCTGAGCGGAAAGACACCTTATATCGCTGTCTGCGGCTCACGTGGTAGGTGTGGACAACGCTCAGGCAGACTTCATCAGTCATCAAACACTGGCCCCCAGAGAATGGTCTCCTTGAGAGGTTCGAGTGCATTGAACGCAGTGTTCGATCTCATGGCGACTGCAGCGAACAAGAAGGCCGATCAGTTTTACAGTCATCGAGAAGCCGGTAGTGATGGCCTGGATGCTCTGGTTCAGCCCTGGCCCTAGGAGGATCTTCTTTACATCTTCCCTCTTTGGCTCATGATAAGGCGTTTGTTGCGTCAAATAGCAGCGCATGGGGGCCAGTGATCCTGATGGCTCCCATCTAGCTGAGGCGACTGTGGTATGCTGACCTAGTTCGGCTCTGGTGGAATTGAGGGCTGTGGTTGCAGTGTCACCCTCGTCTCCTTATTCGAGGGATGATCGCAGTGCAGGACCTGGACCACTTTGATCTTACGGCATGGCTTTTGAGTATGCGGCCTTGATGGCCCGGGTCTATTCTTCTGTGGTGATTGCTATGTTGCTTCACAGTAAACGGAAGTCTGCGATGGCAGCCTACACGAAGGCTTGGTGGTGCTACCAAGCATGGTGTGCCAGCCGACAGGTTCCTCAGGTGCTGAACTTTCTGCAGGATGGCCTGAACAAGGGGCTTCCAGTGCTTCGCTACAGGTTAAGATTGAAGTTCTATCCTGTCTGGGCCTTCTTGCCTTGAGAGGCTCCTTGGCGGTTCATCGGGATATGGTCCATTTCTACAGGGCAAGGTTCATCTGGGGCATCCTTTGCACCTCCCTTGTCCAGTGTGGAATCTGAATCTGGTTCTTCGCTCCTTGACTCACCCACTCTGAGCCTTTGGAGCAGGCTTCCTTGATGGATCTCATGATCAAGATAGTCTTCCTTGTGGTTGTCACTTCAGCCTGGAGAGTTTCGGAGCTTCAGGCTCTTTCATGTCAGGATCCTTTTCCTGTGTATTTTGGATGCTGAGGTGCTGCTTTGCACGGTTCCATCCTTTCTTCCGAAAGTGGTTTCTGTCTTCCATATGAACCAGAAGTCAAGCTGCCGGCGGGTGTTCCATCTAGTTCGAAGGCCCAGGGCCAGGTACTGCGGCCTCTGGATGTGCGCAGGCTTTTGCTGCGGTATTTGGAGGTTACCAACAAGTTTTGTCTCTTGGACTACCTGTTTGTCCTGGTAGGCCCTGCACGCCGAGCAGACCTGCCTCTAAGGTTACCATTTCGAAATGGATTTGTGTGGCCATTTCTGCGGCTTATGTATCTGCAGGAAAAAACCCAGCTCTCGGGGTGCAGGCTCATTCAATCATAGGGGTTTCCTGAATAGTGAATATATTTACATTGGTGTGATATACAGGCCTCCTTCACAGACAGAAGAAGTAGATAGAGATTTAATAGTAGACATTCAGAATATATCTTAAAAAGTGGGGAAGTCTTGCTAATAGGTGATTTTAACATGCCGGATGTTGATTGAGGTATGCCTATTGCGGGGTATTCTAGAAGTAGGGAGATTCTGGATTCTCTGCAAGAACTGTTCCAGCAGTTGATAATGGAATCCACGCAGGATGGACTTAGTGCTTACAAACAGGGAAGGTGTTTCTTATGTTACAGTGGGTGATCAACTGGCATCCAGTGATCACTGCCTGGTACGGTTTAATATTAAAATGGGTATAGAGAGGGCTCATTCAAAAGCAAAAGTTCTAGACTTTTTAAAAAAAAAGCTAACTTTGGAGTCACGTGATGTGTTGAGCCGAGTGAGACGCGTCTTGCTTGAGCTCCTGGGCCCCGCGATCCTCCCCGCCTATCCTAGCCTCCTTCTACGTTTGTTCCTGAGTTCAGGAGCTTGGAACGGTGCATAGACAGGTTTGTCCAACACACTAGCCCGGCGATGAGCGGACGGTCCACTAGAAAAGATAAAGAATCGAGACCTCCCAAACTTGATGCCAAGATGGCGGCGGAGTCAGGAGCTACGTTGCCTCTCTCTGAAGCTCACATTGAGGCCCTATCCGCGTCGGTGGTTTGTGCGCTGGATTCCCACTTTGAAATCTTGTCGGGGCAGCTCACTTCCTTAGAGACCTTGCTCGCTGAAACCACTCGGGGCACGGGAGAGCTTGAGACGCTGGTGGCGCTGGTGGAGGACGCACATACTTCCTCGGCGGCAGACCTCCTCACCCTCAGTGATCAACTACAACGCCAGGTGGAGAAGCTCGAGGACCTGGAGAACCGATCGCGGCGAGATAATCTGAGGCTGATCGGCTTCCCGGAGTCGATGCCCGACTCTCGTCTCCTGTCAACTCTTGAGTTCTGGTTCGCCGCTGAATTTCCTTTACCGACTGGAATGGGGCCCCTGCATTTTGATTGGGCGCACTGCTTGGGCAGGCGCTCTGAGGACCATACCCGTGCCAGGGTCACAATCATAAAAGTGCATAATTTTGCACATAAGGCTGAATTGATGCGTACCTACAAGCAACGGCGCAATATCCTTACCTACGAGTGCTCGCCGCTTCGGATTTTTCAAGATTATTCGCCGGCTCTTCAAGAACGACGGCGGCGTTTTTCTAGGGTGTGCTCTGTCTTGTACGACCGTAAGCAGTGTTTTATGCTACAATACCCGGCACACCTGAAGATCTGGACCGGTGCCGGGTGGTGGGGCTATGCTACCGTGGACGACGCCAAAGCCTTTTTGGACTTGTTGCCTGCTGACCCTCTTCGGTGCCCTGACTGTGCTCACTGTGGGTGCTTGCCACTGAGGTGACTCGTCTTGGGGCCTGTTGGCTATTTGCCTGCTCCCTATTTTGTGGGGAGTTTGACCCCTGTTGTATTGCTTGTTCCTCTTTGTGCGTTTGTGGGGTTTTTAGAGTGTATGGGCCTCGATTGCTTGGCTATGTGAGGTTGGTTGAATGTGGGTGATTCCTTCGTGGCTCTTTGGTCTTGGATTGACTGGTACAGGGGGATTCCGGGGCTGGTAAGGGTTTGTGTGTGTTTGGTGTTTGGGGGTGCCTGATTGGGTGGGTTGGGGGGGCTGTTAGTTTGGCCTCCTGGAGGTTTCCTGTACGTGCTGACTCCCATTACCTCTGTTTCCTTCTTTCTTGAGGTAGTTTTGGGGTTGGTTGCTCTGGAGGGAGAATGAGTGTGGTGGAGGTCGGGCTTGTGTTTGTGTGGTATGCTATAATTGAGTGTGTTTGGAGTTTGGTATTGCTGGGTGGGGCGGGGGGGGGGGTTCTGGGACCCTGTTCACATTAGTTCGTGACTTCCTCTCTCGGTCCCGCTTCTGTGGAATGGGGGGTGTGTTTGTGTTGGGAGTTTGGGGACTCTGGCTTTGGGGGGAATGGTTTGGGTTTTGGGGGGGAGTTACTCTCACTGATACTTGGGTTTTGTTTTTGGGGTTCTTGGTATTTGTGGTATAGTTTACTCCCATTGGGGAGTTTGGGGCTTCTTTTTTCATTTTTTCTCTATGTGATCCTAACATTACTCCTGTGTGGGGTGCTGGCCTCTTGGCTCTTCCCCCCCCCCCTTTTTGTTTAGTGTCCTGGCACTTAGTGGGACTGATGGCCCTGGGGGAGGCTGGGCTCCTGGGGTTTTGCGTTTGTGGTATCATTTGCATGAGGGCCCTCCTCTTTCTATCTACTGGCTGCTGTAAGTTTGCCTTTTAGGCTAACTTCATGGAATGTTGGGGGCATTACGTCACCGATTAAGAGGTCTAAAATTTTAGTGGCGCTTCAGCGTCATCATGCTGATATTGCCTGCTTACAAGAAACTCGTCTCACCGATGAGGAACATCTTAAGTTACGGCGTTCATGGGTGGGGGAGGTTTATTTTGCTTCTTCTCCTGGATGCCATGGTGGTGTAGCGGTGTTGCTTCGGAGATCTTCCCCCTCTCGGAGTGCAGGTTCTTGATAAATCTTCGGAGGGTTGTCATTTACTTTTGCGTATTTCGCTGGGGGATTGGAGTTATCTGTTACTGGTGGTTTACGGCCCTAATTCGTCAGAATCCTCCTTTTTACGAGGCTTGGTTGCTCTTCACTCCCGGTATTCTGGTGATCCTCTGCTCTTGGTGGGTGATTTCAACTTGGTTAGTGATCCCGATTCTGATAAATCAGGTACTTTGACTTCTTCATTGGGGGCTCGGGGACATTTACTAGCTGATCTTTGTGACACCCTCTCCGTGGTGGACCCTTGGTGCCTCTTACATCCTGAGGTTAGGGACTATACTCATCTCTCCCGAGCTCATAATACTTGGTCTCGCATTGATTACATTTTTGTATCCGTGAGTCTGTTCTCCTCTGTCTCGTCTGCGGAGATTGGCCCGTTGGCCATATCCGATCATACTCCAATTTGGATCGATATACATTTAGACCCGACCTATGTCCGTCCTTCTTGGCGTTTTCCATTTTACTTGGCACAGGATGTGGAGTTCCAAACTTTTCTGGTGACCCAATGGGAAGATTATCTACAACATAATGCACAGCATCAGGAGGATCCCATTTTGTTTTGGGAAGCAGCTAAAACTGTGCTTCTGAGGTCATATAATTTATTTTCTTTGTGCAAGACATAAACGTATTAATCGTAGCATTGTAGCTCTGCAGCGCGCCCTTGGCGCAGCTAAGCGTGCCTTTCAGGCTGCTCCCTCTCCTGCTGCTAGGGAACACTATTTGTCCACTCAGGCTACGCTTAATTTGTTGTTCCACTCTCGTTCTATGAAGTGGGCGGCTTATCATAAACATCGGTTTCATAGATTTGGTAACAGACCTGGGCGTCTGCTGGCGTGTTTAGTGGATGTTAGGATGGGCTGCAAACCGATACAGACCCTTAGGACGCCTGGTGGGGGGTCGGATGACTAAAACAGCACAGGTGGCAGAGACTCTTTCTGCTTTCTTTTCTCAACTTTATGCTGCTCCTGATGAGATTCCTAGGGACCTTATTTTAGATTATTTACACTCGTCCGGCATGCTGCGCTTGGCTGCGGACATTGCGACTCGTCTTAATGAACCCTTTCAAGCATTAGAATTGCAGGCTACCATCAAATCCCTTCGCCCGGGTCGGGCTCCTGGCCCGGACGGCTTTTCGGGTGAGTTTTATCGTATTCTTTCTCACCGCGTTTGTGGTCCCTTGCTTGACTATTATAATGCGGCTATTGTTCGGGGCTCCTTTCCTCACTATGTTAACGAGGCCCTCGTCACTTTGTTGTTAAAACCGGACAAGGCAGCCGACGACCCGGGGTCTTATCGCCCAATCTCTTTACTTAACGTTGATTTAAAATTGTTTTCTCGTCTATTGGCCATTCGTCTTGCGCCACTTCTCCCTTCTGTTATTCACGAGGACCAGGTTGGCTTTGTTCGGGGTCGGCAATCGGTTCACAATGTGTGTGCAAGGTCCTCTTTGCGCTGGCCCATTGCCAAGATTTTGGCATTGATTCGCTGTTTGTTAGCCTGGATGCCTCTAAAGCTTTTGACAGTGTTAATTGGTCCTTTTTGTTTCCTACGCTTGAATACGTGGGGTTGGGAGAGTTTTACCTTAGGGCGGTACATTCCTTATATTCTAATCCGAGGGCGTCCCTTCTGGTTAATGGCATCCGTACAGACTCTTTTCCCATTTTTCGGGGTACTCGCCAAGGCTATCCCCTTTCTCCTCTGCTCTTTTTACTCTTTTTGAAACCCTTACTTTGTCCTTTACGCCTCATTGATGAGGTGCGAGGTCTCCGAGTCACGGGTGAGTCTTTGAAGACGTTGGCTTTTGCGGACGATATGTTTTTGATTCTGACGGATCCCGAGGTTTCCTTGCCCCTTGCGTTGGATCTTATCTCTGAATTTGGTTTTCATTCCGGCCTCTCCTTGAATCTTGACAAATCCTTGGCTTTATCTTCTTGTATGGCAGTTCGTACTGCTTGGAGGGGCTCATTTCCTCTGCGGTGGGCGGAGTCCAAGTTACAATATTTAGGGGTCCGAATCCCTATGGATCTCTCCCGCCTTTACTCTTTGAATGTGGACCCTTTGTTTTCTGCCTTTGGGGCACGGTTGCAATTGTGGCGGGGTCTTCCACTTTCCTTGTCGAGCCTGGTGAGTCTTTAGAATATGCTTGTTGTTCCGCAGTGGCTGTATGTCTTTCAGGTTCTTCCCCTTTATCTGTCCCCTCATGATGAACAGCGACTTGAGCGCATGGTTCAACGGTTCCTCTGGATAGGAAAACATGCTCGACTTTCCTATCGGAGAGCAGCCTCCCCTTGGTATAAGGGAGGCTTGGGGTTGTTGAATCTTCATTTCTTGATGATTGCTTGTGGCATGAGCCATATTAATGATCTTTTTTGCAGCACCTCCACGTTTACTAACACCTCTTTGGAACTTTCTTGTTTTACAACTACTCACTTTAGTGCTTTTCTTCACTCTCCTTTGCTTTCTAAATGGGAGACTTCACCCAGTGCGCTGTTGCATTGCCCACTTCGGCAGGCCTGGTTTGTAAGTTTCATTCCCTCAGCTTTATTATCTCTCCCTTTTTACCATTACGCTTTAATGCACACTTTCCTCCTGGGATGGATAATGCTAGCTTTGTGCGTTGGGAAGCAAAGGGGATTCATTTCTTGTTTCACCTGGTTGATGATGAGGGTCAGATAAAACCCTTTGACCTGCTCTGTGAGGAATTTGCTCTTCCTCCTACAGATGTCTATGCCTACCTCCAGATTCGCCATTACATTTCCTCTTTGCCTGGTATCCATCTTTCGGCTTCCTGTCAGGAGTTGTTGACGGAGGCCTTTACCTTTGGTTCTCAACAGCCTGTACCTTTGAAATTTCACCATAGACATTTGAAAGACGAATCCCCTTTGCTTGATTGTCTCAGATTGCGGGATGCTTGGGCGGGTGATTTAAATATGGAATTATCTGAGGAAGTAATCTTGAATGCTATAAAAAAGTTACCTTTGTATAGTAAATACGCTGTTTTTTGGGAACAACACTACAAACTGACTCTTCGCTTGTATATCTCTCCTCAGAGAGCTTCTCTGGCGGGACTTTGTCCGACTGCGGATTGCCGGCGCTGCGGTGCTCCTGACACAGGTCTCGACCACATGTTCTGGTCTTGTCCCTCCATACAAACCTTTTGGGACGCTGTTTTTCTTTTTGTGGACAGTACCTGGAATATTAAAGTCCGGCGTTCAGCCTTGGTGTTGTTTGGAGCCTCCGTACACTTCCATCCCCGTCGACCTGGGGCCTCTGCATTCCTCTGTTGGGCTGCTATGATTGCTATAAAGTGTATCTTGATTGGATGGAGGCGGCTGCTCCTGATTATTCCCTCTGGCGTTGTCACATGATTACGCTTCTCTCTTGGGAACGGAGAGGAGTTCAGGATATTTCTTCCTTACCTGGTCGGACCTTCCAACGAATTTGGGAACCCTTTTGGACCATTATGTCACCGGTGGCACGTAGTCGCCTTTTGAACTGTTAGACCAATTGCTTTTGTATCTTTGTTTTGTTTACTGTGCTTTTTGTTTGGTATCAGTGAGAGAGGGGTAGGTTGGGATGAGGGATGGGTTAAGGGTAGGGTTTGGTTGCTTCTGGGTGAACTTTAGAGCTGCCTTTGTTATCATATGTACTTTTTTCCTTGGTTGTTTCAGGTGCTCAATAAAATATATTTGATGATAAAAAAAACTAACTTTGTTCGGATGGAGGTTTATGTCAAGGAATTGTTGTGTGGGTGGGAACGTCTGGAAGGAGTAGAAATGCGGTAGGCAAAACTAAAAGTGATTGTAAGGGTGACAAACCTTTTTGTGAGGCAAGTAAGTAAAAGTAAGAGAAAACGAAGGCCGTGTTGGTTCTCAAAAATAGTAGCTGAGAAGGTAAGGAATAAGAGGTTAGCTTTCATAAACTACAAAAAGTCATAGAAAGACAAAGACAGGCAAAAATATCTGGAAAAGTTGAGAGAGGCTGATCGTATAGTCAGGAAATCAAAGATGCAAATTGAAGAAAAAATAGCTGACACGGTAAAAAGGGGAGATAAGACATTTTTTAGATATATTAGTGATAGGAAGAAGTGCAAAAGTGGCATTGTGAGACTCAAAGGTGAAGGGGAGGAATATGTAGAAGCTGATAAAGAAAAGGCCAAATTGCTTAACAAATATTTCTGTTCTGTGTTCACGGCTGAAACGCCGGGTGCAGGACCGCATATGACAAAGGTGAATAGAGATATAGGAGTAATGGACCCTGATTGATTTTCAAAGGGTGTGTTCATGAGGAGCTAGCTAAAATAAAGGTGGACAAAGCGATGGGGCCGGGTAGTGTACATCCGAGGGTGCTACCCTCTTTATAATCACTAATTCTTATTATGTTTTCCCTTGCTTATATTAGAGTTCCTGTAAACAGCAACGAGCTCTATCCTTGAAGAGGATGCGGTATATAAACTTAAGGTTTAGTTTAGTTTCTGTTAGCTCTGCTGATTGACCTTTTCAATGAGTCTCTAGAGTCGTGAGTGGTACCCGAGAACTGGAGAAGGGCAGATGTGGTCCCTCTCCACAAAAGTGAAAGTAAGGAAGAAGTAGGGATTTACAGGCCGGTAAGTCTGACTTCTGTGGTAAGCAAATTAATGGCAACACTTTTTAAAACAGAGAATGGTTAAGTTTCTGGAATCCTGTGGATTACAGGACTGTAGGCAATATGGATTCACTAGAGGTAGGTCTTGTAAGACAAATCTGATCAATTTCTTTGACTGGGTGACCAGAAAATTGGATAGAGGATGTGTGCTAGATGTGGTGTATTTAGATTTTAGCAAAGCCTTTGACAGTGTTCCACACAGACATCTAATAAATAAGCTGAGTGCCCTTGGGATGGGTCCCAAAGTGATGGATTCGGTCAGGAACTGGTTGAGTGGAAGCCAACAGAGTAGTGATCAATGAAGATCACTCTGAGGAAAGGGATGTTACCAGTGGTGTGCCTCAAGGTTCTGTTCTTGGACCTGTTCTTTTTAACATTTTTATAAATCAGGGGTCTCAAAGTCCCTCCTTGAGGGCCGCAATCCAGTCAGGTTTTCAGGATTTCCCTAATGAATATGCATGAGATCTATGTGCATGCACTGCTTTCAATGCATATTCATTGGGGAAATCCTGAAAACCCGAATGGATTGCGGCCCTCAAGGAGGGACTTTGAGATCCCTGTTATAAATGATACTGCTGAAGGGTTGTCGGGTAAGATTTGCCTCTTTGCGGATGATACTAAAATCTGCAATAGAATAGACATGCTGGATAGTGTGAATAACATGAAGAAAGACCTGGCGAAACTTGAAGAATAGTCTGAAATTTGGCAGCTAAAATTGAATGCTAAGAAATGCAAGGTCATGCATTTGGGCTGCAAAAACCAGAAAGAATGATACAGTTTAGGGGGTGAAAAACTTATGTGCATAACAGAAGAGTGGAACTTGTGATTGTATGTGATGATCTTAAGGTGGCCAAACCGGATGAAAAAGTGACAGCGAAAGCTAGAAAGATGCTAGGTTGCATAGGGAGAGGTATGGCCAGTAAGAAAAAGGAGGTATTGATGCCTCTGTATAAGATTCTGGTGAGACCTCATTTAGAATATTGTGTACAATTATGGAGGCCGCCCCTTCAAAAAGATATAAAAAGGATGGAATCGGTCCAGAGGAAGGCTACTAAAATGGTGTGTGGTCTTCATGATAAGGAGTATGGGGACAGACTTAAAGATTTCAATCTGCATACTTTGGAGGAAAGGCAGGAGAGTTGAGATATGATAGAGATGTTTAAATCCCAAAATTTAACTATAAAATATTACTCACCAGAGATGGGTTACACTTCCCCGATAACCATTTCACAAACCAATGGAGAAAAAGCCTCAAAAATTTCAATGCAGCAGTAAACAACTTCAATACTGTTTAAAGTCCAAGCTGCTTATGTACTATCACTGGCAAAAAAAACTCCACCACCACTGAAATGTAATTATCAAAAGGGTAATATACCCATCACTGTGCACAGGAAAAGCAAAAAATTTTTACTTAGCTTGGGACCATGGTCTGAAACGCCGTGCTGTGCTGGTAGAAAATGCTGTGCTGGTATAAAATGTCTGGCCAGACTATAGATGAAAACTCCACGGCACCATTTAGATGTACAGTCCAGAATCCATGCCCAATCCTCCAACAAGTGCCTTGTTTCGCCCCTCAAAGGGTTCCTCAGGGAATGTAAGAGCTGGAAAACTTCACTCCTCTTCCGTGCACACCGGCACAGGAAACGCCCTTTGCTTAAAAGAACTGCAGGATCCAACTTCCGGTAGCCCTTCCGGGTTACAGCATCATAGCAACAGCCAAAAAACGGCTGCCATTTGTCCATACAACTACCATTCATTCTTCAAACTGTCACTCATCCAAAGAATGCCACCCACTCCACCCGCTGATTAAGGCCATTAGGCCAAATAGTATCCAAAAAGAAAATCCAGCGCTGTTCATGCTGGTACAAAAGCCTCTTCACATTGCCCCTCCGTGGGGTAACAGGAATGTGTTCTAACATAAAACACACAAAATCATCAAAATCATGCCGTTTAAATACCTACGTAATATAAATGTGCATGAGGTGAGTCTCTTTCATTTGAAAGGAAACTGTGCAATGAGAGGGCATAGGATGAAGTTAAGAGGTGATAGGCTCCAGAGTAATCTGAGGAAATACTTTTTTACGGAGAGGGTGGTAGATGCGTGGAACAGTCTCCTGGAAGAGGTGGTGGAAACAGAGACTGTCTGAATTCAAGAGGGCCTGGGATAGGCACGTAGGATCTCTCAGAGAGAGAAAGAGATAATGGTTACTGTGGATGGGCAGACTAGATGGGCCATTTAGCCTTATCTGTCGTCATGTTTCCTGGACTGAGTCTACCAAGTTTTACAGAATTGATGTGGCAGCCAAGCAGGATGCAGCTTTTGATGCCTCGGTGTTAGCAGCGAGCTCATCAGCCCGGACCGCTCTGTCACATCCCATTGGTCCCAGAATAAAGGGGGTTATAATAGAATGAAAGATTAGGTTCTTGCCTTTGCTAATCTTCTTTCTTGTAAATCATCCCTTTATTCCAGGAACCCACCTTATGTCTGTCTGATTCGCTGATTGCCTCCCTTGAAGTACTGGTAAGCTGGATTTCTGTTTCGGACTAACCTTTATAAGAGTGCCATCTGGCTGGATTTAGCACTAAATTGGGGGGGGGGGGGAGTGTCTTTAGTTCCAGTGCCCCCTTCTGACAGTGCAGGTTGTGCCTTCCTATAGCACTGTTTTATTTTAGGTTTCTAATGTTTCATAATCTGTTCTCTCGTTTTTCATTGTTGCTGTTTTGCATGTGATGTTATGAGCAGATTTAATTTGTCTAGCAGAGAGTTTCCCGTTCCCCTCTCTCTCTTGTTTGTTATCTTGTTTGTGATTTCGTCCTGTTTTGTTTTTTTGTTATGTTTGTACTTTTGGAACCCGCTTAACATTGTTGGATTTGCGGGATATAAATATTTTAAATAAATAAAATCTTCAGTAGAGGTTCCTAGCTGCTTTAAGGCTGACTTGTGTCCAAGTGGCATGTTCCAGGATATCCTATCAGAGGGAAACTTCAATCATCTGAGGCTTCCTACAGGTCCTAGTGGAAAGGGATACAGAACCCACTGGTCCCAGAATAAAGGGAGGATTTACAAGGAAGAAGATTAGCAAAGGTAAGAACCTAATCTTTCGTTAGCTCAGCCTGTCATCTGTGACATTCAGTCACCCTAATTAGTTAAATTTAAAAAAGGAGGTGAGGCATGGTCTAGTGGTAGAACTGATACTTCAGTACCCTGAGAGTGTAGGATCAAATCCCAGTACTGCTCCTTGTGACCCTGGGCAAGTCACTTTAATCCTCCATTGCCCACCACTTTGAATGTGTAACCACAAAAAGGCAGTATACAAGTCCCATTGCCTCCCCCCCCTTTTTTTTTTTAAACAGTGCGCCAACATGATCAGAAATCTATATGCTTGTAGGTTGCATGAATACTTTAGCTTCTAATAGCATAATGTATACTCACTAAAATGTGTATTCCAGTGTAATAGTTGTGTCATTCTAGACAAATGGGTCATCTTCCCATGGCCATGAGCCATCTGCAGAAGGAATCCACTCCAGGTTTACTACTTAACTGTGCGCTCTATTGCCACCTGCAGGTTTTCTCTTTTGCACGTGAGCCAGAAGGAGTGTTTCTGTTCTGCTCTCTCCTTTTATTCTTTTATTTGGTGTTTTTGACCTCTCAGCTTTCATCTTGGTTACAACTCTGCCTGTATAAAGAAGAAGCAGACTCTGGTACCTGGTGGTACCTGTTAGCCAGCCTGCACAAGTGTTTTTGGAGCTCATTCCTGCATTTATTTCTCGCTTACTATATTCAGGGGTTTGAAAGCAAGCTGTGATGCACTCTTAGGAGGCTCAGAATGTCTTGCAGGATGTCCAGCTGCTTTTTTTGCCCCCTCCTCCCCCAAACTGTAAGCGTGTTCGTTGGCCTGCGAAGGATGGCGGTATGGTCACGCTCGTGCCTGGCTGGCAACCTGAAGATCAGCATTGAAGAGGCATTGTAATGTAGTCGGATATATATATTGAACAAAATGGGGGACAACTGAGAACCTTGTGGTACTCCACAAACAAAGGACCAGGTAGAAGAAAATTTACCTTCATTGTGTACCTATTATGATCTCAATGTTAAAAATCCTTTAAACCATGGATGATGATGATTTTTGTGGATCCCTTATTTTCGAGAGATGCTCTTCTCATGGATGAGGACTCAGGAATGTACGCTGGCACTGTAGATCCTGCTTTGGCTTTAGAGCCAGGAAGCAATCCTATGGTGTCGTGCTTATTTAAGTCTGCTGCCTTACCGGATCTTATTTTGGAGTTTTTGCAAGAGTTAGATTTAGTCACTCAGCTGGTTCCTTCTACTTCCTCCTTTCTTATGTGTGCTATGAGAGCTGAGGCCTCTGCCTTTCCCTAGCATCCTGATATTAACACCCTGATCTCCAAACAGTGGGATTCTCTGGACGAAATTCTCAAAGTAGTGAGACTCATGTCCCGTCAGTATCCTATGGCATAGGAATGTCAGCAACTCTTTAGTCAGTCTAAAGTAGATTCATTGGTGGCTCAGGTCATTAAGCGCACCTCCCTTCCGAGTGAAGGTGGCATGGTTCTCAAGGACATGCAGGACCGCCATGTGGCTGTAATTCTCAAGAGAATTTTTGAGTCACTGGCTTTGGGAGTCAAAGCTGCCTCAGTGGCGTCCTTTGTTACGCCCACTTGTATTCACAGACTGCACACTTTGGAGAGTGAAAATATTAAGCTCCCCCCCAAAAATAAATAAAAAAAATTTCTTTTATCAGAGGTGGACTATGTTGGAGCAGGCAGAGGCAGCGGTTGAGGAAGGAAAAGGTGAGGTAAGGAGGAGAGGTAGCCGGGAGAGCAAAGAGGCAGCAGGAGGAAGAGGGAAGAAACCGGGACAGCAGCAGCGAGGAGCAGGCAGCGGCGAGAGTTAGTTCTGCCCACCCGCACCACGTCACCAGCGGCGTCAGTGCCCGGACTCCCCCTTAAAAGGAGGAAGCTGCGGCGCGAAGACCAAGTGACCGCGTGGCAGTTGGAGCAGGCACAGGCAGCGGTTGAGGAAGGAAAAGGTGAGGTAAGGAGAAAAGGTAGCCGGGAGAGCAAAGAGGCAGCAGGAGGAAGAGGGAAGGAACCGGGACAGCGGCGGTGAAGAGTGGGCAGCGGTGAGAGTTAGCTCCGCCCACCCACACCACGTCACCAGCCCGGACTCCCCCTTAAAAGGAGGGAGCCGTGGCGCGAAGACCAAGTGACTGCGTGGCAGTTGGAGCAGGCAGAGGCAGCGGTTGAGGAAGGAAAAGGTGAGGTAAGGAGGAGAGGTACCCGGGAGAGCAAGGAGCGGGCAGCGGCGAGAGTTAGCTCCGTCCACCCGCACCGCGTCACCAGCGGCGTCAGTGTCCGAGCTCCCCCTTAAAAGGAGGGAGCCGTGGCGTGAAGACCAAGCGACCGCATGGCAGTTGTATTCCCAGACTGCACACTTTGGAGAGCGAAAGTATTAAGCTCCCCCCCTCCCCCCCAAAAAAAAAATAAATAAATAAAAATTTATTTTATCAGAGGTGGACTATGTTGGAGCAGGCAGAGGCAGCGGTTGAGGAAGGAAAAGGTGAGGTAAGGAGGAGAGGTAGCCGGGAGAGCAAAGAGGTAGCAGGAGGAAGAGGGAAGGAACCGGGACAGCAGCGGCGAGGAGTGGGCAGCAGCGAGAGTTAGCTCCGTCCACTCGCACCGCGTCACCAGCTGCGTCAGTGTCCGGGCTCCCCCTTAAAAGGAGGGAGCCAATGGCGCGCAGCCGTTCGCCTTAGCGAGAACGCCTTTGCGAAGAGCCTTAAGAAAGGCCGGGCCACTACGTCCAAGAAGGCAAAAAAAAAAAACCCAAACAAATACAACAGGTAGACCCAGGAGGGATAGCATTCTCACAAGAGCAAAGAGGAGTGGCAGGCGCAGGAGATAAGTAGCAGGAACAGAAGATAGGAAAAGGGTAGGCCCAGGAGGCAAGCCCAAGAGGTAGCTTACACACACCTCAGCAGAAGGGCAGCAGCAGAGAGAACACACACAAGCAAAAAGAACACACACAGGCAGAGAGAACACACACAAGCACAAAGTAACGGAAGAGGGTTAAGAAAAGGTAAACTCAAGAGAAAAAGCACACACATTCACAAGCAAAAGGTACTGGCAGGTGCAGAGGGCTAGGAGGAGGAGGACACCGTGACGCACGAGCGGAAGGAAGCAGAAGACGAAGAGGACTAAGAACAGCCAGGAACAGGAGTGAGCACACAAGCAAGGAGTACAGGAATTTCTAGAAGGCAGACAAGAATGGAAGCTGCAGAAGCCCAGGGGTTGAGCTTCCCAGTGTACTGCACGGGCTGCCACATGTACGACTACCTCCCCTCTGGGAGACAGTCGTATGTGTGTGGACAGTGTCTGGAACTGAAGAGCTTGAAGAATGAAGTCAGCCATCTGAAAAACAGGATTCGGGAACTGGAGGGACGCTACACCTCAGAAGACTCTTTCCAGACATCCGAGTACCCTATGAGAGAGAGGTGCATCGAGGAACAAGTCAGGGAACTCGAGAAGTTCATCGAGGAAGCCTACAAGAGAGTGGAAGAGCAGGAATACGAGCAGCACAGGAACGAGGAGGATGCAATGAATGGAGGATAAGAACCATCTGACACCAAGGCAGAGGGATCCCATGGAGAAAACTCACAAGAAGAAGAGGCAAGATCCTACCAGCACTTTGAGGGAAAAGTAACGAAAAACTCCAAGGACACTGATCTGCGACCACATCGGAGGCTGAAAAAGGGGAAATCTGCAATCCTGGTGGGAGACTCGATCCTAAGACAGGTGGACAGTCACATAGCGGGAGGAAGAGAGGATAGGCTGGTGACCTGTCTCCCAGGAGCAAGGACTAAGGACATCGCCAACAGAATTGATAGGATCCTGGAAGGAGCAGAAACGGAGGAGAAGGCAGTGATAGTCCACGTCGGGACAAATGATGTCACCAGGAGAGACTACAACAGGAATGCATTCACCGAACAGGTCAAGATCTTGGGAAGGAAGCTGAAGATGAGGACAAAGAGGATAGCGTTCTCGGAGATCCTACCAGGACCGAGGGCTGATGTAAAGAGGCAGACAGAACTACAATCAATTAATGCGTGGATGAGGAAATGTTGCGAAGAGGAGGGTTTTCACTTCTTGAGGAACTGGACAACATTTTGGGGCAAGAACAAGCTCTTCAGGAGAGATGGACTACACCTGAGCACAGCGGGAACTAGACTACTAGCAAACAACATCAGGAGAGGAATAGAACAAGCTTTAAACTAAGAAGAAGGGGAAAGCCAGCAGTCGATGATTCGGAAGACAGTATCCCGAAAGGATACTGGGTGGGAAAAGTGCTGGGAAGACACCAAAGACACACAACAGGCGATGAAAGACCAACAGAGCCAGACAAATCAAGAGGAGGTTAGGAGGAGTCTACTACAAGGGGAGGATGAAAAGAAACAAGAGGAAGGGAAGGAACATAAGGAGGAAAATAAGAACGTATCACAAGGGGATAACATAAGAGACAATAAACAGGAGTCTGCAGGACAGGAAGGGGACGGTAAGAACAACAAATCACAAGGGAAAGTAACAAAAAAACAAAAATATCAAGACTTAAATTGTATGTACACTAACGCAAGAAGCCTGAAGAACAAAATGGGTGAACTAGAAATCATGGCCAAAGATGAGAACCTGGACGTCATAGCGATCACGGAAACATGGTGGAACGAAGAAAACAAATGGGACATAGTACTGCCAGGATACAAGCTCTACCGAAGATACAGGATGCATCAGAAAGGGGGAGGAGTAGCACTTTATATAAAGGATACCATTCACTCGATCGGAGTGGACGCAGCAGTGACAAAGGACCAACCGGAATCAATATGGGTTAAAATACCAGGAAGAAAGAGAACCGAGATAAAGATGGCACTGTACTACCACCCACCTGGACAAACAGAAGCAATGAATGAAGAACTGAGGGCCGAATTGAGACGAGAATGTAAAAATGCAAACACCATAATTATGGGAGATTTCAACTATCCCGGGATAGACTGGAGCCATGGAACTTCAAAATGTTCAAAGGAAACTGAGTTCCTGGAGGCTGTACGGGACTGTTTCTTGGAGCTGCTTTGTCAAGGAACCAACGAGAGGGACAGCTATACTGGATTTAATCCTCAGTGGATTGAAAGGACCTACCCAAGAAGTGGAAGTAGTAGGACCATTAGGAAACAGTGATCACAACATGATCCGATTCAAAGTGCAAATAGAAATGCCAAAGGGGAAGAGAACCATTGCAACAATGTTTAACTTCAAGAAAGGGAACTATGACGCCATAAGGCAAATGATAAAGAGAAAACTCAAGAACAGCTCCAGGAAAACACAGATGGTGGAGCAATCCTGGACCTTATTCAAGGACACGGTAAACGAGGCGCAAAACCTGTATAAACCCAGATTTAGAAAAGGGAGCAAAAAGAATCAAATAAAAGACCCGGCATGGATAACCAATGAAGTTAAGAAGGTGATAGGAGACAAGAAAAAAAAATCATTCAAGAAGTGAAAAAGGATAAAACTGAGGAAAACTGGAAAGAGTACAGGAAACATCAAAAAGAATGTCACCGTGTGGTCAGAACAGCGAAAAGAGAGTATGAGGAGAGATTTGCCAAGGAGGCACGAAATTTTAAACCATTCTTTCGATATGTGAAAGGAAAACAACCGGCAAGGGAGGAAATGGGACCCCTGGATGAGGGAGGCAGAAAAAGAGTGGTAAAGGAGGTAGCAGACAGATTAAACACGTTCTTCTCGTCAATCTTCACAAAAGAGGACACATCCAACATGCCGGAACCGGAAAAAACCTTCAAGGGGGATCAAGAGGAAAAATTATTATCAATAGAGGTGAGCCTCGAGGACATACTCAAACAGATAGATAGACTAAAAACTGACAAATCGCCGGGACCAGATGGAATCCACCCGAGAATACTGAAGGAGCTCAGAGACGAAATAGCGGAGTTACTACAGAAGATTTGCAACCTATCCTTGAAAACAGGGGTAGTACCGGAGGATTGGAGGATAGCGAATGTTACACCTATCTTCAAAAAGGGATCCAGAAGCGACCCGGGGAACTACAGACCAGTGAGCTTGACCTCAGTTCCGGGGAAGATGGCCGCATCATTAATCAAAGATAGTATCAATGAGCATATAGAAAGAAATAATCTGATGAGAACCAGCCAGCATGGTTTCTGTAAAGGAAGATTCTGCCAAACGAACCTACTGCACTTCTTCGAGGGGATAAACGAACAATTGGACAAAGGTGACCCCCATAGACATCATATATCTGGACTTCCAAAAGCCTTCGACAAGGTACCACATGAGCGCCTGCTAAGGAAACTGTAGAACCACGGGGTGGAAGGGGACGTGCACAGATTGATCTGTAATTGGCTGGCGGACAGGAAGCAGAGGGTAAAAGGACACTACTCTGATTGGGAAGCAGTCACGAGCAGTGTCCCGCAGGGGTCAGTGCTGGGACCACTGATGTTCAATATATTCATTAATAACCTGGAAGTGGAGACGAAGTGCGAAGTTATAAAATTTGCGGACGACACAAAACTCTCCAGTAGGATTAGAACTGTTGAAGAATGTAAAGAACTACAAAGGGACCTGAACAAACTGAGTGAATGGGCAAATAAATGGCAAATGTGCTTCAATGTAGAGAAATGCAAAGTCTTGCACATAGGGAAAGGAAACCCAATGTACAACTACAAGATGGGGGGGATGGTATTGGGGAAAAGCAACCTAGAAAGGGACTTGGGGGTTTTAGTGGACCAATCAATGAAGTCGGGAGCACAATGCGCAGCGGCCTCAAAGAAGGCGAACAGAATGTTGGGCATTATCAAAAAAAGGAATCACTACCAGAACCAAAGAAGTTATCCTGCCGCTATATTGGGCGATGGTACACCCGCATCTGGAATACTGCGTTCAATACTGGTCGCCGTACCTTAAGAAGGATATGGCAACACTCGAAAGGGTCCAGAGAAGAGCAACAAAAATGATAAATGGCATGGAAGACCTTTCATATGCTGAGAGGCTGGAGAAACTGGGGCTCTTTTCCCTGGAAAAACGGAGACTTAGAGGGGACATGATAGAAACTTACAAGATCATAAAGGGTATAGAGAAGGTAGAGAGGGGCAGATTCTTCAGACTGGCGGGGGAAACAAAAACAAGAGGGCACTCAAGAAAATTGAAGGGAGACAGATTCAGAACAAATGCTAGGAAGTTCTTCTTCACTCAGAGGGTGGTGGATACCTGGAATGCGCTTCCGGAGGAGGTGGTAGAGCAGAGTATGATTTTGGGTTTCAAAGAGGGGTTGGACAAGTTCCTGAAGGAAAAGAGGATTGAGGGGTATAGTTAGAGGGGTACTATATAGGATAAAATGTCTTAAGTAAAGGAAATCGTTCGACAAGGTTCCACATGTAAGACTTCTCAGGAAATTACAAAGCCATGGAATAGAGGGAGATATACTAAGATGGATAGGCAAATGGCTAGAGAACAGAAAACAGAGAGTGGGTATAAATGGGAAGTTCTCAGAATGGGAAAAAGTGACTAGCGGTGTACCCCAGGGCTCAGTACTTGGACCCATCTTATTTAATATTTTCATAAATGACCTGGAAGAAGGAACATCCAGTGAAATCATCAAGTTTGCAGACGACACAAAGCAATCAGATTGCAGAAGGACAGCGAGGAACTCCAGAGCGACTTGAAGTGGGCAGATAAATGGCAGAGAAAGGGGGGACATGATAGAGACATTCAAATACATCACGGGTCGCATTGAAGTGGAGGAAGATATATTTTTTCTTACGGGTCCCACTGCAACAACAGGGCATCCGCTAAAACTTAAGGGGGGAAGATTTCATGGTGACACCAGGAAGTACTTCTTCACCGAGCAGGTGATTGATCGATGGAATAAACTTCACGCCAGGTGGTTGAGGCTCGTAGCGTGCTCGACTTCAAAAATCGATGGGACAAACAGGTGGAGGTGCTACAGGCTTATGCATAAGAGATGGGTAATTCAGGGAGGGAGGGGTCTTGAGTGGGCAGACTTGTTGGGCCACCGGCCCTCTTCTGCCGTCATACTCTATGTTTCTATGTAATTTTAATGTGGAAAAATGCAAAGTGATGCATTTAGGCAGAAAAAATAAAGATCACAAGTATAGTATGTCAGGTGTAACTCTGGGAAAGCCCGAACAGAAAAAGGACCTGGGTGTACTTATAGATAGGACCCTGAAACCGTCGGCGCAATGTGCGGCAGCAGCGAAGAAAGCAAATAGAATGCTAGGCATGATAAAGAAGGGAATTACGAATAGATCAGAGAAAGTTATAATACCGCTCTACAGAGCCATGGTCAGATCGCACCTGGAATACTGCGTCCAGCATTGGTCTCCATACCTAAAGAAGGATATAAAACTGCTAGAGATGGTGCAGAGATGAGCAAAGAAGCTAGTGAAAGGTATGGAGAATCTGGACTACAAGGAACGACTTAGGAGACTGGGGTTGTTCTCCCTTGAGAAGAGGAGACTGCGAGGGGATCTGATCGAGACTTTCAAAATACTGAAAGGATTCGACAAAATGGAGCAGGGAAAGCAGTTATTTACAATGTCCGGTGTGACACAGACAAGAGGACATAGACTGAAGCTGAGGGGGGACAGGTCCAGGACAAATATCAGGAAGTTCTGTTTCACGCAGCAAGTAGTGGACACCTGGAATGCTCTCCCAGAGGAAGTAATTGCAGAATCCACCGTTCTAGGATTTAAGAGTAAACTAGATGCACATCTCCTTAAGAGTGGCATAAAGTGATACGGGTAAGGGTAAATTAGATGCACATCTCCCTTGAGAAGCATACAGTGATATGGGGACTAAAACTATGCCAGGGTACACCTGGCGGGGCCTCCACGTGTGCGGATCACCAGACTTGATGGACCCAGGATCTGATCCAGAGATGGCAATTCTTATGTTCTTAAAATCACTTACAGGTCACTGACCTGGGGGGCCGCCGCAGGAGTGGACTGCTGGGCACGATGGACCAATGGTCTGACTCAGCAGAGGTGATGCTTATGTTCTTATGACTCCCTGTATGACATTCTTCATGTCCTGGGCAAAGCATCAGCTTTTTCCATTTCTGCTTGTAGATTGCCAGTGTTCTCCCCAGAAATTTTTTCCAGCCGGGTGACATGAAAAAGTAGCCGGGTGGGGCGGGATGGGGAAATTTGGTGGTGGGGAAAATTAACCCCCTCTTTTACTAAGGTGCACTAGCATTTTTAGTGCACGCAAACCCCTGTGTTATGTGGGAAAACTAACGCCAGCTCAATGCTGGCGTTAGCATCTAGCGCATGTGGCAATTCTCCGCGCACTAAGCGCATGCTAAAACCACTATTGTAACTTAGTAAAAGGAGCCCTAAATGTATACTATTTTTATTAGTTAATTATTATTATTATTTTCCAATGCTCAATATGACTTCCTTTTTTAAGGTTTGACACTTGTGCCAGAATATTTTTACTAAATTTAAGAAGTATTTGCTCTCTTTCAAATGGTATAGAGGTTAAAAAAAGCGAAAGGCGTTAATGAAGTCATTAGGTTCAATCTAGCCATTTATTTCTGCATGAATTTAAACAACTAAAAAAAAAAAAGATAAATATACTGATCCAGTCATACAAGAAATGGCTCTACAGCAAGGGTGCCCACACTTTTTGGGCTTGCGAGCTACTTTTAAAATGACCGAGTCAAAATGATCTACTAACAATAAAATTTTTTTTAAAAACCCACAAAGCACATTGTACGCAGAGAAAATGTTAATTATCATTTATATTCCGCAGGTTTTCAAAGAGGTCAAGGCAGATGATTCTATGCAATATCACCTCAGGAACAACTATACAAAAATAGACAAATATACCCCCTCCCTTTTTACTAAATCGCAATAGCGGTTTTTAGCGCTGGGAGATGCGCTGAATGCCCTGCGTTGCTCTCGATGCTCATTGGCTCCCTGTGCTAAAAACCGCTATTGCGATTTAGTAAAAGAGGGCCATAGTGCAAAATATAGACAGCAGATATAAATTCTCAAAACAGACACATTTTGATCACTAAACTGAAAATAAAATCATTTCTCCCACAATTGGACATGCTTAGTTACGTCAGCTCTATGGCTGCTTTAACTGTAAGGCGCCTGAATCTAAGGCTATATGCTACCATTCTGTAATGGAACCTGGGAGCCCATTCACTGCTATAGAATAGGCGTTCCCTGTACAGTCTCAGGGTGCCTACGAAGAAGAACCCACTTGGAGAATTGCCCCTTATTTTTTAAGGATTATAAAAACAGAAGCAAAACCCAGCCTTAAAACAAAACCCAGCCTTAAAACAGGCTGAATTAATTTGTGAACCATTATTTAAAGGATACTCAGAAAAAATATTGTTTTCCCTTAGCTTAAATGAAATAAACATATTCCTATCCATCATTTGACTATAGCTAAGTGCAAAAGAACATTAGCTCGAAAAACCTCATAGAGCTGCAGTGAAATAGAAAAGTGATTTCGTTTTACTGTAATTTCTGCATTAAGTGGATTTGCACACCCCAAGCTCCTTAAATCCTGATGTACTTCTAGCTTTTCCTGTATCAGACTTTGCAAGATTAATAAATGGAGCATCCTTCTGCCTGCCAGTTAAAGAATGAAAAACAAATGCCTATAAAGTTCAAATCACAGCTTGACTAAACTTGAACTTTTTTGATTTCATTCTTCCTGGCGGACCACTTTATCTTCCACAATAGGCACCAAGGTTGCTTGGATCGGAGCTTTAAAAGAGCAAGCAGAATCGGGTTCGATGTCCGTGCGTTTGTTTTTCTCAAATGGTATACCACTACACTTGCTGCTTTTACTTGTTTCGGGGCCTTCCTCGTTGCCGGATCCTGCCTACTTTCTGTTTCCGTGAAGGCAGATCCAGGCAGCGAAGAAGGCCCGAAGCAAGTAAAAGCATCAAGTTGTAAGCTTCCCTCCGGGGCTCTATCGTGTTCGTGCTGGCTTCCCTTATCTTCCCGAAACTGGAAGTAGCGTCCCGGGGGAGGCGGGGGGAAGAGAAGGGAAGCCAGCATGAACATGATAGAGCCCCGGAGGGAAGCTTACAACTTGCTGCTTTTACTTACTTCGGGCCTTCCTCACTGCCGGGTCCTGCCTTCGTGGAAACAGAAAGTAGGCAGGTCCTGGCAACGAGGAAGGCCTGAAGCAAATAAAAGCATGCTGGCAAAAAAAAAAAAATAGGCAGGCGTCAAACAAAATTTTCGGTGGCGAGTCAGCCCAGGAAGGAGCATCGGCGGTAGCAGCAGGATTCGCTGGGCGGTCATCTAAATTAGCCGGGCGCAGCGCCCGGCTAAAAGGCCCTGGGGAGAACACTGAATGCTCTGGATTAGGCAATGGGCTGGCAATTCCACCTCTAAAGCTAATCTTGCCAGATTCCCTTTTAAGGGGCAGTTACTGTTTGGTAGAGATATGGATGATCTCATGAATTCTGTGATGGATCATTGCCCCAAGACCCTACTTGATGATAGACCAAGACTTTCTAGAGGTGCAAGGCGATCTAATTTTTATGGCTCCAGGTGTTTCCACCGGTATTCCAGTTCCACATCGCAAAGGTTCTACCAGGGCTACTAGCAGCAGTTCTCTGGGTCCAGACATATCCAATCCTCCGCTTCCCGAGTAGCTCCATCTGCCAAGAAGTCACAATGACTCCAGGCCGAGAGCTGCCTCTCTTCATAAGTGCAGGCTCTCCACATTCCTTCAGGCCTGGGTTCAGATTTTGTCTGTCTGATGGGTTCTGGATATCATTCAGTTTAGCTACAAGCTGGAGCTTGCCTGGCCTCTGACAGATTAGTTTGTGGTCTCCCGTGGGGCAGTAAAGAAAGCAGCCAGGGTTCTGGCCACTGTGAGAAGGTTGCTCATTATTCGGTCCATGGAGCTGGTACTGACCGAACACTCATGCTCAGATTGATACCCCATATACTTTATCATGCCAAAAAAAGGCTCATACAATTGGAGACCCTTCCTGGACTTTACTCATGTGAATGCTTCGCTTAGAGTTCCACATTTTTGCTTGGAAATGGTTCAATATGTGATAACGTCTGCAGCCCCGGGGGATTCCTGGCCTCTCTGGATCTGACAGAGGCTTACTTGCATATTCCCATTTTCCCAAATCACAGGACGTTTCTCAGGTTTCATGTCCTGGAAAATCATTATCAGTTTTCAGCTCTATCCTTTGACCTGGCAATGGATCCTAGCACCTTCACCAAGGTAATAGTGATGGTAGTAGCTCACCTGTGCAAGATGGGCTTGCAAGTGCATCCCTACCTCAATGATTGGCTGATCAGGGCCCCTTCGTTGTTGGAGGGTCAGCGCACAGTGGATCAGGTGGTCCGAGACCTGGAAGATCTGGGTTGGATAGTAAATTACCACAAGAACAATTTGATGTTGACACAATCCTTTTGGGAGTCTTGTTTGACATGGTTGCAGGCTGCATCTTTCTACCAAAGGCATGCAGACAAAAGCTATGCTCTCACATTTCATGTCTCTTGAGCAAGTTGGCCCTGTCGGCACTGGACTATCTTCGCCATAGGATGCAATATCCTCTCGCACCGAGGATGTGTCTCCAGGAGCTTCTGCTCAGGAGGGAAGGGTTAGGACAGCTGTTGAGGTTGTTGTTTCAATCAATAGGCTGAGTAGTTGGTGGTCTTGAGGATTGCCTGGTCACTTGCCTGTCTGGTGCGAAGGTGGCGGACCTCACGTGTCACATAGATAAGGTTTTAGATAGTGCTGGGGAGGAGCCAGCTGTATTGGGTCACTACTCGGGCTGGAGGAAGGTCACGAGCGGAGTTCCACAAGGGTCTGTACTGGGACCGCTGCTGTTTAATGTATTTATTAATGACCTGGAAACGGGGACGAAATGTGAAGTTATAAAATTTGCGGATGACACTAAACTCTGTAGAAGGGTTAGAACTACGGAAGAGTGTGAGGACCTACAAAGGGACCTAAACAAACTGGAGGAGTGGGCGAATAAATGGCAGATGAAATTCAATGTAGGGAAATGTAAGGTCATGCATATAGGGAGAAAGAACCCGATGTTCAGCTACCAAATGGGGGGATTAGTATTAGAGGGAAGTAACCTTGAAAGAGATTTGGGTGTACTGGTGGATACAACAATGAAGTCAACGGCACAATGTGCAGCAGCCACGAAGAAGGCAAACAGAATGTTGGGTATTATTAAGAAGGGTATTGCGACCAGAACAAAAGAAGTCATCCTGCCGTTGTATCGGGCAATGGTGCGCCCGCACCTGGAGTACTGTGTTCAGTATTGGTCACCGTACATTAAGAAGGATATGGCAACACTTGAGAGGGTCCAGAGGAGAGCGACACGAATGATTAAGGGCATGGAAAACCTCTCATACACTGAAAGATTGGAGAGACTGGGGCTCTTCTCCCTGGAAAAGAGGAGATATGATAGAGACCTACAAGATCATGAAGGGCATAGAGAAAGTAGAGAGGGACACATTCTTCAAACTTTCAAAACATATAAGAACAAGAGGACATTCAGAAAAATTGGAAGGGGACAGATTCAAAACAAATGCTAGGAAATTTTTCTTTACCCAGCGTGTGGTGGACACCTGGAATGCACTTCCAGAGGACGTAATAGGACAGAGTACGGTACTGGATTTCAATAAAGGATTGGAAAAAATTCCTGCTGGAAAAAGGGATAGAGGGGTATAGATAGGGAGCTACTGCGCAGGTCCTGGACCTGTTGGGCCGCCGCGTGAGCGGACTGCTGGGCATGATGGACCTCGGGTCTGACCCAGTGGAGGCATTGCTTATGTGCTTGTGTACCAATGATATAGGAAAATGTGGGAGAGAGGTACTGGAAGCCAAATTTAGGCTTTTGGGTAGAAAGCTGAGATCCAGATCCTCCAAGGTAGCATTTTCAGAAATGCTCCCAGATCCACGAATAGGACTCAAGAGGTAGACAGAGCTCTGAAGTCTCAATGCATGGTTGAGGCGATAGTGCAGGGAGGAGGGATTTAGCTTTGTTAGAAACTGGGCAAACTTCTAAGAAAGGGGGAGCTTGCTCTGAAACAATAGACTCCCACCTTTACCAGGATGGAACCAGGCTGCTGGTGCTAACATTTAAAAAGGAGATAGAGCAGCTTTTAAACTGCGATGCGGGGGGAAATCGTCAGTCACCCAGGAGTGGATGGTTCAGTGTGAGGTATCGTTCAAGGATATTATTGAAACAGGATATTTAGGGAGTCCCAGTAGAGAGGTTCCAATAATGGTGAAAGAAAGCCAGGAGGGTTTAAGAGAGAGGCAGATAAAAGACTCAAATTTTCCCTGTCTTCTCAGCAGCCTGTAATAACAATGAAAAAACACAATTTTGAAGTGTCTGTTTACAAATGCTAGAAGCCTAAAAAATAAAATAGGAGAGTTAGAGTATATAGCAGGTAGATATAATAGATATCTCAGAAACCTGGTGGAAAGAGGACAATCAATGGGACACTGTATTACCTAGGTACAAATTAAATTGCAAGGATAGAGTAGGAAATTGGAGGGGGGTTGCACTATATGTTAAAGAGGGAATTGAATCAAATAAAATAAACATTCTGCATGACATAGATAGCAGTGTGGAATCCATATGGATAGACATTCCATGTGTGAAGGGAAGGAATATAAAGGTAGGGTTATACTACCATCTCCTGGTACAAAAGGAGCAGGCAGATGAAGAAATGTTTTCAGAGATTAGGAAAGCTTGAGAATTGAGCAACAGTATGTATGATAGGTGATTTCAATTACCAAAATCACTGGAAGAGAGAAATATAATCACACACACCAAAAACTTTTATCTCCTTTTACTGAGGTAGAAAATGGATAACAACCAGACTAAGGTGGAGAAAAAAGGCCTCACAACCAATAAAGAAACTCATCACAACAGTGAAAGCTGCAGAGCGAGTGAGTCCTTAGTTCATCATTGGCCAAAAGAAAAACTCCACCACTGCCAGTAAATTCCTGGGAGTGCTTTTGTATGTCCTGCTTGTCTAGAATAGCACCCCTATTGTACTGAAAAAGAGATTATGCCATTACCTTGATAATATCTTTTCCAGTAGATAGGTATGTCATTCTAGACTCCCACTCTGTCCTTCCTGCACCTGTCTGCTGTCTCATTCTGTTAATGCTTCTCCAAGTTGGTCTTGGATGCCAGTCAGCCCTTTGGGCCTTGAAAAATACTGTATAATAGGTTGAGTGTTTCCTAGGGTACTGTCTGGGCCCCTGTGATACTTCTGTTAGGATGTGCACTAGATGTGGTGTATTTAGATTTTATCAAAGCCTTTGACAGTGTTCCACACAGACATCTAATAAATAAACTGAGTGCCCCTGGGATGGGTCCCAAAGTGACAGACTGTGTCAGGAACTGGTTGAGTGGAAGGCGACAGAGTAGTGATCAGTGGAGATCACTCAGGAAAGGGATGTTACCAGTGGTGTGTCTCAAGGGTCTGTTCTTGGGCCTGTTCTTTTTAACAATTTTATAAATGATATTGCTGAAGGATTGTTGGGTAAGATTTTCCTCTTTGCGGATGATACCAAAATCTGCAATAGAGTATACACGCTGGATGGTGTGAATAACATGAAGAAAGACCTGGCAAAGCTTGAAGAATGGTCTGAAATTTGGCAGCTAAAATTTAATCTTAAGAAATGAAAGGTCATGCCTTTGGGCTGCAAAAACCAGAGGGAACGTTAAAGTTTAGGGGGTGAAGAACTTGTGAGCATGACGGAAGAGCAGGACTTGGTGTGATTGTATGTGATGATCTTAAGGTGGCCAAACAGGTTGAAAATGTGATGGCGAAAGCTAGAAGGATGATAGGTTGCATAGGTAGAGTATGTCGAGTAGGAAAAAGGAGGTATTGATGCTCTGTATAAGATTCTGGTGAGACCTCATTTAGAATATTGTGTACAATTCTGGAGGCCGCACCTTCAAAAAGATATAAAAAGGTTGGAGTTGGTCCAGAGGAAGGCTACTAAAATGGTGTGTGGTCTTCGTGATAAGGCGTATGGGGACAGATTTAAAGATCTCAATCTGTATTCTTTGGAGGAAATGCGGGAGAGGGGAGATATGATAGTTGTTTAAATACCTACATAATATAAATGTGCATGAGTTGAGACTTTTTCATTTGAAAGGAAACTCTGCAATGAGAAGGCATAGGATGAAGTTAAGAGGTGATAGGCTCCAAGAGTTATCTGAAGAAATACTTTTTTACGGAAAGGGTAGTAGATGCGCGGAACAGTCTCCCAGAAGAGTGGTGGATACAGAAATTGTTTCTGAATTCAAAAGGGCCTGGGATAGGCATGTGGGATCTCTGAGAGAGAAAAAGATAATGGTTACTGTGGATGGGCAGACTACAGGGGCCATTTGGCTTTTATCTGCTGTCATGTTTCTATGCTTGTTCATTGCCTGTTAGTGTTTTATGTTAAAACTGCACATTTCTATTGTTAAGGAGTGTCCCATCTGTATCCTTAACTTCATACTTGGTTTGAACTCTAGTATGCTTGGATACTAACTGCAGATGGCAGTATTGCTCACAGTGAAGTAGGAGGGACACAGTAAATGTTAAACATAGAAACATAGAAGATGATGGCAGATAAGGGCCATAGCCCATCAGGTCTGCCCACTCTACTGACCCACCCCCAAGTCTACTATCCTAGGGATCCCACTCCTGGTGACAGGTTCCCTTGGCTTAACCCTCTAAGGGATCCCACATGGGTATCCCATTTGCTCTTAAATTCTTGTACGCTGTTTGTCTCGATCACCTGCACCGAGAGCTCGTTCCAAGGATCAACCACTCTCTCGGTGAAGAAATATTTCCTGGTGTCGCCATGAAATTTCCCGCCCCTGAGTTTGAGCGGATGCCCTCTTGTGGCTGAGGGTCCTTGGAAGTGTATTCCTTCTGCAGATGTCTCGCAGTCATGGGGAGATAACTCATTTGTTTAGAATGACACACCTATCTACTGGAAAAGATATTATCAAGGTAACAGTATAAAATAAATCAATTTAGGCAACTAAAAAGGTTCCAGACTTAAAACAATTGAATTAAGACAGTCATGGCAACAAATGGTTTAAAAGGACATTACGTCAAAAAACACATTATATGGCAGAATAAAATACACATTGACCTTAAAAAGCATGATGATTCACAAATACTAGGAAAAACCATTTTATCTAAAACCACAATTCAACGTTAAAAGACATAAAAAGGATTATCCTAAATTAAATATAGCCTTCAGGGGAGAAGGGACAAGTTAAAAAGGGAAATTTCAAATACCCGTATACTGATTTGCCTTATTGTAAAATTATACTTGGTGTCTATAATCTTATAATAATGCTATGCCGCAGAGTTGGCTGTCCAAGTCAAAAACGCCTAGAACAAGCCCTGTTGGATGTGGGAGGGGAATGCAAAGTGATGGATTGAACACCCAGACATGGCATCTAAATAGTGGGGTACCTTACAGGGCACTGCTGTGAACTTCACAAAAAGGGTGTCTTCTCACTATAGGTCATGGTGAGCCCCCCAAACCACCTCCAGAATCCCCTAGACTCACTTATCTACCACCCCAATAGCCCTTATGGTTGCAGGAGCCACTTATATGCCAGCAAAAAAAGGTTTGGGGATGTATAGGGGAGTGCACATGTTTAAGTATCAATGCAGTGATTACAGGGGCTTATGGGCATGGGTCCTCCTCTGCGTGAGTCCCTAACCCACCCCAGGTCCACCATTTCTCCCTTTCTCTTCCCAACGGTTCTCCCTTCAAGTATCTTTTTCTCTCTTTCTCTACACTACCCCAGGTCCAACCTCTCTCCCTTCACATCCCAGCATGCCTTTCCTTCCAGCACCAATCCCTCTCTCCTCACAGCCCAGCTTTCCTTTCCCTCCAGCGCCGGTCCCTCTCTCCTCACAGCTCGGCGTGTCTTTCCCTCCAGCACCAGTCCGATGTCACTGCCAAGCCGAGGAGCCTGCCAGCCTCAGCAATTCTGTAATGTTGTTCATGGCTCCCCATCCTGCTTTTCGCCTGCCGCGGTCTGTCTGCAATGACGTTCAACTTCCTTTTTCCGCCCAGATGGACCGCGGAAGGCAGGAGAGGGAGCCATGGACAACACCGCCGAATCGCCGGCAGACTTTCCGGCGCGACATCGGACCAGCGCGGGAGGGAGGACACGCTGGCCTCTGAGAGAGGGAAGTTCGGGAGTATTGCCGTGGCCACATAAAAAAGCCAGGTGGGCCATATTCGGCCCGCGGGCCTTGTGTTTGAAACATGTGCTATAGGGCTTCGCCAGGCTTCCGTATATTCAATGTTTAACCTCTTCCAGAGTCATGATTCTGACAGGTTGAGAGTCCCACATCTGAGAATACTATGTCTGCTTGTCCTCAGAGAAAGCAAATATGCTTATCTCTAGCAGGTGTTTCCAAAGACAGCAGACATATATTCTCACAACTCACCTACCTCCCCTAATTAGCTTCTTAGCTTTGTTGCTGAACTGAAAGTCCCATAAGCTGACGTCAGATGGGAAGGCACTGTCATTTGTGTGGTGTGGGCACTGCTAAAGATTTAAAATGGCAGTGCACTTAGCACGGGCCATACTAGGTTCCATGGATGACATCACTCACATGAGAATATATGTCTGCTGTCTTGAGAGAACATCTACTACAGATAAGTATCTTTTCTTTTCAGCATATACAAGAACAAAGTGCAATAAGTGAGTCTGTAGTAAAAGTGTAGGTTTGCAACAGAAACAGCCATGAACTGGAAACAATAGAACAGAACTATATCCTCCAAATTTTGATAAACACATCAATAACCCTGGGGAGGAGAATGAAAAAAAGATAAAGAAGGGGGAGGAATATACCATGTGGAATTTCAGATCTGATCTTTAAGCAGGTTCCACACTTTTTCCATACTGTTCTGTCACCATCTTTCTCTTTTTTTTTCCCTCCCCCCCACTAATTTTATTTTTTTCCATGTGCTGTCATCTTTTACTAATAGATCCAGGTGTCCTACTACCCCCAGGGACAGTACTCAAACTCCAGCCAGCAATATCGACCTCTGTCGCACCAGATAGCCTATAGTCCTCAGCGTGGCCAACAGCCTCAAGCAGCACAGCAGCAGCCAGGTAAGCTGACCTACCTTTTCTTGTTTCACGTCATTTGTTGATGGCAGCCTTTTATCTTTAATGCATTCAGAAAGTAATATTGATGATGGGCATTGTCATAATTCATGTGATTTCAACCATTTGAGAAATGCTAGTAGTCTACAGCCTCATAATCTTTGAGGTCCATATTTCAGATGTGAATTATATGTAACCAAATAATTTATTTCTTGGATTTGCGTCTAAACTTTATTTTTGCACTAGACGTTCCTTTCATCAGCCAGCTAGGGAGCAGGGTTCCTCTCCACTAGTGAGTGGTATGAACCAGATAAAAGAATGGCAGTGTTCATATCCAAGCTAAAGGCACACTTTTTTGAAACTGCTTTCAACTCTT
Organism: Geotrypetes seraphini; assembly: GCF_902459505.1. Taxonomy (NCBI): domain Eukaryota; kingdom Metazoa; phylum Chordata; class Amphibia; order Gymnophiona; family Dermophiidae; genus Geotrypetes; species Geotrypetes seraphini. The sequence continues at coordinate 212,891,154 of NC_047086.1, forward strand.
AACTCCCCTCACTGCTGTCAGATACCTGTCCCACTATAATCGCCCCAACCCTGAAATGTCCTATCTAAATTAGATTGTAAGCTCTTCTGAGCAGGGACTGTCTATTGTATGTTAAAATGTGCAGCGCTGCGTACGCCTTTCAGCGCTATAGAAATAATAAATAGTAGTAGTAGTAACGAGTGGTGGGTTTTGGTTTGTTTGGGGGCTTTTTTTCATCTTTGAGCCAATACAGCTGTCTCAGCTCAGAAAAACCCAAAGGAATTTCTGCACAGCTGCTTTCTCACAGAATCCCCTCAGTCTAATATTATTCAAGCTAGTTGAAACAATTTCATGAATGGTGTAGACAGGTTCCTGCATATGACATATGTTTGTTTCCTTGTTCTAAGAGATTTTATCTACTTTAGGGGAAAGGGGTAGAACTCAGTCCTCCACCAAAAATAGGCAAATTGCTTTTGTTCTGCCCTTTCTATTTAAGTTTAATCTTGAAAACTGCATTTTTTTATATGCTTGGGGCTTTAATAACTGCATATGCTTGTATGAGTGGCAAATGCTCTCCACAACCACCATCAGAAGTTTATTGCTGTCTGACACTACACCACAGTGTCCCCAATTGTATGCATTGTTCCTGGATATCCTAGAGAACAAAACAGTTTAGAAGCTACAAGATTATGGTTCTTCAGTTCTCTCAAAAGGGATTATCGCTGCTATTTAAGAGGTTTAAAAAGGTAAGAAAAGGGACTTGGGCCTAGATTCACTAAACTCACTGATCTAGATTGTTGTTGGGCAATTCGTGGCCGAGTTTTGCCGAGTGACCGATTCCCTACAGATTCAGTATTCAAAATGATCTGATCGGACGCATGCCCACAAGCGATCCCATGGATCGCTGTAGAGCGATCAAGACGCATGCGCTGAATATCCTTGTTGGTTGTAGATGCCATTTGTGTATGAGCTTTCTCTTCGCACAAACGAGCTCAAAATAAAGGGTGAGGGGTGGCTGCAGTTTACTTGCTGGCCCTATGAGTGGACATTTTAAAAGGAATGATTTTTTTTTAGCCAGATTATGGAACAGAACACGCTTTAAACCCATGGATTAAAACCACGGGCTAGCACTGCGCTTTTTGCAGAAAGGGAATTCATATGCATGTGAATAGATATTTTACAGTTTTGCAATTTTTTATTTTGATGGTTGGGGTTATATCCTTGATACTGGGATTTCAGGACGGCAGAGAGCAGGAGAGTCAGCAAGGATAGTAAGCGACTGGTCCTCGGCAGTCACTTCATTTCGGATCGTCAAACCTAATCGGTGTTTCTTCTTCTACTTAGTAAATCGATGACTTCCTACTTATGCATGCCATTTCCCCTCATTTGCATGGGTAGATTGGATCAGGTAGGAGATTGATCAGGCAGAAGATTAGTGAATCGGGTCGGGGAATGATTGCAAACTGGTTGGGATACGATTGGTGAGTTTAGTGAATCTAGGCCTCAGTTCCTTTTCAGATTCAGTCATCTCCAACAGGAGGTACCATATAACTTTCAGAAATCAGTCATTTCAAAAGACACTGGGAAGAAGACACCAAAAGACATCCTTTAAAGGATAAGCATGCCTAAAAAAACAGAGTAAATCCCAAACTTGATTCCAGGATCATCTGCTCAGAATGTAACCACTACACAGTACATGCTGCTGGTGCAAAAGGCTTAACTGCCTACTGTGCTGAAAGAATATATAAAAGTATTTATGAGGGTAAATCAAAAGTATAAAGGCAAAATACATTTAACGGCTTTAATAGAAATAACTGTGACCAATTGAACATATCACTTTTCTACATAGTCCCCTTGAAAGAAGACACATTTATATCGTTCAACTAGCTTCTGCATTCCTGCAGAGAAGATTTTTGGCTGCTCCCAAAGCCAGGTGAGCACTGCTTCCTTTACTTCATCATGCTTTGTCATTTGCTCTCTGGGTCACAGTGATGCACCCATGTCTCACCACCAGAGAGAATTCTCTTCAGAATCCTCGGATCTTCTTCATTCCATCGCAGGTCGCAACTTCCACATGCTGTTGTTTGTGCAAATCAGTAAGCTGTTTGGAAACCCGTCATGCGTAGACTTTCCTGTATCCCAAGTCATTGTGCATTATGGCAAATGCATATCCATAGCTAATATCCAAATTTGCAGCCAATTGGCACACCATTATTCGCCGGTCTTCTCTTATCAAGGTATCCGCCCTATCAATGTGCTCTTATGTGCGTGATGTTGAGGGGTGACCAGAACGACCTTCATCGATTATACTTGCTTTAAAGCTTTTTACCCACTCATAAACCTTTTGTTGATTCATGGTGCTATGTAATATGTGATGCTAAATTTCCACAGGTGACATTCCCTCTGCCCAAGAAAGCACACTATTGCACAATGTTCTTTGATGGTGCAATCTTGCACTAGTGTGTCCATGTTTCTGATCTCGTGGCTGCCACACGATTAAAGGCTGAGCGCTGCACTGTGCATGGACAAACTATCCAACAGGCAATGTAGCTCTGTATTATTATTGTATTTCGCTGATTGTCCAGCTCATTTTAGTGTAAACCACCTAGAATTATTATTATTATTATCGCATAATTTAACAATTGTCTTTAATTTTTTATTTGCCCTTGTATATATCAGGGATGTTCTTTGCAGACAGTCTGCTCAATGACTTTGCACAGAGAATTGTAAGCTTAGCACTGAAGCCTTTGGTTCAAAGCAATTTTGCACAGCAGCTCTGTGCAAATCAGTTCTTTCCTGGTAAAAATCTGCGTTTAAAAAAAATTCAAAATTCTGTGCAAAAAAAAATCCAAATTTTGCAAAGTTCTGTAAGGTTTTTTGACATTTAAACAATATTTTTGCTAATTATTATTCAGAATTTCAGTACAATTCAGTATTTTCATTAAATTATACTAGAGGAAACAAAGTGCCTTCAAATTTTTCTCACTTAGTGACTTTCCTCTTACAGAAGATATCAAATTGAACATTGAAAAACTTCTCCCTGCATTTTTGGAGTTTGAGACTGCATTTATACAACTGAAGGCCTGGCCTCATTGTGAATGAACATCCCCCCCAAGATATTCCTATGGGCAGCTCAGCAGCATACCTTTATAAAAGCCCACCTTCTACTGTAATGTGTCTAGTGGTTCTGAATACTAGGGTCTTGTATCTGAGCCAGCAAGTTGCTTGCAGAAAACTGTCAATCATGTTTTCCAACTCCACCTCCTTCCCAGGGAGCTGCTCCTACCCCCTCAGTTTGTTTTCTGCAAGCAAGTTGCTCAGAAGTGTTTTTGATCTGCTCTGCTCTTTTATTATTTTGGGGTATTTTTGCTCATTGATCTTGGAGGCTCGGTGTCCAGAAGTTCTAACTTGATGGGACCTCTCTCTGGGAGAAGACGCAAACTCACAAAGTGGAAGTCTGCTGTTAGCAGGATCAACCCTTCGGGGACACCTAGCTAGCCAGCCTGCTGGTATTTTTTTAGAACTCAGGGGCTGTCCCCTGCATAGCTGCTTGCATCCCTGATTCAGTTTGGAGCTTGCGCACAGGCTGTGTGGGCTCCTTCCCGGCTCGGCCAGGACTAACAGTGGGCCTGCTGCGTGGTAATTCCTCCCTTTCGTGGCATGGTTTTCTTGGGATTGAGGTTCAGTCTGACCTCAGTCCAATTGACAGCCAGAAGACCAAGTTTGTCCACTGAATCTGTGAGGCAGATTTCTTCTCCCTTTGATTCCAGCTGAAATCCTGTGCTGAAGCAGGCAGGCACCACATGGCACAGTGAGTAAGGCTATTGAAGCCTATGTGGAGAATCGGAGGGTTCTCTAAAAGTTGATTTTGAGGGTTTCTTACCCCAGAGTCCAAGTTCCCCTCCTCCAAAATCCATTTTGTTGTGATTTTTTCCTTCAGGGAGGTCTCCATGGGCTATTTTTGGCATGATTTTTCTGGCAGCAGACATGTTGGATTTTAAACTATCTTTCTTTTCTTTTGCCTCTATCTGTCAAAACCTCTCAATTTTGCTCAAAATTGACTGGGATAGACTCCTTGAACCTTTTTACTCCTTTATTCACCCCATGTTTACACTGGATGGCCAGCTGAGGAGCGTCCATGTCCCGCATGTGACAGAACCACCAGGGCTAGAATTCCGCAGGAGGCACAACCCCTTCTAGGACCTTATGAATCTGTATTCGCCAAGCACAGTCACATGGGGGCCGTGGAGCCCAGGAGGACTGGCAGAGGGTCCCTGTAGAAGTCAGAGAGGCCCCCAGTACAAGGTTTCACACCAGATTTTGTGAGCCTTATGTAGAATGCTTATTTGAATTGCCAAGGGGCCTCCATGACTGTTAGCAGTGCACTAGTGACGGCGGCGGCATAGGGGTTCTCCCCTTGACAGATGCCCTGATCAGATGAGGATGCAGACTTAGCTCATGGACTGGGAGGATAGCAGGACCGATTCCATGCCACTTTTATCCCAGGATGAAGTCTCCCTGGCAGTGTCTGCTTCTATGTAGGAGGAAAGCATTCAAGAAGTGGTGGCAACACTGATCGGGGGGAAGACCACAGAGTGCGCCTCAGAGCCTCTGCGCTTTTGAGCATTATTTCCACCTCACTACAGGAGTTAAAGCTGGAAGTCCCACCAGCTGCTTCTTCTCATTGCTCAGTTATGAGCAGTTCTGTGGCTCTAATCACATTTTTTCCCTCACATCCAGACATAATGAAGCTGGTCACTAACCATTGGGAATTGCCAGAGGGATCCCTCTGGTTGTCAAGCTTGAGATCTCTCCAGTCCCTCCAAGCTCTACCAGGTAGGTACAGGGCAGGGTCTCTCACTGCCTCTCTCTCTGCTGCACTGTGCCCCCTGTCAATACCGGTCAGCACTGGACAGCTCCTTTACTGCATCAGGCCCCCTGTCAGCACTGGCCAGTACTGGGCTTACCAGGAGTTAAGCCAAAGCCAACATTCCTCCCGAAGGGGCTCTTGTCTTTCTCAGCTCACTGCTCTGGAGCTGTTCTTTTCAGCACCCTAATTCAAGGTGAGTGGACAGAACCCAGCAGTCTTTGCAAGGTCTTTTCAAATAAACCTTGCAAAGACCTTGCAAGGTCTTATATGCAAATAAACCTTGCAAAGACTTTGCAAGGTCTTATATGCAAATGAGCTCCACACACTACTGCTCAGGCTCCCTCTGTGGCCAGCTCCCTCCACCCCACCATACTTCTCTTCTCAAAGCTACAGCCGCGGTTCCTACATGTGGCCCGCAGCTGACTCAGAAGCCTACTCTTCCTCTCTTCCATGTCTCAATGCGCCCCTCGTCCTCCTTCTCACTTGCTTCCCTCCACAGGTGTTACTGCCTCTGGCCGACTTGCTCCCTCCTTCCTGCTGCACTTCTCTCTGCTGGGTCAGCTGCGGGCCATGTGCAGGACCCCACGGTCATGGCTCTGAGAAGTATGGCAGGGAGGAGGGAGATGGCCAGAGGAAGTAATGCCCACAGAAGGAGGCAAGTGAAAAGGAGGATGAGGGGCACGTTGGGACATGGAAGGGAGGAAGAGGAGCACATTGGGACAGGACAGGAAGGCTTCTAAGTCAGCTGTGGGCTACATATAGGAACTGCGGCTTTGAGAAGAGAAGTACAGTGGGGAGGAGGAAGCCAGCCACAGAAGGTAGCACCCATGAAGGGAGAAGCAGGACCCCGGTTCATAAGTACGAGTCTGACGTAAATCGGGCATTCTTAAACCTCTGAGTTAACCTGTATACTTCTTCCAGTTCTGAAAATTGTACCGTTTCCTCTGCCAAAAATTGCCCCAACCAGGTTAATCCCACTCCTGCCCATACCTTGTTTCTTGGATCTGTATGCCCTGGATAAAACCCTTTGGTCACCATTATTGGGGTGTTCTTAAGATACACTTGCCCACAAAATAGGTAATTCCAAATCTACACGCAAAACTTATGAATGAGTTTCCTGTTCATGTGACAGTATGAATAGCCCCTGTGGAAAACCAAGGAAAGGCACATAAAGGAAAATCTCCCATAAATCATATCTCCATCTGGACCCATCTCTTATGTATGTCTTGTCACCAAGCTAATACATATTTCAATTGGGCTGCAACATAATAGAATCTAAAATTGGGAACCATCATTCCTTCCTTTCCCCATAACTGAAACATCACCGACCTTATCTGGGTGGTTTACGTTTCCAAATGTATTGGAAAAGTTTTTGTATGTGAAGAGCTAGAAAATTGTTTAGATAAAGGTATTGGAAAGGCTGTAAATAAGTATAAAGGTTTGGTAAAAACATCATCTTTTTTACATGGACTCTTCTTAGCTGGGTAACATGCAAACACTCCCATTTCTCCAGATCCTTCTATATTGATTTTAAAAAGGGAGGGTAATTTGTCTCAGAGAACCTATCTGCTGTAAGCTGAACTCCCAAATATGTCAAGGCACCTGAAGCCCACCTATCCAAACTAACACTGTAACCAAAATTGCTCCTCTGATCTAGTTGTAAGATATAACATCTCTGACTTGTACATATTAGTCTTAAATCCTGATACTTTACCATAATCCTATAAAGCTGAGGTTACCCGTAGGAGAGACTCATGTGGCTTCCCCAGTATGAGAAGTGCATCATCTGCAAATAAGAGTATCTTGTTTACTGTACCCCCACTAGTACTAGTACTAGGACATGGGTCCTGTTTGACCCATGGTCAAATAAGGCATAGGGCTTCTTTCTGATTCCACAGACAGGACCTTCTAATCATATCCAGCAGATGAAATCCACACAACAGCACTTCCCCCTTCATTCTTAACTTTTGGATATCTATAACCAAATCTTTGACTTTGTACATGTCAGAGGTCTCTTTCTAAGACAATCCATATTACTTATTCCTCTCCCCTGGACTCCTACATCTCAGCCACTTCAATGTTGTTTCTGACCAGCTCTGCCTTTCCTAAATAGGGTATAGCCTGGTATGTTTGCATCCCATTCATAAGTCATTGAACTGCATCTCCATGATAGAAACAATATCTAAATCTGTCTGCAATATCAGGGCTTGTAAATCACGAACTTTAAGAGCATAAGAATTGCCATACTGGGACAGACTGATGGTTCATCAAGCCCAATATCTTGTTTCCAACAGTGGCCAACCCAGGTCCCAAGTACCTAGCTAGATCCCAAGTAGTAAAACAGATTTTATGCTGCTTATTCTAGGAATAAGGAGTGGATTTCCCCAAGCCATCTCAATAATGGCCTCTATACTTCTCTTTTAGGAAATTATCCAAACCTTTTTTAAACACTGCTAAGCTAACTGATTTCACCACATTCTCCAGTAACGAATTTGATTTTAATTGCACATTGTGTAAAGAGATATTTACTCTGGTTTGTTTTAAATCTACTACCGTATTTTCGCGGATATAACGCGCACCATTGTAAAACGCGCACAGGGGTATAGCGCGCAGAAATCACGATGATATGTACAAAAACTTTTCTATAACGCGCATGCTGCCCGACTCTCCTTTCGCCCGCCCTGACTTTCCGTGCGCTGTCCCGACTCTCCGTTCACCCCCCCTGACTTCCGTGCACTGCCCTGACTTTCCGTGCGCTGTCCCGACTCTCCGTTCACCCCCCCTGACTTTCCGTGCACTGTCCTCCCTTGAAGTCCTGTCCCCCCTTGAAGGTCTGTCCCCATCCTGAAAGCCTGATGCCCCCCCCCGACGTCCGATACATCCCCCCCCCCCGGCAGGACCACTCGCACCCTCACCCCGAAGGACCGCCGACTCCCCAACAATATCGGGCCAGGAGGGAGCCCAAACCCTCCTGGCCACGGCGACCCCCTAACCCCACCCCGCCCTACATTACGGGCAGGAGGGATCCCAGGCCCCCCTGCCCCCGACGCAAACCCCCCCCCCCCCCAGCCGACCCGCGACCCCCCTGGCCGACCCCCACGACCCCCCCACCCCCCTTCCCCGTACCTTTGGAAGTTGGCCGGACAGACGGGAGCCAAACCCGCCTGTCCGGCAGGCAGCCAACGAAGGAATGAGGCCGGATTGGCCCATCCGTCCTAAAGCTCCGCCTACTGGTGGGGCCTAAGGCGCGTGGGCCAATCAGAATAGGCCCTGGAGCCTTAGGTCCCACCTGGGGGCGCGGCCTGAGACACATGGTCGGGTTTGGCCCATGTGCCTCAGGCCGCGCCCCCAGGTGGGACCTAAGGCTCCAGGGCCTATTCTGATTGGCCCACGCGCCTTAGGCCCCACCAGTAGGCGGAGCTTTAGGACGGATGGGCCAATCCGGCCTCATTCCTTCGTTGGCTGCCTGCCGGACAGGCGGGTTTGGCTCCCGTCTGTCCGGCCAACTTCCAAAGGTACGGGGAAGGGGGGTGGGGGGGTCGTGGGGGTCGGCCAGGGGGGTCGCGGGTCGGCTGGGGGGGCGGTCGGAGGTTCTTGGGGGGGGAGCGGTCGTTGGAGGGAGGGGGGTTTGCGTCGAGGGCAGGAGGGCCTGGGATCCCTCCTGCCCGTAATGTAGTGCGGGGTGGGGTTAGGGGGTCGCCGTGGCCAGGAGGGTTTGGGCTCCCTCCTGGCCCGATATTGTTGGGGAGTCGGCGGTCCTTCGGGGTGAGGGTGCGAGTGGTCCTGCCGGGGGGGGGGATGTATCGGACGTCGGGGAGTCGGCCGGGCAAGAGGGCTTGGGCTCCCTCTTGCTCCGATCGTGGATGTGGGTGCGGGTGGGAGCGCGTGCGAGCGGTCGTTCGGGGTGGGGGTGCGAGCGGTCCTGCTGGGGGGGTGAATCGGGCGTCGGGCGGGGTGGGAACTATGTTTAAAAACTTTTGTATACCGCGCTCAGGCATATAACGCGCGAGGGGTATGCGCGGTACGTAAAATCACGTATAACGCGCGCGTTATATCCGCGAAAATACGGTACTTAGTAGCTTCATCGCATGCCCCCTAGCCCTAGTATTTTTTTTAAAAAGAGTGAACAGACGATTCCCATCTACACTTCTCACGCCACTCAGTATTTTATTGACTTCTGTCATATCATTCCTGAGCCATCTCTTCTCCAAGCTGAAGAACCCTAGCCACTTTAATCTTTCCTTATAGGGAAGTCATTCAATCCCTTTTATCATTTTCGTCACACTTCTCTGTACCTCTTCTGAGAGGTGACATGATTGAAATATTCAAGATATTGAAGGGAATTGACTTAGTAGAGACAGAGAGATTGTTCACCCTCAGCAAGGTGAAGAGAACGAAAGGGCACTCGCTCAAGTTAGAAAGGAAAAGATTCCGTACAAACTTAAGGAAGTTCTTCTTCACCCAGAGAGTGGTGGAGGTCTGGAACTCTCTCCCGGAGGCTGTTATAGGGGAAAGCACCCTTCAGGGATTCAAGACAAGGTTGGATAAGTTCCTACTGGAACAGAATGTACACAAGTAAGGCTAGATTCAAATAGAGCACTGGTCTTTGACCTAAGGGCTGCTGCTTGAGCAGACTACTGGGCACGATGGACCACTGGTTTGACCCAGCAGCGATAAATCTTATGTTCTTATGAGATACAGCAACCAGAACTGCACACAGTATTCGAGGTGCAATACAAGGGCATTATAACATTTTCATCTTTGTTTTCCATTCCTTTCCTGATAATTCCTCACATTCTATTTGCTTTCTTAGCTGCTGTTGCACGCTGAGCTCATGGTTTCAACATATCCTCAACAATAACACCTAGATCCTTTTCCTAAGCAGTGACTCCTAATGTAGAACCCAGCGTCACATAGCTATAGTTCAGGTTCCTCTTTACCACTTGCATCACTTTGCACTTGTTCATATTAAACGTTGTCAACCATTTTGATGCCTAGTCCTCTTGCAATTTTTCACAATCCTCTTGCGATTTAACAACTCTGAACAACTTTGTGTCATCAGCAAATTTATCTCACCTCACTAGTTATTCCCAGTTTTAGATCATTGATAATATGTTAAACAGTAGTGGTCCCAGCATTGACCGCTGGGGGAATGCCACTATTTACCCACTAAATGAAAAGATAGATAAAATAGGCATCTCTGAGACCTGGTGGAAGGAAGATAACCAATGGTACACTGTCACACCAGGGTACAAGCTATATCGTAATGATAGGGTGGAGGCATAGCGTTATATTTTAAGGAGGGCCTTGAATCGAATGGACTGAAAATTCTACAGGAACAGAAACACACCTTGGAATCCCTATCAGTAGAAAAGGATAGTGTTAGGAGTGTACTACTGTCCGCCTAACCAGGATGAATGGACAGATGCTGAAAGGTTATCAGAAATTAGAGAGGCTAACAAACTAGGTAGCACAATAATAATGGGTGATTTCAACTACCCCAATATTGACTGGGTAAATATAACATCAGGGCATGCTAGGGGGATAAAATTTCTTGATGAAATCAAGGACTGCTTTATAGAGCAGTTAGTTTAGGAGCCAACAAGAGGTGAAGCAATTTGAGATCTAGTTCTAGGTGGAGTGCATGAATTGGTGCACGAGGTAATGATGCTGGAGCTGCTTAAACCACTTTGCCTTGGATTCTATAGAGAAACACTTTAATCACGTAATAATTGGGGGTATTGAAGGTTTTTTAAGCCTATGAGGTATTTTCCCTTTCAAGTATTACCTGCAAGTTTATTAGCTGGCGGCATACAGGGATCTGAGGCTTTTTCCTCCTGTTAGTAAAAGACATGATAGAATAAGAAGAAGCAAAGAAACGAAGATTATAAAGAGAAATGAATTTAAATAAGAAATTAAATAATAAGAGAGAAAGAGAAACTAATTTAATGATTTAGTCCTTTCACTGGAGAAACTATCCTTGTGAAGCAAGATATATGAATTATATTTTTTGAATTATAAATCTGATTGGCAAGTATAGTTATCCCAGGACAAGCAGGCAGATATTCTTTACGCATGGGTGACGTCACCGACGGAGCCCACGGTACGGACCTTTTTACTAGAAAGTTCTAGTTGGCCGCACCGCGCGTGCGCGAGTGCCTTCCCGCCCGACGGAGGAGAGCGTGGTCCCCAGTTTCTTCGTTTCCGCGGAGCGAAGAAGACGTGCGTTTTTCAACTCCGATTGAAAACCTCTTTTTGCCTTCCCGCTCGCGTTCTTTTTTCGTTTATTTACCTTCGGGTTGCTTTTTTATTTCATTTCCAAAAAAAAAAAAAAAAATATTTTCTTTTTGTTTCGTTTTTTGTCTTTGCCCCGGCGGGGCCTGTTGTCACGATCCAGGCCTCGGGGTTTGATTTTGCGGAGGCCGTGTTTCCATTCATGCCCCCGCAGCCCGGTTTTAAGAAGTGCCAGCGGTGTGCACGCCCGATCTCCCTCACTGACCCACACAATTGGTGTTTACAGTGTTTGGGACCGGAGCATCGGGCGGACTCGTGCACCCGCTGTGCCACTCTTAAAAAACGCACTTTGAAGAATCGCCAAATCCAGCAAAGTCTGCTGTTCGGCACCGGCCCGACTATGGACTCGACTTCTTCAACTGCGGCACCATCGAAGTCGGCACCGACCACCTCGACACCGCCTGACATCACATCGGCGCCACCGGCGCCAGGTAAGCCGGCTAAGAAGCCTTCCACCCTTGAGCGCCCTCCCACCTCGGTGGCGACACCGGCTCTTTCGGCTCCACGCCGAACTAAAAAGCGCTCCGCTCCGATATCGGTGAGTGCCTCGTCATCGGCCTCCTCATCGCCGGAGCGTAGAGCGGCACCCATGGAACCAAAGCAGAAAAAAGTGGTTCCGGTGCCACCCCTGGATGACCGCATTGCGGCCATCCTCCAGGATAAGTTGCAGGAACAACTCCAAACGCAACTTAAACAGCTCTTGCCCTCTATCCTGGCACCGCTGCTTTCGGTACCAGACCGGCCCGAGCCCCACACCGTCCAACCGGTATCCACGCCATCGGTACCTATGGACCCATCCATGCCCATTCTCTCGGCACCGCATATCCATGCCCATGCCGAGGCCGTCGCTCTGACGACATCCGATCCTCCTCGGGACCGAGCGGAACACCGGTCTTCCCGCGAACCTGACCGGCACCGTTCTTCCCGGGACCGAGACAGACACAGGTCTTCATCCCCCGGTACCGTCTCGGTACGCTCAGGCAAGTCTCGGTCTAAAGCTCATCATACCGAGCCTTCCACTCCAGTCTCTCGGCACGCACACACCGATGTCAGAGACCCGGACCTCTGGGAGGAATCTCCCCTCGGTACCGAGGAGGATGCATCGTCGTCGGACGAAGAGCCCTCGGCCCCCGATACCACATCTAAACCTGAGCAATCTTCTTTTTCGAAATTCCTCAGGGAGTTATCGGGGGCCTTATCTTTGCCTCTGGAATCTGATTCCAAGAAATCACAAGCTTTCCTGGAGGCATTAGATTTCGATCAACCCCCTAAGGAGTTCCTGAAGTTACCCGTGCATGACATCCTACGGGAAACTTTTTATAAAAATTGGGAAAATCCATTAACTGTCCCTGGGGCACCCCGTAAACTGGATAGCCTTTACAGGGTTATTCCAATCCCGGGATTTGATAAACCCCAGCTGCCCCATGAATCTCTCCTGGTTGAGTCCACTTTAAAAAAGACTCAAGGCTCCAGTGTCTATGCCTCTACCCCTCCTGGCAGGGAGGGCAAAACTATGGACAAGTTTGGCAAGCGGCTCTACCAGAATGCCATGCTTGCCAACAGGGCAAACAATTACTCTTTCCACTTTTCATTCTACCTGAAACATCTGGTAATGCAACTCTCCGCCATGCAAAAGTACATGCCGGAGCACAAGGTCCCACTATTCCAGCAGCACATCTCCAGCCTGCTTCAACTTAGAAAATTTATGGTACGCTCCATCTATGACTCCTTTGAGCTCACCTCTCGTGCATCTGCCATCGCTGTGGCCATGCGCCGCCTGGCCTGGCTCAGGGTCTCTGATCTGGATGTCAACCATCAGGACCGACTAGCCAACGCCCCATGTATGGGAGACGAATTGTTCGGAGAGTCTCTGGATACCACCACACAAAAACTCTCCGCCCATGAGACCAGATGGGATACTCTCATTAAACCAAAGAAGAAGGCCCCTCCTGCTCGGCCTTACAAACCACAGTCTTCTTACCAGCGCAGGTTCTCCGCTAGGCCGCTTAACCCGCCTTCACAGCAACCTAGGCGGGCTCGCCAACAACACCACAACCAGGCTCGTGCACAGTCTAATCAACCTGCCAAGCCTCTTCCTCCTGCCAAACCTTCTCAGCCCTTTTGACTCCTCTCTCCAGGGCTTAGCCAGTCTTCCACCCTCATTGCCTCTCCCTCAACCAATCGGGGGCAGGCTCCACATTTTTCTCAGCCGTTGGGAGGTCATCACATCGGACCAGTGGGTCCTCAACATCATCCGCCACGGCTACTCTCTCAACTTCCAGACTCTTCCACCAGACAATCCTCCCGTAGAGTCTGCTTCTCTTTCAACTCAAACCCCCCTCCTCCTGAGGGAGGTCCAATCCCTCCTTCTCCTCAATGCCATCGAAGAAGTACCTCTGGAACAAAGGGGCCGGGGATTCTACTCCCGTTACTTTCTGGTTCCAAAAAAGACAGGAGACCTACGTCCCATTCTCGATCTCAGGGACCTCAACAAATGTCTTGTCAAGGAGAAGTTCAGAATGCTCTCCCTTGCCACGCTTTACCCTCATCTCTCTCAGAACGACTGGCTATGTTCCCTGGACCTCAAAGAGGCCTACACTCACATACCAATCAATCCAGCTTCACGTCGCTACCTAAGATTCCAGGTGCACCATCGCCATTATCAGTACAAAGTGCTACCTTTTGGCCTCGCTTCATCACCCAGGGTGTTCACCAAATGCCTCATTGTGGCGGCGGCCTTCCTCAGGTCTCACAACCTCCAGGTGTTTCCCTACTTGGACGATTGGTTGGTGAAAGCCCCTACGTCTCCGCTTGTGCTACAAGCCACTCATCAGACCATCTCTCTCCTCCACCTCCTGGGGTTCGAGATCAACTACCCCAAGTCGCATCTGCTTCCCACGCAGCGCCTTCAGTTCATTGGAGCAGTTCTCGACACCACACTAATGAGGGCGTTTCTCCCCTCCGACCGTCAGCGGAACCTGCTCCGCCTGTGTCGTCAGGTGCTCCTTCATCACTCCATTTCTGCCAGACAGATGATGGTCCTCCTGGGCCACATGGCCTCGACGGTGCATGTGCTTCCCCTGGCACGACTCCACCTCAGGACACCTCAATGGACTCTGGCCAACCAATGGTCGCAGACCTCGAACCTTCTTTCTCATCCCATCTCTGTGACATCGTCTCTTCAGCAATCTCTACAATGGTGGTTGAACTCCTCAAATCTTTCCAGGGGCCTTCTTTTTCATCTGCCCCCGCATTCCATGACCATCACCACGGATGCCTCCCCTTATGCATGGGGAGCTCACCTGGGAGACCTACGCACCCAAGGTCTTTGGACCCCGCAGGAGCGTCTTCATCACATCAATTTCCTGGAACTACGAGCCATGTTCTATGCTCTGAAGGCCTTCCAGCACCTTCTTTGCCCTCAGGTTCTGCTCCTGTGCACGGACAACCAAGTTGCCATGTACTACATCAACAAACAGGGCGGCACCGGATCTCGCCTCCTTTGTCAGGAGGCTCTTCGCATTTGGACCTGGGCCACGGCCCGCAGTCTCTTCCTCAAGGCTGTCTACATCCAGGGCGAACAGAACTCCCTGGCCGACAATCTCAGCCGCATCCTTCAACCTCACGAGTGGACTTTGGACCCTCCCACGCTCCACTCCATCTTTGCTCGCTGGGGCACTCCGCAGGTGGACCTATTTGCAGCTCCTCACAACCATCAGCTGCCCCAGTTCTGCTCCAGACTCTTCTCTCCTCATCGTCTGGCCCCGGATGCTTTCCTTCTCGACTGGACGGATCGGTTCCTCTATGCCTTTCCTCCTCTACCTCTGATGTTGCGGACTTTATCCAAACTCCGCAGGGACGGAGCCACCATGATCCTCATAGCTCCCCGGTGGCCTCGTCAACACTGGTTCTCCCTCCTGCTTCAGCTCAGCTCCAGGGATCCCATTCCTCTACCTGTGTTTCCTACTCTACTTACACAGCAACATCAGTCTCTACTACATCCCAATCTGTCTTCGCTCCACCTGACAGCTTGGTTTCTCTCGGGCTGACCTCTTCAGGAAATCTGTCTCAGCCTGTCCGTCTCATTTTGGACGCCTCCAGGAAACCGACCACCCTCCAATGTTACCATCAGAAGTGGACCAGGTTCTCCTCTTGGTGCCTCCGTCATCATCACAATCCCACCTCTTTAGCGGTGGAAACTGTTCTGGACTACTTGCTCTCCCTGTCCAACGCAGGCCTCAAGTCTACCTCTATCAGAGTCCATCTCAGTGCCATCACGGCTTTTCATGAACCTGTCTTAGGAAAACCTCTCACGGCTCACCCTCTGGTTTCCCGATTCATGAGGGGCCTCTTCAACATCAAACCACCTCTGAAGCCTCCTCCGGTCGTCTGGGACCTGAATGTGGTTTTATCTGCCCTCATGAAACCTCCCTTTGAGCCGCTTGCCACAACTTCGCTCAAATTTCTGACATGGAAGGTTCTTTTCCTCATCGCCATCACCTCTGCCAGGAGGGTTAGTGAGCTTCATGCACTGGTTGCCGATCCACCGTTCACTATTTTTCACCATGACAAGGTGGTTCTGCGCACCCATCCAAAGTTCCTTCCAAAGGTGGTCTCAGCTTTTCACCTCAACCAGTCCATTGTGTTGCCTGTTTTCTTTCCGAAACCTCATTCACATCCCGGAGAACAGGCATTGCACAGTCTTGACTGCAAGCGTGCCCTGGCTTACTATCTTGATCGTACAAGGGCTCACCGCTTGTCCCCTCAGCTCTTCCTGACCTTCGACCCAAATCGTTTGGGTCGACCGGTCTCTAAACGGACGCTATCCAACTGGCTTGCAGCTTGCATCGCGTTCTGTTACGCTCGGGCCGGTCTGTCACTAGACGGCGCTGTCACGGCCCACAGGGTAAGAGCTATGGCCGCTTCTGTTGCTTTCCTCCGTTCCACACCCATTGAGGAAATCTGCAAGGCGGCCACCTGGTCCTCAGTTCACACATTCACTACTCACTACTGTCTGGATGCTTTCTCCAGACGGGATGGGCACTTCGGCCAATCTGTACTTCAGAATTTATTTTCCTAATGGCCAACCATCCCTCCTCCCTCTTTGTTAGCTTGGAGGTCACCCATGCGTAAAGAATATGCTGCCTGCTTGTCCTGGGATAAAGCACAGTTACTTACCGTAACAGGTGTTATCCAGGGACAGCAGGCAGATATTCTTACGTCCCACCCTCCTCCCCGGGTTGGCTTCTTAGCTGGCTTATACTAACTGGGGACCACGCTCTCCTCCGTCGGGCGGGAAGGCACTCGCGCACGCGCGGTGCGGCCAACTAGAACTTTCTAGTAAAAAGGTCCGTACCGTGGGCTCCGTCGGTGACGTCACCCATGCGTAAAGAATATCTGCCTGCTGTCCCTGGATAACACCTGTTACGGTAAGTAACTGTGCTTTTTGGTAAATAGTGGGGTTCCTCAGGAGTGTGTGCTGGGATCGCTGCTTTTTAACATATTTATCAATGATCTAGAGATGGGAATAACTAGTGAGATAATTAAATTTGCTGATGACAAGTTGTTCAGAGTTGTTAAATCACAAGAGGATTGTGAAAAATTGCAAGAGGACCTTGTGAGACTGGGTGACTGGGTATCAAAATGGGGAGGTCCTTGTTGGGGGTAAGTGCGGGGGATGTCAGTTTGCTGTGACAGGAGGGGAGTGCACATCCTTCCTGTCAATTTTTAAGGGAAGTGTTGGTTGGTGGGGGGGCAGTGCAGGGGTTGTTGGTTCGCTGTGGCAGGAGGAAGTAGGCATCCCTGCCAATTTTTTTTCTTCTTTTTTCTTTTAATGGGGCACATATGCATGTGTAACACGCACAACATCTGTGCCATTAAAAAAAGAAAAAGGCCCTTCCTAAGCTGGCTCTGTGCATGTGTCGGAGTGACTGGTGTGACAGGATGACAGAGAACCTCCGTACAAATCATTTGCATGGAAACATTGGAACATCGATCGCTGTTCCACAGTCGGCCAAAAAATAAGCCAACAGCGACTTGCGCGGTCTTAGCAACTGTGTTTAGTGCATCTAGCCCCCAGTCACTGTTTTTGCCTGTGATCTGGTGTGTTTTGAGGACTCCAGTTGGGGACAAGTTAGGGGGGATACTGGACCTGGGTGGGAGTGGGGGGAATGGAGAGACACCACACCCCACAGAGGAAAGGGGGGTTTGGGGTTGACAGAGAAAAGGAAGGATGATGGACTTGAGGTGGTGGGGCACAGGATGTGAGGGTTCATTACCGCTGGCAGCCCAATGTCCATTGGACAGCTCTGGGTATTTTGCCATTTTTGCTCAATGGTATCTATGCTTCTGCCTGTAATAGATTCTTCATAGATAGTAGGATGAACCAGACTCCCATCCTTACCCACCTTCCTTTGGAGTTGACTAAGTACTGTGTTAGACATGAGGATTTGTACGGTAGTGGTTGTGCAGAAAGTCCTGTGCATGCTTAGAAGAATCTTCTTATTTTTCTGAGAGATGGTCCATGACAGCACTTTTGGATGCTATCACTCATACATCTCATTTATCCTGCTGTTACAGAGGCCTCATTACAGATAAGCAACTTTGTCTTCTGAGATTGTTATACTATATAACACTTGTAGTCCTTTGTGTATGTAATTTGTATATTGAAATTCAGATTCTGTATCGCTTGGTAGACCGGTACAGTTCTTACGAATGGGTTAAATGCCTCACTGCTACCAGCAGGTGGAGATTGAGCACAAATTTGTATATCAGGCTAGAATCTCCTTAGCAACCCAGTCTGTCTCAGTCTCCATAGCAGGTGGGTAAGACTAGATTGGCTCCCCTCTTAGTAATGTTGGAATTTTGTTTTGGACTCCTGGGTTCCCTTTTGTGCCAGATAGATCTTGGACGGGTCCTGTTTGGGGATCCATCTGACCTCGGGGGTGTTAAACCCAGCGGGTCTCGTGCTGGGTCCCTCCCCAATATATTTCTCCACCTCCCCATATTTTTGTAGAGGTGCATCAGCCGGCGGCCTGGCCCCCCTGGTTGGTCAGCCCTCCAGCTTTGAGAGCTGTGGTGTCTGTTCAGTAAAAAAGGCAAAATCCTGAGGTGTGCCGGTCTAAAGGGCTCATTTCCCTTTTAAACTGCCTTTTTACTGTATTTTCTTATTTAACCAGCACTTTTCTTTCAGCTAGGGAAGTTTTCAGCACAATGAGCACTTTTAAAGGGAAAAAAATGCTCATTGTGCTCCAGATGCGAGATACTTGCGGCCGGCTTGTACAAAAGTGCAGGCCGTAGTGGTGGGGTAGCCTCTTCAGCAACATGCTGGCGGCCAGGGCATTCCGCCGCATGTACCTCACGAGTCGACTTCGGATCACGGGGAAGCCCGAGCTTCCCCCGATGCCCATGTGGAGAGTTCCCCAGCTGTCGATGGTCAGGGAGAAAAGGATTCCCTTGCCGCCGGAACGGCTGGGGATTCCCTTTTTGTGTTGGTCAGTTCCTTGGCCTCAGTGTCAGGAAAGTCCCAGGCTTTTCAGACACGGCAGGCCGCAGGAGCTCCGATTTGGTGGTTTCAGGTCCAATTTCAGCAGAAACCTCCTTCTCAGTTACCTCAGGTGATCTTCTTCCTGTTCTGGAAATACAGGGGCAAGGTATGGCAGGGTCCCCTGCTGGGGCAGGGAGTCCCTTGTGGCTGCCGGGGGATTTTCCCCCAGAATTTATGTTAGCACTTTGTAAAGTTTATATGCTGGTGGCTGGAGGTTCCGTGTCCACTCCAAGGGTCTCGGGGTGGGGGAGGGGGTTTGTCCTCGACGTCTTCCCTGGTGCGGCCCCACACAGTGGTGATTTTGCCCCCCTCTACTCCTCTCTCATCTAAATGCCCGAGCGCCTGAGGGTCTCTTGGGATGAGGATTTTTGTCCAGAGGAGCAAGATGTTATTGATGAGGACCTGGACCCTTGGGGAGATTTCCAGGATCCTCTTGGGGAGTCTGATTCCACCAGCAAGGGATTCGAGCACCCCCAGCTGGCGAATATGCGCTGTGTTGCGCAATTTTCAGCGGGAAGAGCTTCATGAGTTAATTCTTCAGGTCTCCTCAGTTATGCACTTTGAGGACACCATGTCAGAGCCCCCACGTATGGTGGACCCCTTGCTTAAGGAGATCTGCTCTGCTTCCCACTCTTTTCCTATGTATCAGGATATTCGGGATATGCTCGCATAGTGGCAAGTGCCGGAAGCTCCTTTTCCTTTTGCAAGCTCCATGGCCCGCCTGTATCCCATTCCTGAAGGGGATAGGGGCACACTGAAGTTGCCTGTAGTGGACGCGGTGGTCTCGGCCATCTCTAAAAGGCATACTGTGCCTGTTTAAGGTGGTGCGGCCTTGAAGGACCCAGAGGAGCGTAAGTTGGAGTCCCTCCTTAAAGAGTTTTGATGTGACAGCTCTGGCGGTCCAAGCGGTGATGTGTGGCAGGCTTATAGCTCGGGCGTGTTTTCGCTGGGCTGAGCATGTCCTTGACTGTAAAACTGAGGATTGGGAATTGCTCAAGCGCGAGGTGGCAAAGATTGAATTGGGTGCTTCTTATCTTTCAAATGCCATGTATGACCTCATGCAAGTTTCTGCCAAGTCATTGGCGTTTGGAGTGGCAGCTTGCCATACCTTGTGGCTTCGTGCTGGTTTAGCGGACTCAGTGTCCAAAGCTAAGTTGGCATTTTACTTTTAAGGGATCTTTCTTGTTTGGTGAGGACCTGGATAGGTTGGTTCAAACTCTCACTGATTCTATAGTGCCTCGTTTGCCTGAGGATAGGCCTAGGCCACTGGCTCAAGGTGACGCTGCTCGTGGGCGTGGGCATGATTTCCATAGTTTCCGCCCTGGTCAAGGGGCTGCCTCTTTTCAATCCCCTGGGCTCTCTAGAGGCAGGTTCTTCAGCGCATGCAGTCCTTTCGTGGGGCCCATTGGGGTGCAGGTAGCGCCCCCATCGTGTCCCATGCTGCCTGTCCTGCCCAATGACTCCTTGCCGGCACCTGTCTTGGTTCCGGTGGGCGCCCGTCTGAGGGATTTTTATCCAAAGTGGGCAGACATCACGTACGATCAGTGGGTTCTGGAGGTGATTCAGAACAGTTATGCTCTGGAGTTTGCCCGTTCCTTGTCAGATCGTTTTCTCGCTTCTCCCTTACAGGTGGCGAGGAAGCAGCAGGCCTTTCGCCAGACCCTTCAAAGATTGTTGGCTCTCCACGCAGTAGTTCCAGTTCCCCCGCAGGAATGGGGCACAGGTTGGTACTCGATTTACTTTGTGGTGCCAAAGAAAGAAGGGACCTTTCGGCTCATCCTAGATTTGAAGGGGGTCAACAGGGCTCTTCAAGTGCCTTTCTTCTGCTTGGAAACTCTGCGGTCTGTGATTCTAGTGGTTCAGCCGGGGGAGTTTCTCACCGCTCTAGATCTGACCGAGGCCTTCTTGCACATTCTTATATGGGCCTCCCATCATCGTTTTCTGCACTTTGCGATCTTGGAGCAACATTATCAGTTCTGTGCACTTCTCTTTGGTCTGGCCATGGCTCCGTGTACGTTCATCAAGGTGATGGTGGTTGTCACAGCGGCGTTGCGCAAAGA
Organism: Geotrypetes seraphini; assembly: GCF_902459505.1. NCBI lineage: Eukaryota > Metazoa > Chordata > Amphibia > Gymnophiona > Dermophiidae > Geotrypetes > Geotrypetes seraphini. Next base: position 212,911,903 of record NC_047086.1, read on the forward strand.
GGGCATTCTAGTTCATCCCTCATCCCTACCTGGATGACTGGTTGATTTGAGCGAAGTCATTACAGGAGAGCACCCAGGTCACGGCTTGAGTGGTGGAGTTTTTGCAGTCGCTGGGATGGATAGTCAACCTTGCCAGGAGCCGGCTGTCTCCCTCTTAGCGCCTGGAGGATCTAGGCATGCTGTTCGACACCTCCTTGGGGGGAAGGTCTTCCTTCAGGAGACCCAGGTAAGCAAATTGCAATCTCAGATTCACCTACTTATGGCGTCCCGGTGTCATCGGGCGCAGGATTTCCTCCAAGTCTTGGGGTCGATGGCAGCTTCCCTCGAAGTAGTGAAGTGGTCGCGGGCCCATATGCATCCTCTTCATTATGCTGGTTCACCCTGTTCCGCTTCCGGTCTTAGCTCGTGGCAGTCTTCATTGGTGGCTCCAGACCCTCCATCTTGTACAAGGGGCGAGTCTGGATCAGCCACAGTGGACGGTGATGCTCACAGTTGCCAGTCTTCTCGGTTGGGGAGCTCAGTGTCTAGGTCACACAGCTCAGGGCACCTGGTCCACGGAAGAGGCTACTAGGTCGATCAGTGTCGGAGACCAGAGACATCCGTTTGGCATTGCTAGCCTTTCAGTCCTTTCTAATGGGCAAGTCAGTCAGGGTACTGTTGAACAATTTCGGTGGCACAGGAGACGGCTCTGCTCATGGTCTGGGAAGAGTTGTACCTTCAAGAAATTTCAGCATCCCACATAGCCATAGTGGAGAATGTTCAAGCGGACTTCATAAGTCGTCACGTGCTAGATCCCGGAGAGTGGTGTCTAAGCTCCGTGGCCTTTCAGTTGATAGTGCAGTTTTGGGATCAGCCACTCATGGACCTGATGGCCACAAGTGTCAATGCCAAAACACCCCGCTTCTTCAGTCGTCGCAGAGACGGTCAGGCCGAGGGCCTGGATGCTCTGGTTCAACCATGGCCAGCGGAGGGGTTTTTGTATGTACCCTCCGTGGCCATTAGTGGGCACAGTTCTTCTCCATATATTTCGCCATCCGGGCCTCGTGGTTCTGGTGGCATCAGATTGGCCTCGATGACCATGGTGCGCAGATCTGGTGAGGCATTTGGTGGCAGATCCTCTTCCTCTTTTGGACAACCTTCTAACTCAGGGTCCCATTGCAATGTTCGATCCGGGTCCCTTTTGACTTAACGGCTTGGCTCTTGAAAGGGGTCACCTAGGTAAGAAGGTGTATTCAAATAAAGTGATCTCAACTCTCTTGGGGTCCCGGAGGCTTTCCACCTCTCAGGCTTATGTGAGGGTTTGGCATCTATTTGAGGAGTGGTGTGATGCGCGTGGAGTGGTCTCTTTTCGCATTTCCCTGCCTAACATCTTATTCTTACAGGATGGCCTGGATAGGGGGCTGGCTTGGTCTTCTCTCCAGATTCAGCTTGCGGCCTTGTCAGCCTTTCGTGGGTTGTTCAAAGGTCAGCATTTGACTGCCATTCCTGATGTGATTCGCTTCTTGCGGGCGGCCATGTTGCTCAAGCCTCCTATACAACCCTCTGTTCCATCTTGGGATCTAAATCTTTTTCTGTCAATTCTAATGCGCCCTCCTTTTGAACCATTGGGCGACTGCTCTTTGAAGGACCTTACTCTTAAAGAAGTCTTCTTGGTGGCTATTACTTCAGCTAGATGTGTTTCTGATCTGCAGGCTTTCTCTTGGAGTTTTCTAAGGAGCGGGAGATCTGTTCCTTCCTTTTTGCCAAAATTAGTGTCTCCTTTTCATGTCAGTCAGGCAGTGGTCCTCCCGGTGTTGGGTAGCCGGTAGGGCTCTTTCGAGCAGAGACAGCTGCGCACGTTGGATGGCAGGGGTCCTTCACTCTTATGTGCAAAGGACCCAAGAGATCAGGAAATTGGATCATCTCTTTGTCCTTCTAGCGCAGGGGTGCCCAACACGTCGATCGCGATCGACCGGTCGATCGGGAAGGCAACGCCAGTCGATCTCGTGTTGCCGTTCCAATCGGCCGGCCGATCAGCCTTCCTCTCCCCAAGGTTCCCCACCGGAATCTCCCCAAGGTTCCCCATTCTTGCTGCGCCCTTCCTGCCCGACTGCCAGAACCCGTCTTCCGACTGGGGGATGATATCACTTCCTTCGGGAGAAGGCGGGAGGGAGGTCTAGGGAAGTCACGACCCTTGAGAGCTGAGCGCCGGCTGCCTCTGGCGGAATTGACAAGCCAGACTGGAGAAAGGCGGTCGGGAGCAGGAGGTGCTCTGCACAAAAATGCCGGAGCTGCTGCTGCTGCTCTGACGTCTTGAGCCTGAAAATGGGAAGTTGAGTGTCGTGCTAAAAAGAGACTGGAACGGCTCTCATGGAAGACTGGCTTTTTTTCTCTTCTTTTCCTCGGCCCTGGGGATCCAGAGATTTGGGCCTGCAGAAGCCTAACGCTGACCAGCATTGCTCTCCCCGACATCAATTCTTACATCGAAGAGGAATTTCTGGGCCAGCCAATCGCTGCCTGGCTGGCCCGGAACTTCCTCTCCGACATCAGAATTGAAGGGGAGCAGAATGCTGGTCAGTGCAAGGCTTCTGCATGCAGAGCTTGGGGGGCGGTGGCTTGGAGGCCTGTTCCCCGGTGGCGACGGCAAACCTAGTGGCTTGGGGGAGGGCAGGGAGAAAGAAACAAAGGGGGCAAGCAGGGAGAAAGAAAATGGGCATGGAGAGAGAGAGAGAGAGAGAAAGAAAGAATAGGAGGCAGGGAGAAAGAAAGAAAAAGTTGGGGGAGAGAATGAGGTATGGAAGAGAGAAAGCATATAGGAGGCTGAAAGAAGGAGTGGGCTGAAATCAGAAGATGTCAGAAGAAGTGCAGCCAGAGTGAAGTGAGAAGAAGTCAGAAGAAGAAAGTGCAACCAGAGACTCATGAAATCATCAAACAAAAGTAGGAAAAATGATTTTATTTTCAATTTAGTGATCAAAATGTGTCTGTTTTGAGAATTTATATCTGCTGTCTATATTTTGCACTATGACTCCCTTTTACTAAACCACAATAGCGGTTTTTAGCGCAGGGAGCCTATGAGCGTCGAGAGCAGCGCAGGGGCATTCAGCGCAACTCCCTGCGCTAAAAACTGCTATGTGGTTTAGTAAAAAGGGAGGGGCTATATTTGTCTATTTTTGTATGGTTGTTATTGAGATGACATTGCATAGAGTCATCTGCCTTGACCTCTTTGAAAAAAACCCGGAATATGAATGATAATTAACATTTTCTCTGCCTTTCAGTGTGCTTTGTGGGGGTTTTAAAATTTTTTTATTGTTGGTAGATCATTTTGACTTGGTCATTTTAAAAGTAGCTCGCAAGCCCAAAAAGTGTGGGCACCCCTGTTCTAGCGGGTCCTTGTAAAGGGGATTGCGCTTCTAAGGCTACTATTGCATGCTGGATCAAGGAGACTATTGCTTCTGCTTATCTTCTGAAGAAGAAGTCTGTTCCAGAATTTCTTAAGGCTCATTGTACTAAGGGTCAGGCATCTTCTTGGCTGAACTTCTCTGGTGCCTCCAGGGAATATTTGCCAGGTTGCAGTTTGGTATTCTCGGCATTCCTTTGTAAGACACTACCCATATGGATGTTCAAGCGCGTTGGGATGCGGTATTTGGTGAACGTGTTCTGGTGTCGGCCCTTCGGGAGTCCCACCCTTAATGGATACTGCTTTGGTACATCCCATTGGTAAGGACTATACCGGTCTACCAAGCGATACAGAAGGAGAAATTAGGTTCTTACCTGCTAATTTTCTGTCTGTTAGCTTGTAGACCGGTATAGTCCCCCACCGCATCTGTCTTTGTGCAGTGATTGCGGGGGGGGGGGGGGGGGGTTTGCTCACGTGCAGATTTTGTTTTTTCTGCGGGTTCTAGAATTTTTCTAGTGCCGGGGAAAAGTAAGAACAGCAGCTATGGCTCAGCTGTCTTAGCTGGTGAGCTGTGGGAATGTTTTCTATACCAAGATTAAATTCTACACATGTTCCAACAGTAGTTTATAAGTATTTGTCATTTTTTCCACTCCTGTTTGGAATGTGTTATACTGTTTTCAGTTGAAGTCTTTCCTGGGTTCTGCTTGGCTATTTGGCAGACTGAGTTGCTAGGGAGATTCTAGCCTGATATACATGTTTGTGCTCAGTCTCCACCTGCTGGTAGCAGTGAGGTATATAACCCATTCGTAAGGACTATACAAGCTAACAGAAAGAAAATTTGCAGGTAAGAACCTAATTTCTCCTTTTTCTCCTATAGGCCTACAGCCCATGATGTCCAGCCAGCAGCCAGCATACCAAGGCATAATGGGAGTTCAGCAGTCACAGAACCCAGGCCTGATAACTAACCAGAGAACTGGCATGGGCAACCAGATGCAGGGCGTGATGGTCCAGTATGCTCCACTACCATCATACCAAGTGAGCAATATTTAGGTTACAGACCCTGTTGTACCATGACATTAAAACTAGTTCTGGGAAGCTTCAGGGGTCTTAGCTTGTTATGTAGCTTCCATTCTAGACCAGGTTTTCCATGGGAGGAATTATGCATATAGCAATTTCTGTGTTGGAATACGAATGTGTTCCTCCTACTGAATTTGGATGCAGTTGCCTAGCAGTGGAGTATTATTTAGTTCTCTAAACAAGAAGAATAGAAGGTGATGTTATCTTTGAAAGTGCAGCATGGAAAACTCCTCCCAGAGCCCCAAGAAATCTAAAATATTTTACGCATGTGCTAGCTCAGTTGGTACTCCTCCCCCTTTCTCAGTCCATTTTTTGTTCCAAGTGGCAGAAAAGTCAGCTAATCCCACAGCCAGTCTTCTCTCCAGAGTCATTCCCTCCCAGACATCGACTCCCCCGTTTAGCCTTTGAGCCTTAGAACATTCACCCCTTCTCCATGCTTCCTATCTGACCCATCCCCTCTAGTTCCATAGCCATATTCACTACCAAAGGACTTTTCTTGCCCACTTAGAGAAATGGCTGCTTACACAGGATATGATTTTGAAACCCAGGGCAAGATATGGCAAAGCTCCTTTTCCATTGTTTCCACTAGCAAACAACTGGTTCTGGAACATAAGATATTTTCCACCCCTATATTCAACAACCTGTGGCTGCACCATTAATCTGTCATTGTATTATTAGCTATAAAAAAAAATCTTAAGTTTAGTCTTTCTACAACATACTTCAGGGGAAAGGCACATGCACTCTGAACTAATTAGGAAAGAAGATTTTACGGCTTCCTTGATCAATTTGCATACTGCAGTCCATCAGTTCTGCATGGTTCAATACTTTTATTTGATTATGTTTTATTAAAACTTGTTAAACTGCTTGTTCTTACAACAGGTCCATGCGGTTTACAAATTTAAAATATATAGAAAAGAACTCCATTATAAAACAGGACCGACAACACCTAGTGACTCTCAATCTCCACCTCAGCTTTCGGAGTATGCTAATGTGCCAAACATCTTATCAGATTGACATATAGGGCCTTCTGTACCCCCACCAAGGCAGTGACCATTATACTGCAGTCCACAGTAAGGCTTCCTCTAAAGAAGACAATATATATGAGGATATGTGGCTTTTGTGCACATGCGGCTTTTGAATGCTTGCCAAACATTTAAACTGTGGTAACCTTTGCTGGGTGAATGCCAATGGCTATAGGATGGGCTGGGGGGGCTCTAGTGGTAAGAGCTCCAGTCCCAGAGGGCAGCATATTTGGACCAACAGTAGGAAGCTCTTGTGGTGCAAAAGCTAGTGCACCATGGAGCTGGGGACTGTCACCGCCTTCCTCCCACCCCACCTCCACTGTGGCTCCACCAGTCTGCCTTGAGCTCTTTCTCCTCACAGTATTCCTTGGGTGACTATAGGCAATAGGCTCCATTGACTCCCCTTCCTGCTAATCTTTTTTTTTTACATTTGCTGGGAGCTGAACTCTCCCTGTCCCCAGCTGCCAACAGTGCTTCCTCCTGATGGTGGCGCCACTTCCATGGCTTTTCCTAGGTACCTGAGCAGTTGTGGCAGCCTCCGCCGGTATGGCTCCCCATTCCCTGATCAGATGGAAGAGGTGGCAGGCAGAATAAGCAGTGGAGGAGGCTAGCAAATAACCTGAGGACAATCTGTAAGCTCATATAGTTATATTTCAGTGCTGCCCCCAAACCCACCCTCTCTTGGGTAACCATCCATCTTCAAACTGAGCAGCAGCAGTGAATGAGAGAAGCAGTGGCAAAGGCTGGATGAGAAGTGGTAGATGGGGATTTTAGTAGCAATATGTTCTTTGTCACCTCTCCAGACCAGTACAGGCTTCACTAACGGCTAATAGCTCACAATGACCAGCAGGTGGAGAATGAGACCAAACTCTTGGTTATAATACATAATAGCTGTTCCTCTCACTATCTAACAGTCTTCTCTCAGTCTCCAGCAGGTGGTAGGTGAGCTACTGGGCTTGATGGACCATTGATCTGATCCAGTAAGGCTATTCTTATGTTCTTAAATTAAGGAGGCTAACAAACTAGATAGCACAATAATAATGGGTGATTTCAACTACCTCGATATTCAGTGGGTAAATGTAACATCAATGCATGCTAGGGAGATAAAATACCTTGATGAATTTAAGAACTGCTTTATGGAGCAGCTGGTTCAGGAACTGACAAGAGGCAAAGCAATTCTAGACCTAGTTCTTAGTGGAGCGCTTGGTTTGGTGCAGGAGGTAATGGTGCTAGGGCCGCTTGTTAACAATGATTGAACTTGAACAGATTTGATATAATCCCTGGAATAAGTTCACACAGGAAATCCAATATAACAACATTAACTTAAAAAAAGGAGACTTAACATGAGGAGAATGTTAAGAAAGAAATTTAGAGGAGCAACTGCAAAGGTCAAAAATTTGCATGAGGCATGGAATGTGAAAGAAAGTCGAGGATTTAATTTTGTCAGACAGACAAATTAAGGTTTCCCAAATTGCTGAAGACATGGGCATCTTGGCAGGTACAGTTTGGAAAATAATTCATGAAAAGTTGGGCATAGCCAGGCTTAGTGCAAGATAGGTTCCAAGAATGCTGATGCCATATCAGAAGGCCACAAGGCTCCAGCGCTGTCAGGAGAACTTGGAGATGCTCTGTGAAGACCTTGTGAATTTTTTCATCGTTTGGTGACTAGAGATGAGACTTGGATCTATCAGGGATCCTGAGTCCAAAATGGAGTCAACACAGTGGAAGCAAAAGTCATCCTGCAGCCCAAAAAAGTTCAAGACAGAAAAAATCTACATGCAAAGTCATGGCAACTGTCTTCTGGGATGATGAAGGACTTTTGCTTCTGGAGTTCATGCCACACAAGACAACCATAACCAGGGAGAGTTACGAGAACACAATGATCACTTTGCGGGAGTCAATCAAGGAGGAAAGATGAGGAAAACTCAGCAGGTATGCTGCTGCTCCATGACAGTACGCCGGTGCACATGTCATAACAATCACAGGCTGCCATCACGAGAATGTGAGTTTCAGCAGCTGCACCATCCACCCTATAGTCCTGACCTGGCTCACTTGGATTATTTCCTGTTCCAAGTTATGAAGAATTCTCTCCATGGACAGCGATTTTCAAGTGATGAAGATGTCAAGGAAGCTGTGACATCCTGATTTGAAGGTCAAACAGAAGAATTATTTTCAAAGATGTTAGTTGTTGCAGGAAAATTGGATGAAGTGTATGGAGCTATCCAGGGACTATACTGAAAAATAAAATTTTTTTGAAAACTCTCTCCTTTCCTACTATAGTAGATAAATTATTGAACATCTTTTATATATTCTATGCATTAAAAAAAGAAGGAAGGAAGAACAAATGGCAGCCGGCAAGTTTAACGAGTGAGATGAAGGAAGCTATTAGAACCAAAAGAAAAACCTTCAGAAGGTAGAAGAAGGATCCAAATGAAAATAATTGTGAACATCACAAGGAATGGCAAATCAGATGCAAAGTGCTAATAAAGAAGGCAAAGAGAAACCTTGAAAATAAGGTTGCACTGGAAGTAAAAACGCACAGTAAAACCTTTTTTAGGTATATTAAAAGCAAGAAGCCGGGAACAGAATCATTTGAACCGCTAGACGACTGAGGGATAAAAGGAGGCTCTCGGGGAAGATAAAGCCTTAGTGGAGAGAATAAATGTATTATTTGCTTTGATCTTCATCAAGGAAGATGTGGGGGAGTTTCCAATGCCAGAAATGGTATTCAATTCTGATGAATCAGAGAAATTCAAACAAATCTCTGTAATACTGGAAGATGTAATGGATCAATTTGACAAATTAAACAGTAGCAAATACCATACCGAATGGTATACATTCCAGAGTACTGATAGAATTAAAAAATGAACTTGCAGAGCTATTGTTAGTAATTTGTAATCTTTCTCTAAAATCCAGCATAGTACCAGAAGACTGGAGGATAGCAAACATGATGCCGTTTTTAAAAAGGGTTCCAGAAGTGATCCAGGAATTATATACTGGTGAATCTGACATCAGTGCTGGGCAAAATAGTAGAGATGATTATAAAGAACAAAATGATAGAACATATACTTAAGCATGGATTAATGAGAGAAAGCCAACATGGATTTAGTCAAGCGAAATCTTTGCCTCACCAATCTACTGCATTTTTTTGAAGGGATAAATGAACACATGGATAAAGGTGAGCCGGTTGATATCATGTGTTTTGATTTTCAAAAGGCATTTTCCAAAGTACCTCATGAAAGATTTCTGAGAAAATTAGTAAGTTATGGGATAGGAGGTAATGGCCTAAAAAGACAGAAAACAGAGTAGGTTTAAATGGTCATTATTCTCTTTTTTTTTTTTTTTTTCAAAATCTTTATTCATTTTCCATCTTACATCAAGAACACAATATTACATCAATGGAGAAAGGTAAATAGTGAGGTTCAGAAGACAAACAAGTGTGAATGCAGCCCCTCTTCCATTTTTTTATAGGCGGCGACTTCAATATGGCTTAGGATCCCCAGATGGATAGATCACAACCCACTGTCATGGACAAAGCTTCACCTCCGAGGGGACTCCCAGCCTTTTGCCAGCATCATAATCTGATTAATATTTGGCAGGTTTTGCATCCAATGGTGCAAGATTTTACACATTTATCAAGGTTGAAACACGGACCATGTTGGGTTCTCTTTACTACCTCAAATTGTGGTTTTTATTGACTCTTCTACGTTAATAAAGTCTACATCAGCAACATCGGCCTCCACAGTTTTTTTGCTTTGGACCCATTTATCCAGAGCACACACTACACAATCTAGAATAGATTGTTTTATTAACATCCTCATCTAACCTCACAAACATTAGTTTGTTGGAAATTGGCCCTTATGCCATTTCAGATCATGCAATGGTAATTATGACCTGGCATATTTTGTGTGTGTATGTGGGGGGGAAGAGATAAAGAGGGACAGTTATTGGAAGTTCCCTCATGCACTGTACACAGATACCAATTTCCAAAAATATTTAGTTACTAAATGGAAATCTTATGTTCTCGGCAATCGAGTATGTTTCAGATCGCCTGCTTTACTGGGAAACAGCGAATGCGGTTTTGAGGGGGGAGGCAATTAGCTATTAGTCCCACAAAAACAAGATGAGAGAGAGAAATTGTATTACTCAGGAGAGGGCTGGTACAGACCAGACATTATTTTGGGGCCACACAGACGGATAGGCAGTATTTGGAAATAGATACCTCCCTTAATTCTTTGATCCATCAAAGAGCAGAGAAGTCTAATACTCATTTGGAACATGAAAGGGTGAACTCACAAATAATACAAAGAAAGATGAATATATGATGCACAGAAAGGTATAAATAGGTAAGATATTCATATATTTAATTCATGTATTGTAACACCTTTACTGAAGCTCATATAAACCACTCTGAATTGACTCCCCAGTCATTAATAGCGGTATAGAAGCTTCCAATAAAGCACAGTTATCCCAGGACAAGCAGGCAGCATATTCTCTACATGTGGGTGACGTCATCCACGGAGCCCCGTCGCGGACAGCTTTCAAGCAAACTTGATTGAAGATCTCAAAGTTTCCTAGTGCTGCACCACGCATGCGTGTGCCTTCCAGCTCCACTAGAGGGCGCATCCCCTCCTCGTGGTCTTCAGTTCTTAGTTTTCCGTAGAGCCAGAAAGCCCTGTCTCTCTTCTCTACGTTTTCATCGTGCCTTTCTTGCACCGCGGCTTCGTGTTTTTCTTGATCGGGAGTTGCTGTGCTCTTTTTTTTGTTTTATTTATTGTTTTTCTACTACTTCGTGTTTTCAGCGAATCAGGGGCTCCCGGTTTGCCGTGGCCGCGGCTCTCTTTTTGACTTATGTCCCGGCCTTTGACCGGGTTTAAAAAGTGCACTCAGTGCGGTCGGGTGATCTCGATCACTGACCCGCATTGCTGGTGCATCTTGTGGCTCAGAGTCGGCCATCCTACGGGCTCTTGCCCTCGTGCTACCCTCAAACCTCGGGCTCTCCGCCGGCGGCGAGCAAAGATTGCGGAGCTCTTCATCATGGAGACTGATCTACCTGCGGGCCCGGTCTTGGCCTCGGTCTCGATGTCGGCCTCGAAGACCTCAACTCCGGGGAAAATCGCCCTCGACCTCAAAGATTTCGATGGCCTCGGTCTCGAAATCTTCCACTGCGGGTAAGTCTCCTCTTCTGTCCTCATGGTCAGGTCAGCTACCTAAGAAGCCATCCTTGGAGCCTCTCTCCACCTCAGCGAAACCACCTTCTAAGGCCTCCAAGCATGCCTCCACGGTACGGGAATACTCTTCCTCGAGGTTGCCCCCGGTGGAGCGCACTGCCGCACCTGTAGAGCCAAATATGGCCTCAGTGCCGATGTTCGAGGATATGCTCAAGGCTATCATCTCCTCACAGCTCTCCTCTGCTTTGGCTCGGCTTGCCCCGTCCTCGACCTCGCTCGCAACGGACCAGCCTGAGCGTCGCCTCGAGGGCTCTCGAGGCAGGGGGCGTCGGTCTCGACGGCTGTCCTCATCCGACTCTTCCCCGCTTCCCTTGCGGCGGGAGTCGCCCGCCGCTCAGCCTCGTTCGAGGCACCGGTCGAGGCGTCTTTCTCCCTCATCCCAGAGACCCGCTAGGAAGCCCAGGGATGTTTCCCCAAGGCGGGGTAGATCGCCGGGCCCTCGTACTACAGGGTCCGTTCAGGCCTCGGACCTGGTCGTGTCCGATCCGAGTCTCCGGCAGTCGCTGGTGCGGTCTTGGACTCCATCCCTTCGGGCACCGACGTCGGGAGCTTCTGCTTCTTTTTCCCACCATGTGTCGTCTTCCCGGGACCCTTGAGGGGGGCTTCGTTGGTCCTCAGTGCCTCGGACCCTGGGGTCCTCGCCTGCGGGGCCCTTCAAACGCAAGCTGTCCTCGACTCCCCCCCCCCCCCCCGTTCTTTCAGCAGGTCTTCTTCGACATCTGTGCTTGTTGACATTGACATGCCTGTGCAGTACTCACGGGAGGCTTCACCCTCTTACTGCTGCCTTGCAGTCTCGCTTGACCTCCCCCCTTGAGGGGCGGTCTGAGAGCAAGCCCTCTTCTTTCACCAGATTTGTGCTGGACATGGGGAAGGCGTTGAATTTGGACCTCCAGTCGGATCTCGCTATACCAAAGAATATTTGGGAGGAGATGGATCTTCCATATCCTCCTAAGGAGTCCTTGCGGCTCCCCTTGAATCCGGTGTTGCAACAGCCTTTTTTTCGCAACCTGGAGACTCCGTATGCTATCCCGGCCATTCCATCTAAAATGGAGTCTCGATACCAGACGGACCCGTCCTTGGTAGTGGAGTCTTCCCTCAAGAAGTCTCACCTTTCTAAGGTCTACGCAGCTGTCCCGCTGGGCCGAGAGGGCAGGACTATGGACAAGTTTGGCAGGCGCCTGTACCAAAATTCTATGATGACTAACAGGGTGCTTAATTATAACTTTACCTTCACGTCCTATCTTAAGCACTGCCTTAAATCTCTGCCGTCCTTTCAGGATGATCTGCCGGTCCACCACCGTGCGGATTTCCGTCGGCTTCTGAATACCCTGTCGATGCTGCGGCTTTACATGTTCCAAGCTTCGTATGATACTTATGAACTTTCTTCTAGGGTCTCTGCGTCGCTTGACGTGGCTGCACATAGTTGATATGGACCCGAACCTGCAAGACCGGTTGGCGAATCTTCCATGCTTGGGCAACGAACTCTTCGATGACTCCATCGAGGCGGCCACCAAGCGCCTCTCGGAACACGAGCGCTCCTTTGCCTCCGGGGTCCGGGCCAAGGTGAAACCTGTTCCCCCCCAAATCGTATAGGTTGCCTCCTCGGCGCTACCCGCAGAAATCAACACCGGCGTTTTCCAGACCTCCGCGGCGCCCACAGCAGCAGAGGGCCCAGCCGAAACAGTAGACCCCGGCTGCGGCCAAGCCGGCGCCGTCCTTTTGACTGTCTGGACGGGAGGGGGCTGGCCTCCTCTGCCCTCGAACCCTCTCCTCTGCCTATCGGGGGCCGTCTCAGCACTTTCTTTCCTCGCTGGGCACTGATCACTGCGGACAAATGGGTCCTCTCCGTTATCAGGGAGGGGTATTTGCTCCACTTCCGGTCCTCACCTCCAGACAGGCCCCCCAGAGAGTATCCTTCGAGCAGCGCACAACTTCCCTTGCTTCTCCGGGAGGCTCAGGCCCTCCTTCGCCTGCGGACGGTGGAGGAGGTCCCCTGTTGTCAGCGGGGCTCCGGGTTTTACTCCCGGTACTTTCTTGTTCCCAAAAAGACCGGGGGCTTTCGCCCCATTTTGGATCTACGGGGGCTGAACAAGTTTCTGGCCAAGGAGAAGTTCCGCATGCTCTCTCTTTCCACTTTATATCCCTTGATGGAAGAGGGGGACTGGTTGTGTTCCCTGGACCTGAAGGAGGCTTATACCCATGTGCCGATTCACCCGGCTTTTCGGCGCTTCCTTCACTTTCGAGTGGGGGACCTTCATCTGCAATATCGGATCCTCCCGTTCAGGTTAGCTTCGTCCCCACGAAGTGCCTTGAGCTGATGGCAGCAGCCCTAAGGTCCCAAGGTCTTCAGGTGTTCCCGTACCTCGATGACTGGCTAATCAAGGCACCGTCGAGGGACGGGGTTATTGCAGCGACCCATCAGACTATTATTTTCCTTCAGCGTCTGGGGTTCGAGGTCAACTTCCCAAAGTCCCAGCTGTGTCCTTCTCAGTCCCTGAAGTTTATTGGAGCCGTGCTGGACACGGTTCGCTTCCGGTCGTTTCTGCCTCAGTCTCGGCAAGCCGCCCTCGTTCGGCTAAGTCAACAGGTCTCTCTGAGGGCTTCAGTCTTGGCCAGGCAGATGATGATCCTCTTGGGGCACATGGCCTCCACCATCCATGTGAAGCCCTGTGCCAGGCTGCACCTCAGGGTGCCTCAGTGGACTCTGGCGTCCCAGTGGCGGCAGGATCGGGATCCCGTATCTCAGCACATTGCAGTGACTCCCTCTTTAAGACACTTGCTCCGTTGGTGGAATGACTCTTCCAATCTTTCCAGAGGTTTGCTCTTTCTCGTGCCTCCGCCTCGGAAAGTCTTGACGATGGACTCCTCGGCGTATGCCTGAGGGGCTCATCTCGATGGTCTTCAGACCCAGGGTCCTTGGTCAGATGCGGACCGTTGCTGTCACATCAACCTGCTGGAGCTTCGGGCCATTTACAGGACAATGGTGGCTTTTCGTCACTTGCTGGTCCGTACGTACCAGGATCAAGTATTCCTGGTGCATACGGACAACCAGGTGGCGATGTATTATGTAAGCAAGCAAGGGGGGTACGGGTTCCCTGTCGCTTTGCAAGGAGGCGCTTCGGATTTGGATGTGGGCAATTCGCCACAACATCTTTCTCCACGCGGTCTACATCCAGGACGAGCAAAACTGTCTGGCAGACAGACTAAGCCACCTCCTTCAGCCGCATGAGTGGTCGCTCCATTCCTCGACTCTGCGTCAGGTGTTTGCTTGGTGGGGGACTCCTCAGATAGATCTGTTCACTTCGCCACTCAATCGCAAGTTGCCTCGATTTTGTTCGAGGATCTACACCCTGGATCGTCTCGAGGCAGATGCTTTCCTCCTGGATTGGACGGGCAGGTTTCTGTATGCGTTCCCTCCCTTTCCTCTGATTCTGAAAACTCTCGTGCACCTCCGCTCGATACACGCTGCAATGATTTTGATAGCGCCTTGGTGGCCCAGGCAGCTGTGGTTCTCCCTTCTTCTGCAACTCCGTGTCCTGGAACCTCTTCTGCTGCCTGTTTTTCCATCTCTGCTGTCTCAGAGTCAGGGTTCGCTACTGCATCCCAATCTGCAGTCTCTGCACTTGATGGCTTGGTTCCTTTCTACCTGACTTCCTCTCAAGGGTTTTCTCGGTCGGTGTGTGATGTTCTAGAAGCTTCTAGGAAAGCTTCCATTAGGAAGTGTTATTCTCAGAAGTGGTCTAGATTTACCGCATGGTGTATTTCCCAATGCGTTGAGCTTTTGTTTGCCTCCTTGTCCTCAGTAATGGAATACTTACTTCATTTATCTCGATCTTGGCTTAAGACGACTTCTATTAGAGTTCATCTCAGTGCAATTGCTGCTTTTCATAGGCTACTCGATGACAAATCACTCTCGGTCCATCCGCTGATTTCTCGCTTCATGAGGGGCCTCTTGAATGTCTGTCCTCCTCTCAAGCCTCCCCCGGTGGTTTGGGACCTAAACGTGGTTCTTGCTCAATTGATGAAACCTCCATTTGAACACCTGGATAGGGCCCATCTGAAGTTCCTTACTTGGACGGTGATGTTCCTGATTGCTCTCAGGTCTGTTCGCAGGGTCAGTGAGCTGCAGGCTCTGGTTGCGAATCCGCCTTTTACTGTCTTTCATCATGACAAGGTGGTCCTGCGTACTCATCCTAAGTTCTTGCCTAAGGTGGTTTCGGATTTCCACCTTAATCAGTCTATTGTCCTTTCGGTGTTTTTTCCTAAGCCCCATTCTCACCCTGGGGAAGTGGCGCTTCACACTCTTGACAGTAAGCAGGTGTTGGCTTTCTAACTACATCGCTCCCAGTCTCATCAGAGGGATCCTCAACTTTTCTTGTCCTTTGATCCTAATCGGTTGGGGCGTTCTGTTTCCAAGCGCACCTTGTCCAACTGGTTGGCTGCTTGTATTTCCTTCTGCTACTCTCAGGCTGGTCTCTCACTGCATGGTCGGGTCACGGGGCATAAAGTCCGAGCGATGGCGGAAAAAACACTGGAAGAACAATGGATTGATTGAGATGAAATTTTGAAACAACTTTTGGAAAGAATTTAGGATGAATACGGAGGACCACCTTGTCATGATGGAATATTGTAAAAGGTGGGTTCACTACTAAAGCTTGTAGTTCACTGATTCTGTGAGCAGACGTGAGAGCAATGAGAGAGACCACTTTCCAAGTGAGATATTTCAGATGAGCCGAAGGCATTGGTTCAAATGGAGGCTTCATCAATTAACAAGAACTGATGAGGGTATTGATTTCTCTGAGATAGGGGGGTGGGAGTACCCCCTTATGTGCGCGACACTCTTTGTTTGATACACCTGGGAGACTTAGATGGGCATAAAAAAATGTGTGAGAGGGATAGAACACATATTATGGCACAATACTATATACTTTATTTTTGAGACAGGACATTGCTTGCTCAGAGCAATTTTATTTGAATCAGTGAAGCAAGCCCTCGGTGTCTTCAAAAACAAGACAAGACATAACATACAAGTCATAAACAGAGTTGCAGTACAATAATATTGCTTGATTACCATGAGTTTTGTTTGCAATAGAATAATACACATGTAATAAGGTCAGCAGGTCCTCAGTGCACATGTTTTTAACCTTTGCTAGTGCTGATCAAGGGGACCCGATGGCATGCTATAACTGCATCATCATTGTTCCTAGGGAAACAGACTAAAACATAGACTGAAGAAACCAGGCTGACCTAGAATATTGTTGCTTCTAGAAGTTGTTTAGACCAGTGGTTCCCAACCCTGTCCTGGAGGACCACCAGGCCAGTCGGGTTTTCAGGATAGCCCTAATGAATATGCATGAGAGAGATCTGCATATAATGGAGGTGCCAGGAATGCAAATCTGCTCCATGCATATTCATTAGGGCTATCCTGAAAACCCGACTGGCCTGGTGGTCCTCCAGGACAGGGTTGGGAACCACTGGTTTAGACGGGTTAAAGAGATTAACATGTCTGTTTATAAAAACATAGTTTATCCCAGGACAAGCAGGCAGCATATTCTTAACGTATGGGTGACGTCACCGACGGAGCCCCGGTACGGACACTTTTAACTAGAAAGTTCTAGTTGGCCGCACCGCGCATGCGCGGGTGCCTTCCCGCTCGACGGAGGAGAGCATGGTCACCAGTTTCTTCGTTTCTGCAGAGCGAAGAAGACGCATGTGCTTTCAACGGCCGTTGAAAAGCTAGTTTCTGCCTTCCCGCTAGCGTAATTTTTCATTTTTCTTCTAATTTTTCCTTTCGGATTCCCTATTTTGACTTACAAAAAAAAAAATCTCGTCCAGTTTTCTTTATTTTTTCAGGCCGGCCCCGGCGGGGCCTGTTGCCACCATACAGGCCTCCGCATTCGATTTTGCAGAGGCCATGTTTCCCTTCATGCCCCCTCAACCGGGCTTTAAGAAGTGCCAGCGGTGTGCACACCCGATCTCTCTCACCGACCCGCACAATTGGTGCCTGCAGTGCCTGGGTCCAGAGCATCGGGCTGACTCTTGCACCCGCTGTGCTACGCTTAAAAAGCGCACATTAAAAAACAGGCAGATCCAGCAAAATCTTTTATTCGGTACCGGATCTGCCATGGAACCTGCTGCGACGTCGACGGCACCACAAAAATCGGCACCCACGACGTCGACACCACCAGACCCTTCTTCGGGGTCGTTGGGCCCAGGTAAGCCGGCTAAGAAGCCTTCCACTTCCCTTGAGCGCCCTCCTGCCACGGTTGCGACACCCACCGCACCGACCCCGCAAACGCTCCACTCCGATATCGGTGAGTGCCTCATCATCGGCCTCCTCATCGCCGGAGCGTAGAGCGGCACCTATGGTACCGAAGAAGAAAAAAGCGGTACCGGTGCCCCCCCTGGATGACAGCATCGCGGCCATATTCCAAAACCAGTTACAGGAGCAGCTCCAGCAACAACTCCAACAACTGTTGCCGACATTACTGGCATCGCACCTTCCGGTACGGGACCGGTCCGAGCCTCGCACTGTCCCATCGGTGTCAACTCCCTCGGTACCGATTAATACCTCCATGCCGGTGCTCTTGGCTGAACCACCTACAGTGCATACCCGTACTGCTGCCGACCCTTCCCGGTCCCAGGAACGACATCGGTCTTCCTCTCCCGGTACCGCCTCGGTGCGCTCAGGCAAATCTCTCTCAAAGACCCACCATGCCGAGCCTTCCACACCGATGTCCAAACGTGCACACCCTGACGTTAGAGACCCAGACTTGTGGGAAGACTTCCCGCACGGTACCGAAGAGGACGCTTCGTCAACCAACGAAGAACCCTCCATGACCGATACCGCCTCAAAACCAGAACAATCCTCTTTTTCTAAATTCCTTAGGGAGATGGCAGCAGCTCTTTCCATCCCCTTAGATTCCGACTCTAAAAAGTCTCAGGCTTTCCTCGATGCCCTAGACTTTGAGCAACCTCCCAAGGAATTTCTAAAGTTGCCCGTCCATGACATCTTAAGGGAAACTTTCTATAAAAACTGGGAGACTCCCCTCACTGTTCCCGGGGCCCCTCGCAAATTGGATAGCTTGTACCGGGTTATTCCAATCCCAGGTTTTGACAAACCTCAATTGCCCCACGAATCCCTTCTGGTGGAATCTACTTTGAAAAAATCTCAGGGTTCCAGTGTATATGCCTCCACCCCTCCTGGCAGAGAGGGAAAAACTATGGATAAATTTGGTAAGCACCTTTTCCAAAATGCCATGCTAGCCAATAGAGCCAACAACTACACCTTCCACTTCTCCTTCTATATGAAGCATCTGGTGCAACAGCTCTCCTCCTTACAGAAGTATCTTCCTGAACATAAGGTCCCTCTCTTCCAGCAACATATTTCCAGCCTCCTCCAACTCAGGAAATTCATGGTTCGCTCCATCTACGACTCGTTTGAGCTGACCTCCCACGCATCTGCCATGGCGGTGGCTATGCACCGTTTGGCATGGCTGAGAGTCTCTGACCTAGACATTAACCACCAGGACCGCCTGGCTAACGCACCTTGTCTGGGTGATGAACTCTTCAGAGAATCCCTGGACTCAACCACCCAGAAGCTCTCAGCACACGAGACCAGGTGGGACACTCTGATCAAACCTAAAAAGAAGACTCCACCTGCTCGCCCCTACAGGCAACAGTCTTCTTACCAATGCAGGTTCTCGGCCAGACCTCTCAACCCGCCTCCACAACAGTCTCGCTGTCCTCGCCACCAGCATCAGCCTCAGGCTCGCCCACAGACTCAACCTGCCAAGCCTATTCCTTCCTCAAAACCGTCTCAACCCTTTTGACTCCTTTCTCCAGAGCATAGCCAGTCTCCCACCTTCATCGCCTCTTCCTCAGCCGATCGGAGGATGCCTTCAACTCTTCCTCAGCCGTTGGGAGGTCATCACATCAGACCAATCGGTCCTCAACATCATTCGCCACGGCTACTCTCTCAACTTCCAGACTCTTCCACCAGACCATCCTCCCGTAGAGTCTGCTTCTCACTCCTCCCAAACCCTCCTCCTCCTGAGGGAGGTCCAATCCCTCCTTCTCCTCAATGCCATCGAAGAGGAACCTCCGGACCAAAGGGGTCAGGGATTCTACTCCCGCTACTTCCTGGTTCCCAAAAAAACCGGAGACCTTCGTCCCATCCTCGATCTCAGGGACCTCAACAAGTGTCTGGTCAAAGAGAAGTTCAGAATGCTCTCCCTGGCCAAGCTTTACCCTCTTTTCTCTCACCACGACTGGCTATGCTCCCTAGACCTCAAGGAGGCCTACATTCACATCCCAATCCATCCGACTTCACGTCGCTATCTACGGTTTCAGATACAGCACCATCACTATCAGTACAAAGTGCTACCCTTTGGCCTCCCCTCATCACCCAGAGTGTTCACCAAATGCCTTCTTGTGGTGGCGGCCTTCCTCAGGTCTCGCGACCTTCAGGTGTTCCCCTACTTGGACGATTGGTTAGTGAAAGCACCTACGTCTCCTCTTGTGCTACAAGCCACTCAGCACACCATCTCCTTCCTCCACCTTCTGGGGTTCGAGATCAACTACCCCAAGTCGCATCTGCTTCCCACACAGCGACTTCAGTTTATTGGAGCCGTCCTCGACACCACTCTGATGAGGGCGTTTCTCCCCTCAGACCACCAACGGACCTTACTCCACCTCTGCAACCAGGTGCTCCTTCATCGCTCCATTCCAGCTCGGCAAATGATGATCCTCCTGGGCCACATGGCCTCGACGGTCCATGTGCTTCCCCTGGCGCGACTCCACCTCAGGACACCTCAATGGACGCTGGCCAACCAATGGTCACAGACCACGGATCCTCTTTCTCATCCCATCTCTGTGACATCGTTTCTTCAGCAATCTCTTCACTGGTGGTTGAACTCCTCCAATCTTTCCAGGGGTCTACTCTTTCATCTGCCCCCTCACTCCATGATCATAACCACAGATGCCTCCCCTTATGCATGGGGAGCTCACCTAGGAGATCTTCGCACCCAGGGACTCTGGACCCCTCAGGAGCGTCAACATCACATCAATTTCCTGGAACTCAGGGCCATGTTCTATGCCCTCAAGGCCTTCCAGCACCTTCTCTACCCTCAGGTCCTTCTCCTGTGCACAGACAACCAGGTCGCCATGTACTACATAAACAAGCAAGGCGGCACCGGATCTCCCCTCCTCTGCCAGGAGGCCATCCGCATCTGGACCTGGGCCACGGCCCACAGTCTCTTCCTCAAGGCTGTCTATATCCAGGGCGAACAGAGCTCCCTGGCCGACAATCTCAGCCGCATCCTTCAACCTCAAGAGTGGACTCTGGATCCTCCCACGCTCCGCTCCATCTTTGCGCGCTGGGGCACTCCGCAGGTGGACCTCTTTGCAGCTCCTCACAACCATCAGCTGCCCCAGTTCTGTTCCAGACTCTTCTCTCCTCACCGTCTGGCCCCGGATGCATTCCTGCTCGACTGGACGGATCGGTTCCTCTATGCCTTTCCTCCACTACCTCTGATGTTGCGGACATTATCTAAACTCCGCAGGGACAGAGCCACCATGATTCTCATCGCTCCTCGGTGGCCTCGCCAACACTGGCTCTCCCTCCTGCTCCAGCTCAGCTCCAGGGAGCCCATTCCTCTTCCTGTATTTCCTACTCTACTTACTCAGCAGCATCAGTCTCTACTACATCCCAATCTGTCCTCGCTCCACCTGACAGCTTGGTTTCTCTCGGGCTGACCTCTCCAGAGAATCTGTCTCAGCCTGTCCGTCGTATTTTGGATGCCTCCAGGAAACCGGCCACCCTCCAATGTTACCATCAGAAGTGGACCCGGTTCTCCTCTTGGTGTCTACTTCATCATCATGATCCCACCTCATTGGCGGTGGAAACTGTACTGGACTATTTGCTTTCTCTTTCCGACGCTGGCCTCAAGTCTACCTCAATCAGAGTCCACCTCAGTGCCATCACTGCGTTTCATGAGCCTATCCTCGGAAAACCCCTCACGGCTCATCCCCTGGTTTCCCGGTTCATGAGAGGCCTCTTCAATGTCAAACCACCGCTGAAGCCTCCTCCAGTCGTCTGGGACCTGAAATTGGTTCTCTCAGCCCTCATGAAACCTCCATTTGAGCCTCTTGCCACAACTTCACTCAAATTTCTGACATGGAAGGTGCTTTTCCTCATTGTCATCACCTCTGCCAGGAGGGTTAGTGAGCTGCATGCACTGGTTGCTGACCCACCTTTCACGGTTTTTCACCATGACAAGGTGGTTCTGCGTACCCATCCTAAATTTCTTCCCAAGGTGGTCTCGGACTTCCACCTCAACCAGTCCATTGTATTGCCTGTCTTTTTCCCTAAACCTCATTCTCATCCTGGGGAACAGGCGTTACATACGCTGGACTGTAAGCGTGCCCTGGCATACTACCTTGACCGTACCAAAGCTCACCGCACGTCACCTCAGCTCTTTCTGTCCTTCGACCCTAACCGTTTAGGTCGTCCTGTCTCTAAACGAACGCTTTTCAACTGGCTTGCTGCCTGCATTGCGTTCTGTTATGCTCGGGCCGGTCTCTCACTGGAAGGTGCTGTCACGGCCCACAGGGTCAGAGCTATGGCTGCTTCTGTGGCTTTCCTCCGCTCCACGCCCATCGAGGAGATCTGCAAAGCTGCCACTTGGTCCTCAGTTCACACATTCACTACTCACTACTGTCTGGATGCCTTCTCCATACGGGATGGGCACTTCGGCCAATCTGTGTTACAAAATTTATTTTCCTAATGGCCAACCATCCCTCCTCCCTCTCTGTTAGCTTGGAGGTCACCCATACGTTAAGAATATGCTGCCTGCTTGTCCTGGGATAAAGCACAGTTACTTACCGTAACAGGTGTTATCCAGGGACAGCAGGCAGATATTCTTACGACCCACCCTCCTCCCCGGGTTGGCTTCTTAGCTGGCTTATCTTAACTGGGGACCACGCTCTCCTCCGTCGAGCTGGAAGGCACCCGCGCATGCGCGGTGCGGCCAACTAGAACTTTCTAGTTAAAAGTGTCCGTACCGGGGCTCCGTCGGTGACGTCACCCATATGTTAAGAATATCTGCCTGCTGTCCCTGGATAACACCTGTTACGATAAGTAACTGTGCTTTTCTTCCACTTATGTAGTTAGGGCAAATATTGATGAGCTTGTAGGAAATAGACTATCATATGATTGTAAATATGACTAATAGTTTGAATAGCACTATGTATTTTCTTTGTATCTGTGATGTGATTGGTGAGTTCCTTTCCAAGCTTGTACTCTGATTAGAAGTTGCATTAACCATGTAGAAATTAATAAAAGGAGTGATTCCTAGGGTCTCGGGGTGCTCTTAGTTTGGACACTGCCATTTTAGCAGTTCCTAAGAGTACCCAATAAGGCCTTATTGCTACTTAATCTATCTGTGTACATTTATTGCTTTATTTTTACCCTTACTTGGTTATTTGGTTAGGCATTCTTTGGTGGATCTTAAAAACTTGGGAAGTAAAAGGGCCGAGGGGCTTCCCTAGTGGGTTTCCCTGACCAAACAGTTGGTGCCGTGATTCGGATTGCAAGTCTCTTAAGACTCACCAACGAATCCAGCCCAGGTAAGGATCCATGGGGTCATATAATTCTAAGGTGCTTTCTGATAAAGAACTATTATGTGATATTTTTTTCAAGCTGAAAAATCAGGGGGACCTAATGGTATTATGCTTAAGAATTATGGTAAAAGAGCTTTAGTCTCTATTCCTCGCTGATGTTGCATCACTGCAGCAAACCAGAGGCTACCTGTCACTACCAGTATCAGCTCAGCTTTGATCACGTTATGATCACTGTTTCCCAGTGGACTCGACATAGTTAACTCTTGTACTATGCCTTGCATTCCACTAAGGACCAAATCTAAAATGACTCCCTCTCTTGTCTGTTCCTGGACCAGTTGCTCCAAGAAGCAGTCATTTATAACGTCTAGGAATTTTACTCCCTAGCACTCCCTGATGTAACATTTAACCTGTTGGGGGTAATTGAAATCACTAAATGAAATCACTAAATCAAACAATCATACTCTGTCAAGCAAACCCACAAGGGTGCCCCTGCCCCACTCACACAACCCTTTCCTATAACCACCAGAGTTCAATCACACAAACACGCACAAAAGGTGAAAGAAGTGGAGAAAAACCTCAGTTCCGCTTCATTGGTTAAAAACCAACTCCTCCTCTTCATAGCACACAATGCTTCTTATATTCATGCACTCCTACACCGCACAGTCCTTCTGATGAAAGTAATCTGTTGTAGAGGGAACACCCTGCCTGACAAAAAGTGTAATCACAAACAATGATCCCCAGGACAACTCAAGATCCCAGGATTGCACGGTTTTGCAAGCTAAGTGTGCTGTTCTTTTACCTATGTGGAACTTTGACTTTGCACTGTGTTTGTGATTACACTTTATGTCAGGAGGGGTGTTCCCTCTACAATTAATTCCTTTCAACAGCAGAACTGTACAGTGTAGGAGTGTGTGAATATAAAAAGCATTGTGTGCTGTGAAGTGGAATTTTTTTTTACCAATGAAAGGAACTAAGGTTTCTCTCCACTTCTTTCACTTTTTGTGTGTGTCTGTGTGATTGAACTCTGGTGGTTTTAGGAAAGGGTTATGTGAGTGGGACACCTTTTTTGTGGGTTTGCTTGATAAGAGTATGATTGTTTGATTTTGTGATTAAGCATACTCTCTTCCTAATATTGTGGTAATTGAAATTGCCCATTTATTATTCCGTTGCCTAATTCTCCAGCTTTCCTAACCTCGGAAAACATTTCTTCATATGTCTGCTCATTTTGTCACTGTAGTATAACCCTACCTGTAGTATAATAATAATAATAATAATAACAGCTTATATACCGCAATACCGTGAAGTTCTATGCGGTTTACAAAGATTAAGCAAAGGTACAAATTGATTGACTTCTCTTCACACATTGAATTTCTATCCATATGGATTCCACACTGCTATCTATGTCATTCAGAATGTTTATTTGATTTGATTCAATTCCCTCTTTAACAAATAGCACAACCCACCCAACCCCTCCTCCAATTTGATCTACTCTATCCTTGTCATATAATTTGTACCCAGAAAACTCCCTTCACAGATAAGAACCTAAATTGTCCTAGTACTGTCAGTATGGTCTTTTCCTAGAAATTATTCTGTTGTATTATTTCAAAAGATGATGTGACCTTTAACCCAGGTCAGGTCACAGGTAAGAAAAAGCTAAGGCTTGAATATTAAATGAATCATTAGGCAAGTACAAATCAATAGGTTAATAACAAGGAAAGTCATGGTACAGAGACAAGACAGCCTTTGATCATAGATAGGGCTTGAAGCTGAATCTATGGAGTTATGTGCACAGAATGACTTGTTAATTCCAGTAAAATGCAGATGTTGACTAGCAAGACCCATTTCTTTACTGTTTGTGTTGTCTTCTTTTCTTTTCTTTTGGCCCAGGTTCCAGTGAGTAATGAATCGCCGGGTGTTGTGCCACAGACGTTTCAACAGCCTGTGCTGATCCCAGTGACCCAGTCTGTTCAGGGAGGGCTGCCCTCTGGGGGCATGCCTGTTTATTACAGTGTTATACCACCAGCACAGCAGAACGGCTCCAGGTGAGGACGGAGAGAGGTAATGATGGAACGATTATGTAGAGAAATCACTTCAAAGTGTTCAAATTTCTCACTTCAACTTTTTTTGCTCAAGCTTACTCTTTACATCTATCTACCATGGAGTTCCTTCATGTATTGCAATCAAGAGTTGTTTTCTCCCCATCTCTCTGATAAATTCTCTGTAATAAAAAGCACTATAAATAATATATCTAGCTCAGCTGCCAGTAAAGAGGCAATTAGTTATGGAGTTGTGGTTTTGTGTATACAATGGAACTGTAGTTCTCCATGATGGCACTCCTAGAAGAAACAAGAACCTAAGCCAAGAATCATTCTGCTCCTGGAAATCAAAAAATAGTCCAGACTCTCTTCACATGGTATGGACTGATCAACTTCATTGGTAGTTTCTTGCCTTTTGCAGACTGAAACATTTTATTGTATCAACATAAGAGTGATGCTGAGAATCATTGTTTCAGTAAGCAAACGTTACCAACACACAGGCAGATTCTTCCACCGGAAATTAATAGGTTAGCTACCTGGGCATTGTTGCATTCCTGAGTGTGTTAAAATACATTAAAAGTTCTGGTAAGTCAAGACTAGCAAGTGTGTTCGTCAGCTGGTTTGTTTATGTTCTGCCCTTACTACTACTTTGGGACATCCCACTTATCTGATCTGGAGGGATAATGAGGAAGGGGAAATTTAGATTTTACCTGCTAGTTTTTTTGTATCCATCCATCTGAGTCCAGAACACTTGTCCAGATTCTGTCAGCGCAGTGATGAGCAAATGGGTTCTTTAAGGGGATGGCAGAAGTAACACTCTCCCTCTCATCTGTCCTATACTCTCTGGGATTGTTCAAGTTATTTATTTCTAAGTTGAAAATTTCTTAGTTACTGCTTTAAAAAGACTGCCCAAAATGTCATAAGCCAGTAGTACTTAGTCTCCACTTGCTGGCAGGAGAACATGTACCCGTGCATCTGGAGGGATTCGAAAAAAAACTAGCACGTAAGATCTAATTTCCCCTTCTTTAGCATCTCTCCAGACCGGTACAGTTCACCGATGGTAATAGCTCACCATGACCAACAGGTGGTGACTGAGACAAAACTTCTGGCTGTAATACTAATAGCCGTGTGATCCTGGTGGCTCCAGACTGACCCAGGTGCCTGTGGTACACTGATCTGGTTCATCTTCTCGTGGCAGATCCTCTTCCGCTGCCCCTCTTGCCCAACCTCTGAATCAGGGCCCTATTCCAATGTTCGATCCGGATTCCTTTTGTCTTATGGCTTGGCGTTTGAGAGGGAAAGCCTAGGTCAGAAAGGTTATTCAGAAAAAGTGATCTCCACTCTCTTGGGGTCCTGGAGGCTTTCCACTTCTCGGGCTTATGTGTGTGTTTAGCGTATTTTGAAGAGTGGTGTGCTGCGCGTGGAGTGGTTTCATTTTGCGCCTCTTTGCATCACATCTTTGAGTTCTTGCAGGATGGCCTGGATAGGAGCCTGGCCTGGTCTTCTCTCCGGGTTCAGCTTCCAGCTTTGTCTGTGTTTCGCAGTTTGCTGGAGGGTAAGCGTTTAACTTCTTATCCGGACTTGTTTCACTTTTTGAGGGCAGCTAAATTGCTTTGGCCTCCAGTGCGGCCTTCGGTTCCGGCCTGGGATCTTAATCTGGTCTTGTCTGTGTTAGTGTGCCCTCCCTTTGAGCCCCTGGGTTCATTCTCATTGAAGGACCTTATGCTCAAGGCGGTTTTCCTGGTAGCCATTACTTCTGCGAGACATGTTTCTGAGCTACAAGTTTTCTCTTGTAGGCCTCCCTTCCTGGAGTTTTCTAGGGAGCAGGTTGTGCTGCGGCCTGTTCCTTCCTTTCTGCCGAAGGTGATCGCGCCTTTTCATGTCAACCAGTCCGTGTTCCTCCCAGTCTTGGATAGCCAGGAGGGTTCTTCAGAACAGAGGCAGTTGCACAAGTTAGATGTCTGTCAGGTCCATGTTCAGCAGACCCAGGAGTTCCGGAAGTCGGATCATCTTTTTGTCCTCTGAGCGGGTCCTCGTAAGGGGGTCGGCGCTTCCAAGCTACCATTGCGCACTAGATCAAGGAGACTCGCTTCCGCATATCTTCAGAAAAAGCCTGTTCCAGATTTTCTCAAGACTCAGTCCACTCGGGGTCAGGCAGCGTCTTGAGCTGAGTCTTCTCTTGTGCCTCCAGTGAATATCTGTAAAGCTGCGGTTTGGTCTTCTTCGCATTCTTTTGTTTGACACTACTGTGTGAACATTCAGGCTTGTTGGGATGCGGTGTTCGGTGAGCATGTTCTGGTAGCAGCCCTCCAGGGGTCCCACCCATGATGGGTACTGCTTTGGTACATCTCTTCAGTGAACTGTACCGGTCTGGAGAGATGCTAAAGAAGGAGAAATTAGGTTCTTACCTGCTAATTTTCTTTCTTTTAGGTTCTTATGGGATTCACGTGAAGAGTGTGATTTTTTTATTTTTTTTTTTTTCTACGGGTTCTAGTATTTTTCTAGGGTCAGGGAAATCAAAAGAACAGCAACTTTGGTTCAGCTACCGTAGCTGGTGAGCTGTGGGGACATTTGTTGAAGGAGTTTTTTTCTATGCGATTTCCAACAGTATATTGCTCTATGTTAGTTGTTACTCCTGTTCGGAGTGTTGTTACCGTTATAATTAGCTCTTTTTAGTTCTGCTTGGCTATTCGGCAGACTAGTTATATAAAGAGAAGCACAACTATTAGTATTACAGCCAAAAGTTTTGTCTCCACCTGCTGGTCATGGTGAACTATTACCCCATCAGTGAACTGTACCGGTCTGAAGAATCTAAAAGAAAGAAAATTAGCAGGTAAGAACCTAATTTCTCCTTTTGTTGGTCTTACAGAAGGTGTCAATGTGGAAAGCTTTTTCCCAGAATTCTATTACAGAATCAGTAGCTTTGAAAAGACCACCGTAGCCCGTGTCACTTTAAAGCAGGGGCTCTCGGCTCAGTCTTTGTGATACACCAAACCTATCAGTTTTTCAGGGTATCCACAGTCAATATTCAAGAGATAGATATCATATAGTGGAAGCAGTGCGTGCATATTTATCTCATGCATATTCATTGTGGATATCCTGAAAACCTAACTGGCTTGTGTCCTAAGTATTTGGTTGTGAACCTCTTTTTAAACTGACTCTTAATAAGAGAGTTGTTGAAACTATATGATCTATGGTACTCATCAGTCAAACCTTTTCTGCATTTCAGCCCATCGGCAGTGGGTTTTCTTCAGCCTGTTGGCTCTGAGCCATACCAGATGCCTCAGTCCTCATCTCCCTGCAGCCCGCCACAGATGCAGCAGCAGTATTCAGGTGAAGCATGTCAGTATATTATCAAATCCTCGTCCCTTGGCTACTTGAAGGCTTTAAAGTGGAGCATATTTTGGTTATCACACTACTGTTAGCCTTTTTGAAACTCCTGGTGTCCAGTAGCAATGATTAGTGTGTTTTACTTTTTTCTTTTAATTTATGTATTTGTATGGTCATAATGCAGCTTCTGATATCACTGGAGGGGTGCATTTCTTTTTTTTTATTTAATTTTTAAATTTATCAATTTACATCAATCAAATAAATATACAAAAATGGGAGATACAAACTTATGTATACAACATAAATCATAAATAATCAACAAAGAAATCCCATCATGCCCACATTATTTGGGGAGAGAAATTTTCATAAAATAGTAAGGAAATAAAAAAAAGGAGGTAAATACACATTAAGAAAGGCATTTAACATTATAAACTCCTACAGTGAAACGTCACAACTTACAGTTCAAGCACCATACCAAAAGAAATTAATGTTAAAGGAAATGCTCCAATTGAAGCGGATCGAAAAACATATAATCCTTATTTTGAGCTGCTATTAAACATTTACATGGATATTTCAGAAAAAAAGTGGCCCCAGATTCCACAACCCTAGATTTAAGAGCCAAAAAGGCCTTTCGTCTGAGTTGTGTCGATCTCGCCACATCTGGGAATATTTGAATTCTTGCGCCGAAAACATTGCTTGCTTATTCTTAAAATATAATTTCATTATCAATGCCTTATCACTCTCATTAATACATGAAACTAGGAGAGTAGACCTGGTTTGTATTGTATCCTGTGAATCTTCCAAAAATTCTGTCAAATTTACATCAATAGAAGCCAAATGATCTAGCCCCTGCTCCACTGTAATTTTTTCTTCTTAGGAATATAATAGAGTGATGAAATGGGTATTGATTCTGAATTAGTCAACCCTAATATCTCACTGAAGTACTTACGAAAAAAGATATCAGGAGATATCAGATGCATTTCAGGAAAATTAATTAAACGCAAGTTCCGTACCCTTGTGATATTCCATTATTTCTAGTTTAAACATGAATTGAATGAGAATCCTTCATAGCTGACATGGAAACGGCAATGTAGGTTAGCAACTTGTTTATCTACCTTAGTCGTGCGTGTGTCTAGAATTTTTATATTTGAATCAACGTTCTCAAGTTTCTCGACCACCTCCTTTGAAAAGTCCTGAGATTGAGTTATAACTACCATATTTTTCGCTCCATAAGATGCACCTGACCATAAGATGCACCCTAAATTTAGAGGAGGAAAACAAGAAAAAAACTATTCTGAACCAAATTCTCCCTGCTAGGCTCTGTACCCAAGCCCACACTCCTTGCCAAGCTTCTTCTCACTTCCATCATCTGTCCCCTTCTCTCTCTCATCTCCTCCATTCCATCATCTGCCCCTTCTCTCTCTCTCCCCCCCCCCCCCAACTTCCATCATCTGTCCCCCTTCCCCTCACCTTTGCGGGTCACTTTCTTTCCCCTGAGGGTGGCTCATGTCAGAGGGGAAGCTTTGGCCGAGCAGAACCGCTTGCAAGGAACAGTGGAACTTACTTGATGTCGATGCTGGGGCCCGTTGCCGTTTGAAGAAAAAAAAAAGGTGGAAAAAGGGACCTGCAAAGGTGAGAGGAAGGGAAACCTCCAGGACAGCTGCTCTTTGCTCTCCTTCAGCAGCCCAAGAGTTTTTAGGCAAGCGGCAGTTCTGTGTGCTTTTAACTTCGGCACAGAGCTGCCCCTAAGCAGTAGTTTAGCGCGGTTTCATGAGGCAGCCTCGGGGCCTTTGCTAGGCCGGCCCACATCGCATCTTCGAAGCGGGCCGGCCTAGAAAAGGCCCCGAGGCTGCCTCATGAAACCGTGCTAAACTACTGCTTAGGGGCAGCTCTGTGCCGAAGTTAAAAGCACACAGAGCTGCCGCTGCTGGTCTGGAGGTGCGGAGACAAGGCAGGAAGCATATGCGGCAGGAGTCCCAGCACAGCGACGGCAACAGGAAGTTGCAAGTCAGCTGACGCTGGCACCTTTCGTTGCGGCGGGGACCCAAATCCTTCACGGACCGGCAAGATTTTTTTTACAGACCGGCACCGGTCCGCGAACCGGCAGTTGAAGAACTGTGGTTTAGTTGATAGCAAACAGATTGATTCAGCTCTTAAGATGTATCCAGTAACTAATAGTAGTGGTTGTGTTTGGGGAGTTAGCTCTCCCAACCTAAGTCATGCATGCGTCTAATACATGCGTATAACAATCATTCATGCATCTAACATATGCATCTAATACATGCGTCTAATTCATGCATCTAATACATGCGTTTGATGTGTCTAATATATGCATCCCATGCGTCTAATACATGCGTTTAGCAATTACATATGTGTCTAATACATGCATCTAATGCATCTAGTGCATGCATCTCAGGCATCTAATACATGTGTTTAGCAATCACACATGCGTCTAACACATGCATCTAACAATTACACATGCATCTAACAATCCGGCAAGTAAACTGCGGAGAACAAAAAAAATCTTAACAGAAGAACCTTAGCAAAAACCTTAGTAGGGTGGGCGGGAAGATGGAGGATCCTTTCCTCTGTGTTCTGTTGGTTTTAAATCAACTGTGGCACCCTTGGTGGCCCTTTTCAAAGGGCAGAAGCAGGCAGGTCAGTCTTTGGGGGCGGGACAAAGGCCCCGAAGCTGGTTGTGCTTGTCAGGTCGGCAGGGTAGGGAGAGAAGATGGAGGATTCCTTCCTCTCTGTTCTGCCGCTATAGTGCCACTATATCTTTCTTGAGATAAGGAGACCAGAATTGAACGCAATACCCCAGATGAGGTCGCACCATGGAGCGATACAGGGGCATTATAACATTCTTAGTCTTGTTAACTATCTCTTTTTTAATAATTCTTATCATCCTATTTGTCCAAAAGTGTTTGATTTTATTATTTATTTATTTTTGTAAACCATGCAATGCTAACTGCTTTTACCACATTTTTGGCAATGAATTCTGGAGCTTAACTGCATTGAGTGAAAAAGTATTTTCTCCTGTTTGTTTAAATTGTACTTCTCAGTAACTCCATGTCCCCTAGTCTTTGTACTTTTTGAAAGATTAAACAATCGAGTCATCTTTATCCACTCTACTCAGGATTTTATAGACCTCTATCATATCTCCCCTTAGCTGTTTTCCAAGGTAAGTAGCCCTAATAGCTAGACTTCCCTTGCCATCCCCTTTATCACATCACCATTCTCTGTAGCTTCTTTTTTTTTTTTTTTTTTTTGAGATGTAGCAACCAATCTGTTGTACGACCAACCTTCTTCCTGCTGCCTTCATAGCTTGGGTAGATATATAAACATTCAGATACATTTTATAAAATAAATTTAGGGAAACCTTTGGCACCATCTGGAAAAGCAAAATTACTCCTTACATCTAACATGATTTAGTATCTTAACTAAAGTTGATGATGTTGTTTTTGAGACTTGGTTGTACTCTACTAGTGAATCGTGTACTGCCTGCAGAAGGTACGCATTTTTAACTTTCTAGTCCTTATAAATAGGAGCAAAACGTTGCTGATGCTACTCACCACTGTTAATGCAGTAATAATATGAAGAATCATAGGAATATGTACAGGTTCTATTCCATTTAAAACATAAAATATGGATTTCATCAAATATATTAATTAGTTATCTTTAATGTAAAGGTTTTATCCATATTTAATAGCTAGATGAAAATTGCCTCTCAAAGTAATGGAAATTTCACATAGTGTGGGACAATGCATATATTTTCAGCCACTTCTAGAAGATATGTCCCCTTGGTATCCTTAGATCAGGGGAAGACGATAGTGTATAGATTAGATTTGCAATTACTTTTCATGGAAAAAGTACAGCAGAAAAATATAGGTTAAAGTGTCATTGGGTAGTTTGCATGGCAAGTTTCAAAATGAGCATATACTGTACTTTTCCTTCTGAAAATTGGCATAAAATCCACAAGTTAAAAGTTCCTCTGGACTTCATTCCATTTAAAAATTGTCCCCTTTACCAGAAATCCATTGACTAATTAAGAGATATAGCACTAGCAAGTGTAAACAATGGGAAATACCTTTCAAAAATGAATCTTAAGTATTAAAGAGATATAGTAGAACTCCATAAAGACTTAACGGATGTAGCCATTTAACCTATTTGTTTATTTGTAGGTGTGAACCCATCAGGTCCAGGTGTGGTAGTTATGCAACTGAATGTCCCCAGTGTCCCCAGCAGTCCTCAAGCTCCTTCCCAGAACCCCTCTATGGTCCAGTGGAGTCACTGTAAATATTTTGCAGTGGATCAACGAGGACAGAAGCCGGAACACCTATATAGTTCTGATAACAACACTCAGGTAAAGCAAGGCAGACATGGAGTGGTTTCACTCTTCAGCGACGCAGCTTCCTTTAGAAGCAATGATACTCTTTAGTTCCATTGAAGAAAAAATTGTAGGGTGAAACTTGCTTGGGTCTGAAGTTTGTTGTAGAATTGATAATACTTTTGTGAGCCCAAGCTGAATTTCTCATCCCTTGGGAGTACACCACAAACAGCAGGATTTTATTTCATCAATCTCTTCTTACAGAAAGCTGTATGGGTTTGAAGGGGTGAGGAGGAAAGATTTGTATGCCTTTGTAAGTGAACACAGGCTAGGAATGCTTCTGACTTCAATGTGTTTTGGTATATAGTATGTTTCTGTTCTTTTTCATTCAGGCCAGTACCCAGATGAGCAGCCCTATCACATCCCCAGCTCAGTCCCCGACACCTTCTCCCATCACCAACCTCAGCAGTGTGTGCAGTGGCCTCACTCCCCTACCAGTTATTGCACAGTTTTCACGGTCTGTGGGTCCAGCACAAGGTAAGAAGCAAGCATAGACAACTGGATTTACACAGCACATTTCATTCATAAAGGTTGTTGATGGGGAGGAGTCAAAATTGGTTCTAGCATATAGATTCTTTTTCCAATCCTTCCTCTCCCCTCAGTTTCTTTTCTATCCTTTTCTTGCCTAACCCTGACAATACATCCTCTATTGCAGTGGTTCCCAACTCTGTCCTGGGGGACCCCCAGCCAATTGGGTTTTCAAGATATCCCTAATGAATATGCATATGAGAGATTTCCATATAATGGAAGTGACAGGTATGCAAATATCTCATGCATATTCTATTTTTTTTTTTTTTAGTTATAATTTTTATTCGTTTTTACAGCTTACATCAAGTGTAACAAGAAGTAACATTTGAATTGTAAAACATCACTTGATTTGCTATAATCTCATCTGAAAATCATGAAATTTAACCACCCTTTCCATCCCTATTACATCAAAAATATTCATATATTATACATTATATGATTTAATAAAATATCAAAAAATACCATCCCACCCACCCACTCCCATCCCCTCATTTCAGTTGCTCATTACAAAAGTCTGTTAATGGTCCCCAAACCTCTTGAAATTTACCAAAATATCCTCTCTATTGCTAATGTTCTTTCCATTTTATATATATGACATACAGAACTCCATCAGAAACTGTAATTTAATCTGCTCTGATTTTTCCAATTGAATATAATCTGTTGAATGGCAACTCCAGTCAAAATAAATAAAAGCTTATTGTTTTTTGAAGAAATCTGACTTTTCGCTCTCATTGACACGCCAAATAAAATAGTATCATATGTCAAGGCCACCGGATTTTCTAACAACCTATTTATTTGGGTCCATATCGATTTCCAAAATATCAATATAAATGGACAATAGAATAAAAGATGATCTAATGTCCCAGCCTCAAGATGACAGTGCCAACATCTATTAGACTTACAGCTATCTAATTTTTGTAAACGAACAGGGGTCCAGAAAGCTCTATGTAAAAGAAAAAAACAAGTTTGTCTTGTAGATGCAGACACTGTACATCTCATCCTCCAAGACCAAATTTGTGTCCATTGAGACGCAGTAATTTGATGCTTGATCTCAATGTTCCAAATGTCCTGAAGACCAGTTTTTGTTTTTTTATTCACAAATCTAGATATTAATTTATACCACTGTGCGGCCTGGTGTCCCATGAAATCTACCTGAAAGCATAAGAATTCCAAGCTATATTGATTATTGAGATTTTTCCATTCAATTGGAACCATCTAAAACTTTGTGATTTACAAAGACCAAATTTATGTTGCAACTGTGAAAACTCAAGCAACGATTTTAAAACTGGCAATTTGAATCTTGGAGTTAAGCCAAATAGTTTGATTTGTTGATTTATGTATTGGAATAGGTGTTAGATTATTTACGTATCTTAAAGTTTTCCATGTATCAACTAATATTCTGTTTTCATATAACCTAGGCATTTTGATACTAAGAACATGGCAAAGTCACAGAGGAAACATGAGTCGCCATTCCAACCATATCCAATCCGGGATATTTTCAATGGGCTCTGGGAGGACCCAATACATACCTTGGCGCATAATATAGGCTTGATGATACCTATAAAAATTGGGAAAATCTACCCCTCCCTCCGTAATTGGCTTTTGTAAAGACACTAAAGCAATTCTAGCAATTTTACCCAGCCAAATAAATTTTGTTAGAATACTATTTAACTTTTTGTAAAAAGACCCCTGGAAAAAACTGGTATCATACCCATTTGGTAACAAACCATAGGCAAGATCATCATTTAACAGTTTGTACTCTCCACCAAGATAAATGTAGAGGATTCCATTGCTCACACATTTCTGTTACCTTCTGTAATAAAGATTTTTAATTTACTTTCATTGTATCTTCCAGCATATTTTTAATCCAAATTCCTAAATATTTTAGTCCATCTTCCTTCCATACAAAAGAAAATGAATCAAATAAACCTTTTGTACAGTGTACATTTACTGGAAGAACTTCTCATTTACTTCAATTTATCTTATATCCTGAAAATTTTTCCAACTTCACAATCAAATTAAGTAAACATGGAATGGTTGTTTCTGGATTTCTCAAATGAAGCAGAATATCATCTGCATATGCAGATACTTTATATTTTCAATCTGAATAAGGAATACCCTGTATCTCCCTCACTTGCTGAATAGCTAATTACAAGGGTTCCAAAACAATATCAAAAAGTAAAGGAGATAGGGGACAGCCTTGTCTAACCTCCCCCCTATGCAAACTAAAGCGTTCTGAAAAATTATTATTAATATACAACCTAGCAACAGGGGAGCTAGCTATACAACGTTTGAATCATTTGTATAACTCCTGAACCTATACCAAACCATTCCATTGCTTGATACATGAAGGTCCATTCTACTCGATCAAAGGCCTTCTCTGCATCCAAAGACACAGAAAAGGCCGGATCTTTCATGGCTTTTGTTAAATATAACATACTAGTCTTTAAGCCCTTTTACATTAACAGGTGCTAGAATAGATGTGTCTGTCTGTCTGTGTTTCTTTATCTCTCTCTCCTTGGCCGCTGTCTGTATCCTTCTGTCTCCCCCCCCCCCCTTGAGCAAAGCTGTCTGCCCCCAGCACCCACCTCCCCCCCAAATGTCTCTCCATGGCCCTCTTCTGTCTTCCCCCCCAGAGCAAAGCTGTCTATCCCCTTTCCCTCTCTCTCCATAGCCCCTTCTGTCTCCCCCCAGCACACTCCTCCCCCCAAAGCAGCCCCCTATCCCTTTCCATGGCCCCTTCTGTCTTCTCCCCCAGAGCAAAGCTGTTTGCCCCAAGCACACCCCTCCCCCCAAAGCAGCCCCCTTTCCCTCTCCCGCTGACTCTCTCTCTGGCCCCCTTTCTCTGTCTATCTTTCTGTCTCTCTCCCTGGCCCTGTGTCTTTCTTTCTTTCTGTCTCCCTCCCTCCCGCTGTCTGTCTGTCATTTTTCCCCATTTCCCTGTGCAGCAGCATTTCCATCCCACTTGCCTATGCAGCAGCAACAGCATTTCCCTCCTATCCCCCCCTTTCCTGTGTAGAAGCAGTAGCAGCATTTTCCCCCACTCCCCCTTTCCCTTTTCTTACCTTATCTTCCCTGCTCCGTTCGGCCCCTCTCCCTTCTTTTACTGCCGTTGTCGATCTGGCCTGCTCCTGACCCTCCCACCGCCAACAAACCTCGGGACTCCAGCCGCATAGGCAGCACTTTAAACACACTGCTTCGCGGCCTTCTACTGGCGATTACGAGCATAATCTGTTCCAGGAGCATGCTCGTAATCCAAAATGCTCGTTTATCAAAGCGAGTTTCCATTATTTTCTATGGGGAAACTTGCTTTGATATGTCCGTCCGTCCCCCCCCCCCGATAACCGGCATCCCCCCCCACTCGCAAAGGCCCCCTCGCTCCAACCGGCACCCCCCCCTCTTGCCGAGGGAGAATTAGAAGTCCTTGAGCATGCGCAGATGCATGTTCAAGGCAGGCAGCCGGAAGCCGGAAGATCTTCTAGGCACACGATCTGTGACTGCGCTAGACGGGGGGGGGGGGATTAAGTTTAAGTTGTTCGGGCGGGGGAGACGGTTTGCACGGGGGGGGTGCTGGTTGGAGCGGGGGGGGGAGCGATGCCGGTTATCGGGGGGGGGTGCTCGCAAATCGAGTCAACACTCGGTTTGCGAGTCAAAAGTTTGCTGAGTGTTTTGCTCGTCTTGCAAAACACTTGCAAACCGGGTTACTCACAAACCGAGGTTTGACTGTATCTTACATAATTTATGAAGCTCATTTTCCAACATGAATTAATATCAATTTGTATCTATAATCTTCTAATAAATTATTTATATATTTCCTTCAAAATTAACATAAATCTTAAGTATTATTTTAAGATTTTAATCCATTTTATTTCTTCTCATGTACTAATTCTTAATCTTCTCCAATACTTTGCCTAAGAAAACCTTTAACTTAATAAAATTAAGTATTTTAATATATCTTTCTGAAAATTAATAATATTCATTCTATATCAATTTTACTTTTCTGTAAAGAATTCATTAATTAGCTTTACATATGTTCATTAATATCTATTCAAACAATTAACAATCCCACAAGTTATATATATGTAAATGTTATGAGGAAATTTGTATTCAAAGATCAAAATTAATTAACCTTTTGCCTCAGAAATCTTCCCTCTGGAAAGCTTTGTGTTCTAATATAAAGGGAAATCTTTCAATACGTTTGATCAATTAATTAAATAGAATAAAATTTATATCAAATTCATCCATTACTATATTTAGTAAAACCTTGGATTGCAAGTAACTTGGTTGGCAAGTGTTTTGCAAGACAAGCAAAACATTTCATTAAATTTTAACTTGATATATAAGCAATGTTTTGCAATACAAGTACATACAGTATACACGCATCACAAATCATCACAACTGAGCCGATGGTTCTTCTCTCTGACTCTGCAAGAGTGTAGTGACTTCTAAACAAACAAAGGAAATTACCGCGCGCTACACTTCTAGAACTAACGCCAGCTCAATGCTGGTGTTAAGGTCTAGCACACGTGTCAATGTAGTACGCGCTATTCGCACATTAAAGCCCTAGCACACCTTAGTTAAAGGAGCCTAAAATCTTGCAATATGAGTACATACAGTATACACGCGTCACATGATCATAATTGAGCCAATGGTTCTTCTCTCTCTGACGCTGCGGGAGTGTAGTGACTGTTCTAAACGAGCGAGGTCTTGCAATACAAGTGCGTATAGTATTTTGTATTAAAGTTTTTGGGTCATGGAACAAATCGTCTAAGTTTCCATTATTTCCTATGGGGAAATTCGCTTTGATATACAAGTGCTTTGGATTACAAGCATGCTTCTGGAACAAATTATGCTTGCAAACCAAGGTTTGACTGTAGATTCAAACAAACATTACATAAGCGAAATATCAAAAGTAAATAGATTAATATTTAAACCAAAATATATGTGGAATCATATCCAAATCAGAGCATACAACGTCAGCAAACAAGAGTACGACGTAGCGCTGCAGGGGTTAGAAGGCCATGACAGCGCGTGGGATTCAAACTACGACATTCCTCCGATATGAACAAGAACTATATGCGAGCAGATGGCAACTCTTTAGTCAACTTTCTGAACATTTCTCACGATATGTTTACAAAATGAACCCAGACGTAGCTACATTCAATATTTTCACAATGAAGAAGAGTTTGGGTTTTTTGTCCAAAAACTAAATTCATTACTCATAGTACAAGCCATTCATACCTCTTCCCTTCTTGGCTTAAATCCGAATCACCCTACAACATACGATTTAATAAACCTTTGTAATTGCCATCCACTCCACCATATAATCGCTCCACTCTTTAGAAATCCCTTTATAAATCTTTCCCATCAGCTTTCAGAATATTAAAGACGATTCTTCAGTCTTCGGGCATAAGTTAAATTAAGATTTCCAGGCCAGACTGTTTCTCCAAGACACGCCTCCAATCACTCTGTCATTGAGTGTATCCAGCCAATCAAGTCAGCGACTAGTATTTGCATACATTTTAAGCCAATCTAAGACCATTCGGAAGTACAGCTACTTTCCCATTCAAGAATTAACATATTTAACTGTTACTTAGCCTGTTTAAATCTCCACTTTGTAAGAATTTATTATGTCAGAGTCTCCGTTTACTAGAACAGAGCAGATCCCTCCATAATATGTTGAAGGAAAGAAGCGTGAATTTTTCTTCACGAAGATCTTTGTTAAATCTATCCATCACACTTAACCGAATCGTTCCTGCATCTGCTTCATATCACTCGTGCTCGTGCCAGGATTCAAATATTGTCAAGTTTCAAATGAAGCAGTCATTCCATTAACACTGTCAATTTTCTTCCCTTGCATTCCACCACGATATTTCCACATTTTAGCCACATCACAGCTCAAATTTCTAATATAACAAAATAGTTCACGGTGTAATTTAAGAAGAATAAAAATATAAGCACTAATGAGGGTATTTATTATGAAGATATAGGTTGCTCGCACTGCTCCAAATATTCCTGCATTTTTCTTGGCTCAACAAAATTTAAAGTTTTGTTAGCATGTGTGACCCTCATTACTGCAGGGTACATCAAGCCAAATCTAGCACCCAATGCCCTCAGTTGTGGACGTAGATCTAACATTTGCTTCCTTTTAATTGCTGTAGCCTTAGCAAAGTCAGGCACTATATGGATTCTTGAGTCCTGACATTTAAGGTTTTTATTTTCCTTTGCTAACTGACAGATTTCTGCTACATGCTGGTATCGTAGTAGTTTAAAAACTCAGTTTCCTGGGTCGCTCTTCTCTACCCCTTCCGGTAGCCCAATAATTCTTAAATTATTCCTTCTTTCATGGTTAAGACAGTCGTCAAGATCTCTCTTTACAGATTCCATTTCCTTCCTATCTACTTTACTTTGCAATATTTCTGTGTCCACTTGATCTGCCCGTTTCTCCAGAAGATTTAGCTTAATAACGACCAGGTCCATTTTCTTAGTGAGACAAGCAACTTCATCAATAACCACTTGTAATTTTTTAGCATTATCTAAAACAATTGCCTTGATTTGTCGAAGTTCGGTTATAATATCAGGATTTTCTTTTTCTTCCGTTGGCAGTGGAACTTTGGACGGAGTTGCCGGTTCTGGCTTTGATCTTTTATTACTGCCCGACCCGGTTCCTCCTCCAACCAAATCGTTTTTGTTTTGCTTGCTGGATGCCATAATCAGATGGATTTAACACTTTTAAACTTCCAAAAACTAATATTTGTAGCTTATCTATAAATATAGCTTGTCTTTATGGAGCTATTGTTTTACCCGACCATCTTGTTACGTGTCCAAGCTATGCCCCTATCTTGTGCATATTCTAAGATATCCCTAATGAATATGTATCTCATGCATATTCATTAGAGATATCTTAGAAACCCAACTGACTGAGTGTCCCCCAGGACAGGATTGGGAACCACTGCTCTTACTGCATCAGTGTGCAAATGCTCTAGACTTCCTATTGCTTCCTGTCCCATTCCATGCATCTTGAACCATGCCTGCAATTGATATAAACAAACTGTAGCATCAGTAAGTCCTTGCTGAGGCTGCCTTTTAGGCACAAAGACTTTGGATTAGCAGTTAATGCTATGCTGCTGGCTTGCAAACTGTCTAAAAGGT
Organism: Geotrypetes seraphini; assembly: GCF_902459505.1. Lineage (NCBI taxonomy): Eukaryota > Metazoa > Chordata > Amphibia > Gymnophiona > Dermophiidae > Geotrypetes > Geotrypetes seraphini. Next base: position 212,951,664 of record NC_047086.1, read on the forward strand.
GTACAAGTTTGCAAGCTAGCAGTATAGCAGTAACTGCTAATCCAAAATCTTTATGTGTTTGTTTATATTGGCAGCAACCTGATAGGGCAGGCTGCCACTAGCTTTTAGTGGTTTTTATCATTTCACTTTAGAAGCAAGCATGCATCCACCTATTGGATGGATGACTGGGCAATATATGAAAGACTTCAGAGTGGAAAGGGAGATATTTATGATACTCAGAGAGTTGTGGTAGTCTTTCCCTTTGTAACTCTAATAGCCACTGTGCTAATGGAGTGTCTTAGTATTTTTTAATAATAATTAGAGATAAAAAACTAAGAGTCAAGCAAGCCCAAATATGTAAAATGAGCTGTGGTTGCAATCTACCACAGAGCAACTCCAAATACATTGGTGTATGGTTTTACTGCAGCACTGAAAGGCTGAAGGCACAACTAATGTAAATGAGCAATTCTGTAGCATCTCTCCAGACTGATACAGTTCACTGATGAGTAATAGCTCATCATGGCCAGCAGGTGGAGACTAAGACAAAACTTTGGCTGTAATACTAATAGCTGTGCTTCCCTCTAATCTAATGAGTCTGTTCAGTCTCCAAGCAGGTGTGGTAAGCTGTGCCTCAGGGCCCCATTCCAATGTTCAATCCGGGTCCCTTTTGCCTTACAGCTTCGCTCTTGAGAGGGAACTCCTAGGTAAGAAAAGATATTCAGATAAAGTGTTATCCCAGGACAAGCAGGCAGCATATTCTCAACAGTGGGTGATGTCACCAACGGAGCCCCGCAGCGGACAGCCGCGAAAGCAGACTTGCTTGAAGATCTTTGTAAGAGCTTCCGAGTGCTGCACTTGCTTAGGACCAGAACATTGTCCTGAGTCCTGCCCACGCTGTGCTACCCTTCAACTGAGAGCCCTCCGCACTTGTCTTAAGTTTCTCATGATTGAAAATGATTTTTGTACTGTTTTATTGATTTGCGGTTACATGGTGCAGCATCTGTCTATTGTTATTCCTAGTAATTTTAGCGTGGGTTGTATGGGGTAGTTGATTGCATTGATTTCAATGTTGGTTATGGCTGGTATTTTGTTGTTTTTGAGGAGGATGAATTTAGTTTTGTCTGGGTTCAATTTCAGCTTGTGATCTTTCATCCAGGTCACTACTGATTTTATTGTTTGGTGTATTGTGTCTGTCATGGAGGGTTTTGGTTGATCGAAGGGTAAGAGAATGGTGATGTCAACTGCATAGCTGTATTAGCTAATGCCTTGTTTATCCAGGTGGTTGCTGAGGGAGGCTGTATAGAGGTTGAAGAGTGTAGGAGATAGAGGGGATCCCTGGGGAACTCCGCAGGGGTTTGACCAAGGTTCAGATTTTTCTTTGATTTAACTCTATAGGTTCCTGATTTTAGGAATCCTTCAAACCACGAGTATACTTTATCTGTGATACCTATTGTATCTAGGATTTGTAGTAGGATGCTATGGTCTACCAGGTCGAATGCAGCGGTCAGGTCTAGTTGTATGAGCATCATTTTTTTTCCTGTGCTAAGATGTTGTCTGGCTGTGTCTAAGAGAGATCCTAGTAGTGTTTCTGTGCTAAAGATGGTTCTGAAGCTGGATTGCGTGGGATGGAGTATGTTTTGGTTTTCTAGGTAATTGGTGAGGAATTTGGCAACTAGTCCTTCTATTATTTTGACATAGAGTGGAATAGAAGCAATGGGTCTGTAGTTGGATGTTTGGTCTATTGGTCCTTTAGGGTCTTTGAGGATCGGGGTAATGATGATTTCGCTGAGGTTAGTTGGGTAGTGGCCACTTATGAGCGTGATTTGTATCCATTTTAGAAGAGAAGCACAGAATTTTGTGCTGGATGATTTTAGAAGATATGGTGGACAGTTGTTGAGGTCACAGGAAGCATGGCTGTATTTTTTGTTGAATTCGGGCCATTGAATATTGGAGAATTGAGACCATATTCTGTCTGCTGCAGTTGAATCTCTATCTGTGGGGGGAACTGAGAGTTCGATAAGAGGGATAGGGTTGTCATTGAGGGTAGCTCTTGCATTTGTAATTTTATTTTGGAAGTGTTCTGCTAATAGAGTGGCTGAGGGGGGAGTGGTATTTTTAGTGGTCAGGTAAGGTTTGGTGTCAGTTAGGTTTTTTAGAATTTGGAATAGTTTTTTGGTGTCTTGGGTTTCAGTACCTATTAGGTTGGTGTAGTGTGCTTTTCTCTTGTCCTTTAATTGTGATTTGTATTGTTTGTTGATTTTTTTCCAGGTGGATTTTGTATGATCCGAGTTAGATTTTCTCCATTTTCTTTCTAGTCGTCTAATTGTCTTTTGAGGTGTAGCAGTTCAGAGTCGAACCATTGATCTGATCTCCTGCTGGTTCTGGTTTTGGTTTGCAATGGGGCTAGTTCATCAAGGGTGTTGATGCATAATCTTTCCCATTGTGAGATGAAGTTCTCGTGGTTGTTTTCTTGAATTGTTTCATCTATTTTAGTCCAGAATTTGGAGGGTTCGATGTATTTTCGTGAGGTGTATGTTACTTTATTGAGTTTTGTTGTGTTTTTTGTTTTTGTTTTTGGTTTAGTTGATGTTGATGGTGCAAGTGTAGTGGTCTGACCAGATGGATCTGGACCATGTTCCTTGGGATGTATGAATTTCAGTTAGGGATGATTGGTGTGTCATAAAGGCTGCGATATCAAGTTGGTGGCCTTTTTCATGAGTTGTGTATGGATTTAGCATTTGGAAAGCTAAGGCTTTGAGAAATGAGAGAAAGTTGTCTACTTGGTTGGATGATTGGTCTACTAGGTGTAGGTTTAGGTCTCCTAGGAGTAGGTTGTAGGTTGTTATTAGTGAGTTTTGGTATAAGAAGTCTTCCACTTCAGTTCTTGCTATAGACCAGTTTCCCGGCGCTATGTAACAGAGCATGCAGTTTAGTGTGTCTTTTAGTGTGGTGCTTGAGATTTAACAGGCTAATAGGTCCATGTATGGGTTAGATGTTTTTTCAATTATATTAAGGGTTAGATCTTGTTTGATTAAGATTGCTAGTCCCCTGCCTCTTTTTTTCTCTCTCTGCAGACCACCGTTATTTTGTATCCTTGTGGGCAGACTTCGGTTATTCTGGGATCTGTGTCGGAAGTTAGCCAGGTTTCTATGAGGAAAAGACAGTCCAGGTTTTCATGTGTTATCCAGGTTTTTATACATTCTGTTTATCCCAGGACAAGCAGGCAGGTATTCTCACTAGTGGGTGATGTCATCCGACAGAGCCCCGATACGGACATCTTGCAAGCATGTCTTGCTTGAAGAAACTCAGAAGTTTCGAGATGCCCGCACCGCGCATGCGCCAGTGCCTTCCCGCCCGATGGTCCGGGAATGTCTCCTCAGTTCATTTTCTTCCGCGGAGCTGAGAAGTCTATCTTCAATTTCGCGCCCATTGAATCTCGTTTTTGCCTTCTGTTTTGCCGCGGGTTGAGTTCTTTTGGCTTTCCTGTGCATTTGTTTCTTTCTTTGATTTCTTTTAAAAAAAAAAAAAAAAAATTTTTCTTCCGACACCGGGTCGGCCGCGTGGCTGGGGCCCCGCGCCTTCGACCTTGTGGCGGAGCTTTTCCGGCCTATGTCCCGGCCGATTACCGGTTTTAAAAAGTGTAGCAAGTGCCAGCGCGCGATTTCGCTCACGGACCCTCATCGACGCTGCTTACAGTGTCTGGGACCGGATCACTTCCCGAAATCGTGCCAGCCTTGCTCCACTTTGACGGCGAGAGCGTTTAAGCGCCGCTGTCTGCTGTGGGAGTCCATGTTCAAGATGGAAGCTTCGTTGGATCCTTCAGCTTCGACATCGACTGGTGCTTCAACTCCATCGGCGAAGCCCTCTGCCTCCCCGGCTGCTTCGGGCCTCCTGAAACCGGCATCGTTCACGCCGGTTTCGGCCTCGACTTCGGCGCCGGTGCCTTCCTCCGTCTCCTCGGAGCAGGTATCGACCCCTACAGTTCCACCGGTGGTGCTTAAAGTGCCGAAGGCTGGCAAGCAGAAGCACGCGGCACCGAAAGAACGTGGAGACCCTGCGGAAGGGCCCCATTTTGGTGCGGATCCCTCCATATCGGCTTCGTTGCGGTCCATTCTGGAGGCTCAGTTTGTGGAACTCGTGAACACCATGGGACCCCGGCTGATTGCCTCGATCCAGGGTGACGTTCTGGTTCCGAGAGGCGGACCGCCCCCCTCCTCCTCCGCCGCACCACACGACCTCGTTGCTCGGTGAGGAGGAGCGGCGAGCGGTGTCCGGGTCCTCGAGGAGGTCCTCGGTTAGTGCTATGCCTCCTTTGGAACCGATTCCCTCGAGGAAGGCCTCCCTTAGTGATATGCCCCCCTTGGAGCCTATCCCCTCGAGGAAAGCCTCGTTTAGCGATTTGCCTCCATTGGAGCCTGTTACTCCGCCCCATGACTCGGTGTGGCGTCCACCTTCGAGGCCTCCCAGTCCTGGGCATAGCAGGAAGCAGGACGAGTTCTTCCGAACCCCCTATCAAGCCTGGGCGGCATCGGGGGAGGCACCGACTCTTCCGCCTCTACGATCGACAGCCTCAAGTCCGATCTGCTCCTTGGAGGCGTCTGACCAGGTTTCTCACAGACGGGCTCGTTCACCATCCAGGCATCGGGAGGGGCATCGATCCAGACACTCTTCGAGACATTCCTCTCGACACTCGACCGTCTCGCCTCAGAAGAAATTGCCTCGGATGGGGTATGCTGCTTCGGCTGGGTCTCCTCCTCCGGGCCCGGAGTTCGAGGACCCCGAGGTTTTCTACTCGCCCTGTTGCTCACAGGCCTCTATGGAGCCCGAAGCCTCGTCTTCTTCTAGTCCTTCTCGTAAACCGGCGACGGCGGACCAACTGTCTTTTTCTTCATTTCTCAGACAGATGGCGGATGACATGGACATTACCCTCGATGCTGGGTCTCGATACTCCAAGGAGTACCTCGATACCATGCACTTGCCTCGTCCTCCGGCCGAGTCCTTGCGCCTTCCTCTGCACAAGCTCCTCGACCAAACCTTCATGAGGTGCTTCGAGTCTCCTTACTCTATCCCTGCGGTCCCTGGGAAATTGGATGCTCGGTACCGCACGGTGCATCATAAGAGCTTCGAGGGTCCTCAACTTTCTCACCAGTCCCTCCTGGTCGAATCCTCGCTCAAGCGATCTCATCCTGGCCAGGTCTATGCTTCAGTGCCTCCGGGCCGCGAGGGCAGAACCATGGATAAGTTTGGTCGACGCATCAATCAGAATTCTATGATGACGTCCCGAGTCCTGAATTACAATTTCCACTTTGCAGCCTACTTGGAATTTTTTCTGCCTGTGTTTCGGAAATTCATGCCGTACATCGAGTCCCAGGCTCGGTTTGAGTTTGAGGAAGTGGTTGCTTCGCTGTCCCAACTTCGGCTTCAGTTGATGCAATCTGCCTATGATGCGTTCGAGCTCTCAGCCCGAGCGGCGGCCTGCTCGGTGGCGATGCGTCGTTTGGCCTGGTTGCGGACCATTGACATGGACCCGAATCTTCAGGACCGCCTGGCGAACGTCCCGTGTGCTGGAGCGGATCTTTTTGACGAATCCATCGAGACTGTCACGAAGAAGTTGTCTGATCACGAAAAGTCCTTCCAATCCATTCTTAGGCCGAAGCCTAAGCCTCAGCAGTCTCGACCCTCTCGTCCGCCGTTGATCTATCAGCGGCATTATCAGCCGAGGCAAGCTCCACCTGCGAGGCAACCGGCGAAGCGACAGGCTCCTCAGAAGGGTCAGCCTAAGTCTCAGTCGCCTGCTGTCCCTAAGGCCACTTAGCCTTTTTGACTGTCTCGTCGAGGGCATAACCAACCTTGTTCTGCCTCCCCCTGTTTTTCCCATCGGAGAGCGCCTCCATCATTTTTATCATCGATGGGAGGCCATAACAACCGACCTCTGGGTCCTTACTATCATCAGGGAAGGATACTCTCTTCACTTCCATCGGGTCCCTCTGGACCGCCCTCCAAGAGAGTATCCTTCCAACTTGACTCAGTCCGCCCTTCTTCTTCAGGAAGCTCAGGCTTTGCTCCGGCTTCGTGCCGTAGAGCCGGTCCCGATGGACCAACTGAACCAGGGGTTTTACTCCAGGTACTTCCTTGTTCCGAAGAAGACGGGCGACCTGCGACCCATTTTGGACCTCAGGGTCCTCAACAAATTCCTAGTCAAGGAGAAGTTTCGCATGCTGACACTCGCTTCTCTCTACCCCCTCCTCGAGCAGAACGACTGGTTTTGCTCTCTGGATCTCAAAGAGGCCTATACTCATATTCCCATTCATCCGGCCTCTCGCAAGTTCCTCAGATTTCGGGTGGGACATCTCCATCTCCAGTATCGAGTGCTTCCATTCGGCCTGTCTTCGTCCCCCAGAGTCTTCAGGAAGTGTCTGGTAGTGGTGGCCGCTGCACTCCGGAACCAAGGTCTTCAGGTATTCCCCTACCTCGACGACTGGCTGATCAAGGCTCCCTCGGCCTCAGAGGTCATCTCGGCGACCCTGTCCATGATTCTGTTCCTGCAGGGCTTGGGATTCGAGATCAACTTTCCCAAATCTCATCTTCAGCCTACCCAGTCACTCCCCTTCATCGGGGCGGTCCTGGATACCATACGTCTCAGAGCATTCCTTCCTCCTCAGCGCATGGATGCTCTTCTTCATCTCTGCCAGTCTGTGTCTTCTCGCCAGACCATCTCAGCGAGACACATGATGGTCCTCCTGGGCCACATGGCCTCTACAGTTCATGTGACGCCGTTTGCCAGACTCCACCTCAGAATTCCTCAGTGGACCCTGGCATCTCAGTGGAATCAGGTGTCGGATCCATTGACTCGACACATCATCGTCCCTCCTGCTCTTCGGCAGTCTCTACTTTGTTGGATAACCTCTTCGAATTTATCCAGAGGTTTGCTGTTTCATTCTCCTCCCCACCAGAAGGTTCTCACAACAGATTCCTCGACCTATGCCTGGGGAGCGCATCTGGATGGGCTTCGCACTCAGGGATTCTGGACCAATGCGGACCGACTACATCAGATCAATCTTCTGGAGCTCAGAGCCATCTTCAACGCTCTTCAAGCTTTTCAACATCTACTTCACGACATGGTGGTCCTCATTCGCACGGACAATCATGTCGCCATGTATTATGTCAACAAGCAGGGGGGCACGGGCTCGGCCTCCCTCTGCCAGGAAGCTCTCAGAGTCTGGGATTGGGCGGTTCGCCACAACGCCTTCCTCAAAGCTGTCTACATTCAGGGGAAGGACAATGTCTTGGCGGACAACCTGAGTCGTCTTCTCCAGCCTCACGAATGGACACTCCATTCCAAGACCCTTCATCAGATCTTCGCTCAGTGGGAGACGCCTCAGATAGACCTCTTTGCGGCTCCCCACAATTTCAAGCTGCCTCAATTTTGCTCCAGGATCTACGCTCCTCATCGCCTCGAGGCAGATGCTTTTCTACTGGATTGGGGGAATCACTTTCTGTATGCGTTTCCTCCATTTCCTCTCATTCAAAAGACTCTGGTCAAGCTGAAGTCCGACCATGCCATCATGATTCTGATAGCTCCTCGGTGGCCCAGACAACCTTGGTTCTCCCTTCTACTTCAACTCAGCAGCAGGGAACCGTGCCTACTTCCAGTGTTTCCTTCACTGCTTACTCAGCATCAGGGGTCTCTGCTTCATCCCAACCTGCAGTCTCTCCACCTGACAGCTTGGTTCCTCTCAATGTAACTCCTCACCAGTTTTCCCAGGCGGTGAGGGATGTCTTGGAGGCTTCCAGGAAGCCTGCTACTCGTCAATGCTACTCCCAAAAATGGACTAGATTTTCTTCATGGTGTGTTTCCAATTCTAAGGAGCCTCAGCGAGCCTCCCTATCCTCTGTATTGGACTATCTTCTACACCTGTCTCAGTCTGGTCTTAAGTCGACATCTATACGAGTCCACCTGAGTGCTATCGCGGCTTTCCATCAGCCTCTACATGGGAAACCTCTCTCTGCTCATCCTGTGGTTTCCAGATTTATGAAAGGACTTTTTCATGTCAATCCTCCTCTCAAACCGCCTCCAGTGGTTTGGGATCTCAATGTTGTCCTTTCTCAGCTTATGAAACCTCCTTTTGAGCCTCTGAGAAAGGCTCCACTAAAGTTTCTCACTTGGAAAGTGGTTTTTCTGGTGGCCCTCACATCTGCTCGCAGGGTCAGCGAGCTTCAAGCCTTGGTGGCGGACCCACCTTTCACAGTATTCCATCATGACAAGGTGGTCCTCCGCACTCATCCGAAATTCCTCCCTAAAGTGGTCTCTGAATTTCATCTCAACCAATCCATTGTACTTCCAGTGTTTTTTCCGAAGCCTCATTCTCATCCTGGAGAATCAGCTCTTCATACTCTGGACTGTAAACGTGCTTTGGCTTTCTACCTGGATCGCACCAAACCACACAGAACTGCTCCTCAACTTTTCGTCTCCTTTGATCCAAACAAGTTGGGACGACCTGTATCAAAGCGCACCATTTCCAACTGGATGGCGGCTTGTATCTCTTTCTGCTATGCCCAGGCTGGATTACCCCTTTCCTGTAAGGTCACAGCCCATAAGGTCAGAGCAATGGCAGCCTCTGTAGCCTTCCTCAGATCGACACCGATTGAGCAGATTTGTAAGGCTGCCACTTGGTCCTCGGTTCATACATTCACCTCTCATTATTGTCTGGATACTTTCTCCAGAAGGGATGGACAGTTTGGCCAAACAGGCGTTACAAAATTTATTCTCCTAAATTGCCAACTCTCCCACCATCCCATTGAGGTTAGCTTGGAGGTCACCCACTAGTGAGAATACCTGCCTGCTTGTCCTGGGATAAAGCAATGTTACTTACCGTAACAGTTGTTATCCAGGGACAGCAGGCAGCTATTCTCACGTCCCACCCACCTCCCCTGGGTTGGCTTCTCTGCTAGCTACCTGAACTGAGGAGACACGCCCGGACCATCGGGCGGGAAGGCACTGGCGCATGCGCGGTGCGGGCATCTCAAAACTTCTGAGTTTCTTCAAGCAAGACATGCTTGCAAGATGTCCGTATCGGGGCTCTGTCGGATGACATCACCCACTAGTGAGAATAGCTGCCTGCTGTCCCTGGATAACAACTGTTACGGTAAGTAACATTGCTTTTTGGGCCTAGCACTCTGATGTTTAAGTAGGCGCATTTGAGTGTGGTTATCTCTGTGTGATAGTTATGAATTGTATTTGGGTATATAAGTGATTTAGGGTGCTGGCGTGGTTTAGTCTTAGTGTGTGTTGGTCTTCTTCCCCATGCTGTGGTAATGGAATGTTGAGTGTTAGATTGTAGGTTAGCGAATGCTGAGGAAAGTAAGATCCTGTTTCCATCAAAAACATTTTGCCGTTCTTGTCCAATCCATCATCCTCTCCAGATTGGACTATTGCAATTCTATCTTCATAAGCCTAACAAAGAAAAACCTTCACAGACTCCAACGGATTCAAAATGCCGCGGCCAAGCTTATCGTCTCAAAAAGTAAATTCGATCACGTCTCACCACTCCTTCTCAAGCTTCATTGGCTTCCGATAATTTCCAGAGTCCACTTCAAATGCATCTGTCTAACTTTCAAGATCGTCCACGGCATCCTTCCACCTTTAATTCCGCTCTCTTGGAACTCCTCAAACCCCAATACCTCCAGACCCATCCAAAAATCGAAACTATCCTTCCCCTCACTAAAAGGCATTTCCCTCCCAGGAATACTAGGGACTTCCCTCCCCTTCAGACTCACCGAGCTCTGGAACAACCTTACCTCCCCTCTTCGTAATCTGAGTGTTCTCCAACCCTTCCGTAAACAGCTGAAAACCTGGTTATTCTTAAAAACCTAACATTCCCTCCTCTTTTGACACCCTATCCCTCTAACTTCCCTCTTCCCTCTGATCTTCATCTAACCCTTTCCTTGGAGTTCCTTTCTCATTACTATTCCTGTAAACCGTGCCGAGCTCCACGACTGTGGAGAAGGTGCGGTATATAAACCTAAGGTTTAGTTTAGTTTAGTTTCTGTCAATCGAAGTTCTCCTATTTGGGAGGAGGGTTTTATTTATGTCTGTAGTGGGTGTTGGGAGGAGGTTATTTGCTGTTGTTTCCAGCTGGTTAAAAGAAGAATTACCAGTAGGAAGTGCTGGGTACATGATGTTAGCTTCATTTTTGGTGATTAGAGGTAGGTAATAGATGGTGGGGGGTCTTTGATGATTTGTCTGTTGTTTTACTGTTGGTTTTACTTTTGGTAGTGTTGTGGGGATGGGTCGCTTCGTAAAGGCGCTCGCTAAGGCACTTTTGACGCACGCCTTCGACAGCGCGCTGAACGGCTGTGCGCCGTTAGGCACTGAGCCTTTTATTGGCTCAGCGAAGTCACATCGGGTTGGGGGAGGGGCGGAGTGTGCTCCCACGCTGGCAAGCTTCCCTGTCTGCTCCCGGTTCCAGGTGGCGGGCCAACGAAAGTAAAATTAAATTTAAAAAAGGTGCTGGGGGACTCGCTGAGCCTTCCAACTGGCTCAGCGAAGTCACGTCGGGTTGGGGGAGGGGCAGAGTGCGCTCTCACGCCGGCAAACCTCCCTGTCTGCTCACGGTTCCAGGCGGCGTGCCAACGAAAGTAAAATTAAATTTAAAAAAGGTGCTGGGGGAATCGCTGAGCCTTCCAACTGGCTCAGAGAAGTCACGTCGGGTTGGGGGAGGGCGGAGTGCACTCCCACGCCAGCAAGCCTCCCTGTTTGCTCCCGGTTCCATGCGGCAGCCAACGAAAGTAAAATTAAATTAAATTTTAAAAAAGATGCTGGGGGACTTGCTGAACCTTCCAACTGGCTCAGCGAAGTCATGTCGGGTTGGGGGAGGGGCATACATATTTGATCAAAACAAAGAAATATTACAATCCCAGCTTTTCAATTTAAGATCCTTCAAACAATTCAAAAATACCAAAGAAACATGTAAACTAAACTAAACTAAACCTTGGGTTTATATACCGCACCATCTCCGTAGACGCAGAGCTCGGCACGGTTTACAAGAATTAGGATGAGAAAGGAACTCCAGTGGAGGGTTTAAGGATTAGGTGTAAGAGGGTGAGATGGGTGGGAGAGGCCTAAAAGGGGGAGGGGAAAGTATTACAGTTTTGAGAATAGCCAGGTTTCAAAAAGTTCAAAAATATACAGGAGAAGAAATTTACTGGTTTTGTAAAATTAGTCCACAATATAGGAGGTTGGAGTTATGAATTAATTGAAATATTCCGCTAAGAATTATATTAAGGAAAATAAAGATGTGACCAGGTGGACACTGAATTTAACTTCATTGAACTAACATTGAAGTAACTACACTTTGCCCTTTGGCTGAAATAAATTTTGACAACATATAAAATTCTCCTTCTAACTTTTAAAATCAAGACCTCTCACCTCTCTGTCTTTCTAGATAAATATCCCATTCCACATACCCCTCCTAGGGTCCTTAGTTCTACGAATCAAAACCTATGTACAGTACCTTCAATCAAGAACCTACACTATACTAGAAATTCCATTTTCTCAGTAGTTGCTCCCTCGCACTGGAATGCAATGCCATTTTATCTTCGCAATGAAAATTCCTTAAGTAAATTTAAAACAAATCTCAAAACATTTCTCTTTAAAGATGCCTACCAATAAGTGGGGGTGGGGGGGGGAAAGCTTTTAAAGAAGTGACATCCCTGTTTCCCTCTCATTACTCCCCCTTCCCCCTACCCTTCCTTTTATTTTTATTTATCATTGTAATTAAAACTTCCCTATCCCCCAAAACCTTTCGTCTCTAATCAGTCCTAATTCATCATAGTTTTAGGTTTACCCCCTTTATTTTACCCCATCTAAATCAAAAATTATATTAGACCTTTCTAATTTTTTATATTGTAAACCGCCCAGATACATGTGATGGTTGGTATATCAAACCATGAATAAACTTGAAACAACTGTTGAGGTTAAAAAACAAACATATCTATTCCCTTGATAGGTCATAACACATTTACAGGGATATCTTAGAATAAACGTTGCACCAACTGCAGAGACTGAGGTCTTAAAATAAGAAACTGTTTTCGTCTCTTTTGGGTAGATCGTGACACGTTTGGATACATTCTCACAACTTTTGACATAAAGGGAATATTTTTATATTTAAAATAAAGCTTAAGCATCCATTCCCTGTCTGAATCAATAGCAAATTGTACAAGCAGCATAGCAGTTGCCGGTGCCTCGCTATCAGATCTCTCTTAAGAAATTTGTTGAATCCAAACTAGAGAATGACATGGTGGCGGTTTACCCGCGGCTACCGCTTTTAGCCGCGGGTAACCCGCCAAAAACGGGGAATGAAAATTAGCAGCCTCTGCGGGGACAGGGACAAGGCCATCACCACCCCGTGGAGCGGTGAATGGTCTTGTCACCGCAGTGAGGCATAAAGGATCGTGCAGTCCCCGAAGCCCCCACCCGCACGCCGGCTCAATCGTTTAACCAGCTTCCTCTCTCCACCTCACCTAAGTTTGCCAGCTTTCTTTTTCGGCGACCGGAACGCTTTCAAAAGAGCCACGCATGCACGGCTGCTCAGTATTCAATCTTCTGCTCTGACTTGAACTTTGAGCAGCCGCGCATGCGCGGCTCTTTGAAAGCGTGCCAGTCGCCGAAAAAGAAAGCCGGCAAACTAAGGAGAGCTGGAGAGAGGAAGCTGGTTAAACGATCGAGCCGGCGTGCGGGTGGGGGCTGCGGGGACCGCGTGTTCTGGCTCACACAAGGAAGGAGGAGGTGAAAGGGAAAAGTTTCTCTTCCTTGGAAATGTGGAAGGCAGAGTGGGGAGAAGACGCTGGAAGGGAAGAAGAAGACAGATGCCAGACTATGGGGGAGCGGAGGGAAGAAGATGGGTGCTAGACCAATTGTGGGAGGGGGTGAAGGGAAAGGCACAGTAACAGCAAATGGAAGACGCAGAGAGAAGACACACAGTGGATGGAAGGAATTGAATGAGAAGATGTGGAAAGCAGAAACCAGACAACAAAGGTAGAAAAAAAATTCTATTTATTTATTTATTTTTTGCTTTAGGATAAAGTAGTATATTAGTTGTGTTGATAAAAATTTATAAACAAAGCCCTGCCAGCTGAACATCTCTTTCTCTAGTTCAGCAGCAAGAACTTTGATTTATAAGAAAGGAATAAGCTAAATATTGCAGTACTAAGGCTTATATGGATGCTGCGGGGGCGGTGAATGGGATGGCAGTGGCGGTGACGGTGCGGTGAAAGGGATGACAGTGATGGGGCGGTGAAGGGAACGGCGGTGATGGGGCGGTGCAGAGGATGGTGGGCCGGGGACGGTGCAGTGACGGGGACAAATTTTTTCCCCGTGTCATTCTCTAATCCAAACTATCAGCAGATAAATTCTGCTGGTTTGGTTTTTGATCCTTAATTCTATTTGGTATGTAGTAAATTTTAGAGAGAGGCGGATAGGAGGACTCAGGAACTTTCAAAACTTCAATCAAATATTTCTTCAGCGTGTCATGTGCTGATATAAGTGGTTACTTAGGAAAATTTATAATCCGAAGATTACATCTCTTGGTCACATTCTCTAGCAATTCAACTTTAAAGTGAAGGTTTCCACTGTCCTTAACCCAGGTTAAGGCATGGGATTCAGCAGTTTTCACTCTGGTCTCGTGTCCATCCAATTTATTTTCCAAGCTACTCTGTTTTTTAAATCCAAATTTTCTGATACAACCATTGTATAACACTCTAAGTTGCCACATATGGGTCCCCAAGGATAATTGTAAATTAGATTTTGCTTCCCATAATGTTTCCATATTAAAAACCTTGGGTCTTTGCATGGGCATATGTTTTGTTCCAAGGCTCTCTGATAAGGTAACAGTACCTGTGGCCTCAAGTGGAGTCACTTTCAACTTCAGGAAATCTTCGGGGATTTGCTGCTCCCTTTCCTCCAAGTGCTTCGATGTTTGTCTAAAAAACTTCTCTGACCCTCCTGCAGAGTTGAATGCCATACTCTGCTGGCTAGGAAAGAGAACGCTCCGGGCCATTTCCTCCTCCAACTTCCCCTCTAACGCCCCAGGGTGACTCGGAGGACTCTGCTCCTCCGGAGAGAGAGATGTTCCTCAATGGAGAGTGTCAACTTCTAAGCACATGTGCCTCCCACAGCCAAGGAGTTCTCCGGGTCTCTCATTCGGTTTCCACACTTGAGGAAGAGATCCATCGGGCCCACCGGGACCGCAGGTTTCTCTAGGAAAACCCGTAGATTTGATTTCCTCTTAACCATGAATGGTAAGGCACAATTTCCCTCCAACAGGTTTGTGGTGTCTCAACACGAGCAACCAGTCGCCATCTTAGTTGGGCTCTACCTCGTCTACATCATTTTTATCAATGATAGGAATTAATCACTTCTAACCTCTGGGTGCTCTCCATCATTAAGGAGGGTTATTCTCTTCTTTTCTTTCAGATTCCATCAGACCATCCTCCAGAAGAGTTTCCTTCCAATTCATCGCAGACCCCCCTTCTTCTTCAGGAAGTACAAGCTCTGCTAGCTCTCAATGCCATCGAGGGAGTTCCTCTGGAACAGCAGAACATGGGATTTTCCTCCCATTACTTCCTTATTCTGAAGAAGATGGGAGGTCTTCGACCAATATTGGATCTCGGAGCTCTCAACAAATTTCTTGTCAAAGAAAAGTTTCAGATGTTGTCCCTGGCATCTTTGTATCCCCTTCTGGATCACGATTGGTTATGCTCTCTGGATCTCAAGAAGGCTTACACTCACATTCCCAATCATCCAGCCTCTCGCAAATTCCTCAGATTTTGGATGGGAAATCAGCATTATCAATACCTTTTGGCCTGGCATCGTCTCCCAGAGTTTTCACCAAGTGCCTGGTGGTGGTAGCAGCAGCCTTACGAAGTCATGGACTTCAGGTTTTCCCATATCTGGACGACTGGCTCATGAAAGACCCCACATCTCAGGGTTATTGTAGCGACACAACAGACTATTTGGTTCCTGCAAAATTTAGGATTAGAGGTCAATTTTCCCAAGTCTCAACTGCAGCCCTCCCAGTCTCTGCAGTTCATTGGAGCTATACTGGACACTGTGCAATCAGAGCATTCCTTCCCCAGCAACATCAGGATGCACTCATTCAACTTTGCCAAAAAGTGTCTACCCTCATTTCACTCTCAGCAAGACACATGCTGGTTCTTCTAGGTCACATGGCCTCTACTGTTCACATGATTCCTTTTGCCAGACTTCACCTCAGAATTCCTCAGTGGACTCTGGCTTCTCAATGGTCGCAGGCTTTCGATCCACGCTCTCAGCACATTACAGTGACTTCTTCTCTACGGCAATCTCTTCAATGATATGGATGCTTTCATTCAATCTTCCAGAGATTTGCTATTTCAGACACCCCCTCATCAGAAGGTCCTCACAACAGACTCCTCAACCTACGCTTAGGGGGCTCACCTCAATGGTCTCCATACTCAAGGACATTGGTCCGACACAGACTGTCAAAATCACATAAATCTGTTGGAACTCAGAGTGATCTTCAATGCTCTCAAAGCTTTTCAGCATCTTCTTCACAATCAAGTCGCCATGTGAACAAGTAGGGAGGGGCAGGATCTCTCCTCCTTTGCAAGGAAGCTCAGAAGGTTTGGAATTGAGCAATTCTTCACAACGTTTTTCTGAAAGCTGTCTACATTCAAGGAGAGAAAAATTGAGTCATCTCCTACAACCTCACAATGTACACTCAATTTGCCGTCTCCATTACATTTTTTATCCCAGGACAAGCAGGCAGCATATTCTTAACGTATGGGTAACGTCACCGACGGAGCCCCGGTACGGACACTTTTAACTAGAAAGTTCTAGTTGGCCGCACCGCGCATGCGCGGGTGCCTTCCCGCTCGACGGAGGAGAGCATGGTCACCAGTTTCTTCGTTTCCGCGGAGCGAAGAAGACGCATGTGTTTTCAACGGCCGTTGAAAAACTAATTTTTGCCTTCCCGCTCGCGTATTTTCTCACTTTTTTCCTATTTTTCTTATCGGATTCCCTTTATTTTTGTTTTCAAAAAAAAAAAAAACTCGTTGAGTTTTCCTTATTTTTTCAGGCTGGCCCCGGCGGGGCCTGTTGCCACCATACAGGCCTCCGGATTCGATTTTGCGGAGGCCGTGTTTCCCTTCATACCCCCTCAACCGGGTTTTAAGAAGTGCCAGCGGTGTGCACGCCCGATCTCCCTCACCGACCCACACAATTGGTGCCTCCAGTGCTTGGGTCCAGAGCATCGGGCTGACACCTGCACCCGCTGTGCTACGCTTAAAAAGCGTACTTTGAAAAATCGGCAGATCCAGCAAAATATTTTGTTTGGTACCGGATCTGCCATGGAACCGGCTGCGACGTCGACGGCCCCACAAAAGTCAGCACCGATGACATCGACACCACCGGACCCTTCCTCGGGGTCGTTGGGCCCAGGTAAGCCGGCTAAGAAGCCTCCCACTTCCCTTGAGCGCCCTCCTGCCACGGTTGCGACACCGGCCCTCCCGGCACCGCACCAGCCCCGCAAACGCTCCGCTCCGATCTCGGTGAGTGCCTCATCATCGGCCTCCTCATCACCGGAGCGTAGAGCAGCACCTATGGTACCGAAGAAGAAAAAAGCGGTACCGGTGCCTCCCCTGGACGACCGCATCGTGGCCATACTCCAAACACAGTTACAGGAGCAGCTGCAACAACAGCTCCAACAACTGTTGCTGGCGTTGCTGGCACCGCACCTTCCGGTACGGGACCGATCCGAGCCTCACACTGTCCCATCGGTGTCGACCCCCTCGGTACCGATTAATACTTCCATGCCGGTGCTCTTGGCAGAAACACCTACAGTACATACCCGTGATGCTGCCGACCCTGTCCGGTCCCAGGAACGACATCGGTCTTCCTCACCCGGTACCACCTCGATACGCTCAGGCAAATCTCTTTCAAAGACCCGCCATGCCGAGCCCTCCACACCGATGTCCAAACGTACGCACCCCGACGTTAGGGACCCAGATTTGTGGGAAGACTCCCCTCACGGTACCGAGGAGGACGCTTCATCAACCGATGAAGAACCCTCCATGACAGACACCGTCTCAAAACCAGAGCAATCCTCTTTCTCCAAATTCCTTAGGGAGATGTCAGCAGCTCTTTCCATTCCCTTAGAGTCCGACTCTAAAAAGTCTCAGGCTTTCCTCGATGCCCTAGACTTTGAGCAATCTCCCAAAGAATTTCTGAAGTTGCCCGTCCACGACATCTTACGGGAAACTTTCTATAAAAACTGGGAAGCTCCCCTCACGATTCCTGGAGCCCCTCGTAAATTGGATAGCTTGTACCGGGTTATTCCAATCCCAGGGTTTGACAAACCTCAATTGCCCCACGAGTCCCACCTGGTGGAATCTACTTTGAAGAAATCTCAGGGTTCCAGTGTATATGCCTCCACCCCTCCTGGCAGAGAGGGAAAAACCATGGATAAATTTGGTAAGCGCCTTTTCCAAAATGCCATGTTAGCCAATAGAGCCAACAACTACACCTTCCACTTCTCCTTCTACATGAAGCATCTGGTGCAACAGCTCTCCTCCTTACAGAAATATCTTCCTGAGGTCCCTCTTTTCCAGCAACATATTTCCAGCCTCCTCCAACTCAGGAAATTCATGGTTCGCTCCATCTACGACTCATTTGAGCTGACCTCTCGCGCATCTGCCATGGCGGTGGCCATGCGCCGTTTGGCATGGCTGAGAGTCTCTGACCTAGACATTAACCACCAGGACCGCCTGGCTAACGCACCTTGTCTGGGTGATGAACTCTTCGGAGAGTCCCTGGACTCAACAACCCAGAAACTCTCAGCACATGAGACCAGGTGGGACACTCTGATTAAACCTAAAAAGAAGACTCCACCTGCTCGCACCTACAGACAGCAGTCTTCCTACCAGCGCAGGTTCTCGGCCAGACCTCTCAACCCGCCTCAACAGCAGCCACGCCGACCTCGGCAACAACATCAAACTCAGGCTCGCTCTCAGTCTCACCAACCTGCCAAGCCTCTACCTCCGTCAAAACCATCTCAGCCCTTTTGACTATTTTCTCCAGGGCATAGCCAGTCTCCCAACATCATTGGCTCTTCCTCAGCCTATCGGAGGTCGCCTCCAACTTTTCCTCAGCCGTTGGGAGGTCATCACATCAGACCAATGGGTCCTCAACATCATTCGCCACGGCTACTCTCTCAACTTCCAGCCTCTTCCACCAGACAATCCTCCCGTAGAGTCTGCTTCTCACTCCTCCCAAACGCCACTCCTCCTGAGGGAGGTCCAATCCCTCCTTCTTCTCAATGCCATCGAAGAGGTGCCTCCGGACCAAAGGGGTCAGGGATTCTACTCCCGCTACTTCTTGGTTCCCAAGAAGACAGGAGACCTCTGCCCCATCCTCGATCTCAGGGTCCTCAACAAGTGTCTGGTCAAAGAGAAGTTCAGAATGCTCTCCCTGGCCACGCTTTACCCTCTTCTCTTTCAACACGACTGGCTGTGTTCCCTAGACCTCAAAGAGGCCTACACTCACATCCCCATCAATCTGAATTCACGTTGCTACCTCCGCTTTCAGATTCAGCACCGCCACTATCAGTACAAGGTACTACCCTTTGGCCTCGCATCATCGCCCAGGGTGTTCGCCAAGTGCCTTATTGTGGTGGCGGCCTTCCTCAGGTCTCACAACCTCCAGGTGTTCCCCTACTTGGACGATTGGTTGGTGAAAGCAACTACGTCTCCACTTGTTCTGCAAGCCACTCATCACACCATCTCTTTCCTCCATCTCTTGGGGTTCGAGATCAACTACCCCAAGTCGCATCTGCTTCCCACACAGCAACTTCAGTTCATCGGAGCAGTTCTCAACACCACTCTGATGAGGGCGTTTCTCCCCTTCGACCGACACCGGACCCTGCTCCACCTCTGTCGTCAGGTGCTCCTTCATCAAACCATCCCAGCTTGACAGATGATGGTCCTCTTGGGACACATGGCCTCGACGGTCCATGTACTTCCTCTGGCACGACTCCACCTCAGGACACCTCAGTGGACTCTAGCCAACCAATGGTCACAGACCACGGATCCTCTTTCTCATCCCTTCTCTGTGACATCGTCTCTTCAGCAATCTCTTCAATGGTGGTTGAACTCCTCCAATCTTTTTAGGGGTCTACTCTTTCATCTACCCCCTCACTCCATGATTATAACCACGGATGCCTCCCCCTATGCGTGGGGAGCTCACCTGGGAGATCTACGCACCCAGGGACTCTGGACCCCTCAGGAGCGTCAACATCACATCAATTTCCTGGAACTCAGAGCCATGTTCTATGCTCTCAAGGCCTTCCAGCACCTTCTCTGCCCTCAGGTTCTTCTCCTGTGCACAGACAATCAAGTCGCCATGTACTACATAAAGAAGCAAGGCGGCACCGGATCTCGCCTCCTCTGTCAGGAGGCTCTCCGCATCTGGACCTGGGCCACAGACCACAGTCTCTTCCTCAAGGCTGTCTACATCCAGGGCGAACAGAACTCCCTGGCCGACAATCTCAGCCGCATCCTTCAACCTCACGAGTGGACTCTGGATCCTCCCACGCTCCGCTCCATCTTTGCGCGCTGGGGCACTCCGCAGGTGGACCTCTTTGCAGCTCCTCACAACCATCAGCTGCCCAGTTCTGTTCCAGACTCTTCTCTCCTCACCGTCTGGCCCCGGATGCATTCCTGCTCGACTGGACGGATCGGTTCCTCTATGCCTTTCCTCCACTACCTCTGATGTTGCGGACATTATCCAAACTCCGCAGGGACAGAGCCACCATGATTCTTATCGCTCATCGGTGGCTTCGCCAACACTGGTTCTCCCTCCTGCTCCAGCTCAGCTCCAGGGAGCCCATTCCTCTTCCTGTATTTCCTACTCTACTTACACAGCAGCATCAGTCTCTACTACATCCCAATCTGTCCTCGCTCCACCTGACAGCTTGGTTTCTCTCGGGCTGACCTCTCCAGAGAATCTTTCTCAGCCTGTCCGTCGTATTTTGGATGCCTCCAGGAAACCGGCCACCCTCCAATGTTACCATCAGAAGTGGACCCGGTTCTCCTCTTGGTGTCTACTTCATCATCACAATCCCACCTCATTGGCGGTGGAAACTGTACTGGACTATTTGCTTTCTCTCTCCGATGCTGGCCTCAAGTCTACCTCAATCAGAGTCCACCTCAGTGCCATCACTGCGTTTCATGAGCCTGTCCTCGGAAAACCTCTCACGGCTCATCCCCTGGTTTCCTGGTTCATGAGAGGCCTCTTCAATGTCAAACCACCGCTGAAGCCTCCTCCAGTCGTCTGGGACCTGAATGTGGTTCTCTCAGCCCTCATGAAACCTCCATTTGAGCCTCTTGCCACAACTTCACTCAAATTTCTGACATGGAAGGTGCTTTTCCTCATTGCCATCACCTCTGCCAGGAGGGTTAGTGAGCTGCATGCACTGGTTGCTGACCCACCTTTCACGGTTTTTCACCATGACAAGGTGGTTCTGCATACCCATCCTAAATTTCTTCCCAAGGTGGTCTCGGACTTCCACCTCAACCAGTCCATTGTATTGCCTGTCTTTTTCCCTAAACCCCACTCTCATCCTGGGGAACAGGCGTTACACACGCTGGACTGTAAACGTGCCCTGGCATACTACCTTGACCGTACCAGAGCTCACCGCACGTCACCTCAGCTCTTTCTGTCCTTCGACCCTAACCGTTTAGGTCGTCCTGTCTCTAAACGAACGCTTTCCAACTGGCTTGCTGCCTGCATTGCATTCTGTTATGCTCGGGCCAATCTCTCACTGGAAGGTGCTGTCACGGCCCACAGGGTCAGAGCTATGGCTGCTTCTGTGGCTTTCCTCCGCTCCACGCCCATCGAGGAGATCTGCAAAGCTGCCACTTGGTCCTCAGTTCACACATTCACTACTCACTACTGTCTGGATGCCTTCTCCAGACGGGATGGGCACTTCGGCCAATCTGTGTTACAAAATCTATTTTCCTAATGGCCAACCATCCCTTCTCCCTCTCTGTTAGCTTGGAGGTCACCCATACGTTAAGAATATGCTGCCTGCTTGTCCTGGGATAAAGCACAGTTACTTACCGTAACAGGTGTTATCCAGGGACAGCAGGCAGATATTCTTACGACCCACCCACCTCCCCGGGTTGGCTTCTTAGCTGGCTTATCTTAACTGGGGACCACGCTCTCCTCCGTCGAGCGGGAAGGCACCCGCGCATGCGCGATGCGGCCAACTAGAA
This sequence comes from Geotrypetes seraphini, assembly GCF_902459505.1. Taxonomy (NCBI): domain Eukaryota; kingdom Metazoa; phylum Chordata; class Amphibia; order Gymnophiona; family Dermophiidae; genus Geotrypetes; species Geotrypetes seraphini. Next base: position 212,972,952 of record NC_047086.1, read on the forward strand.
CTTTCTAGTTAAAAGTGTCCGTACCGGGGCTCCGTCGGTGACGTCACCCATACATTAAGAATATCTGCCTGCTGTCCCTGGATAACACCTGTTACGGTAAGTAACTGTGCTTTCTCGGTGGGGGACTCCTCAGACAGATCTTTTTGCATCTCCCCACAACAACAAACTGCCTCAGTTTTGCTCCAGAATTTATTCTCCTTACCACCTGGAGGCAGATGCTTTTCTTCTTGAATGAACGGACAGATTCCTGTATTCGTTTCCTCCATTCCCTCTCATTCTCAAGACACTCGTCAAACTCAAACACGAGCATGCCACCATGATTCTGATAGCTCCTCGGTGGCCCATGCAACCTTTGTTCTCCCTTCTTCAAGTCAGCAGCAGGGAGCCATTACTTCTACTAGTTTTCCCATCTCTGCTTACACAGATCACGGTTCTCTTTTTCATCCCAAGCTGCAGTCTCTACATCTGATAGCTTGGTACCGCTCGCCATTACTTCAAACCTGTAGTTTTCTCAATCTGTCAGATACATCTTAGATGCTTCCAGAAAACCCGCCACCACGCAATGTTACAAAAAGTGGACTAGGTTTTCTTCTTGGTGTGATCTTCATCACAAGGAGCCTCAGTCTACCTCCATGTCTTCAGTTCTGGATTACCTATTTCATTTATCTCAGACTGACCTCAAATCAACCTCAATTAGAGTCCATCTCAGTGCAATTGATGCTTTTCATCAGCCGCTAGAGGGGAAACCTCTGTCTGCTCATCCTGTGGTTTCCAGATTTATGAAAGGTCTTTTCAATGTCAAACCACCTCCAGTAGTTTGGGACCTCAATGTTCTTGCTAAATTGATGAAGCCTCCATTTGAACCAATGTCTATGGCTCATCTGAAATATCTCACTTGGAAAGTTATCTTTCTCATCACTCTCACTTCTTCTCGCAGAGTTAGTAAGCTACAAGCTTTAGTAGCGGACCCACCTTTCACAGTATTCCATCACGACAAAGTGGTACTCGGCATTCATCCAAAATTCTTAGCAAATGTTGTTACAGAATTTCAACTCAATCAATCAATTGTACTTCCAGTGTTTTATCCCAAACCTCATTCTCATCCTGGAGAATCAGCTCTTCATACTTCATACTTCTATTTGCAAAGGACTAAGCCACATAGATATTCTCCTCAATTATTTTGTCTCCTTCGATCCAAACAAGTTGGGGCACCCTGTTTCCAAAAGAACAATCTCCAACTGGTTGACTGATTGCATCTCGTTTTGCTATGCTCAGGCTGGTCTGCACCTAGAGGGTTGAGTTACACAGCCCACAAAATTAGAGCTATAGCAGCTTCAGTAGCTTTCCTTAGATCTACTCATATCGAGGAAATCTGCAAGGCTGCCACTTGGTCCTCGATGCATACATTCACTTCACATTACTGTCTGGATTTTTTTTCCAGATGGGATGGCCATTTTGGCCAAACAGTATTACAAAATTTATTCTCCTAAACGCCAATACTCCCAACATCCCATTATGGTTAGCTTGGAGGTCACCCATATGTGAGAATATGCTGCTTGCTTGTCCTGGAATAAAGCACAGTTACTTTATAACAAAGGTGGACCACTTTTAAAACAACATTTTATTGATTCAAATAAAGTTCCTGCACCCAGAAAGCACAATTACTTACCGTAACAGGTGTTATTCAGGGACAGCAGGCAGATATTCTCACAACCCACCCACCTCCCCTGGTTGGCTTCTTAGCTAACTATCTGAACTGAGGAGACGCACACCCTAAGTCGGGTGGGAAGACGCTCGTGAATGTTTGGTGCAGCAGTCAAAAACTTTCTGAAGTTCTTCAAGCAAGATTGCTTGTGAAGTTGTCCGCATCGGGGCTTCGTGGACGATGTCACCCATATGTGAGAATATCTGCCTGCTGTCCCTAGATAACACCTGTTATCCCAGGACAAGCAGGCAGCCTATTCTCACATATGGATGACATCATCGACGGAGCCTGGATGCAGAAACCTCACAAGCAGACTTGCTTGTAGAAACTTAGAAGTTTTGAGTCAGTTGCACCGCGCATGCACCAGTGCCTTCCCGCCCAGCGCAGGGCGAGTCTCCTCAGTTTTCCACGGAGCCGAGAAGTCCATCTTTGACTCTCTGCGTTCAACTTCGTTAAATTGTGCCTTCTCTCACCGCGATTTGTGTTCTTTTCTTCACGAATCACTGTTTTCTTTTATTTCTAATTTTTAAAAAAATGTTATTTTCTTCCGTTCAGCTGGAGGGGCAGGCTGCTCGGCCGCAGCCCAGGGACTACGACTTTGTGGTGGCTATTTTTCCTCCTATGTCCTGGTCAGCAATGGGCTTCAAGAAGTGTAGCCAGCGCCAGCGTGCAGTTTCCCTCACGGACCCACACCATCGGTGCCTTAACTGCCTTGGGCCGGGCCATCAACCGAAGTCGTGCGAGCGCTATGCTACTATTCAACCTCATGCCCGTAAATGTCAAATTTTGGTGGAGAAGCTTTTCAGGATAGATTCTTCAGTCACGCCCTCGTCTTTGAAAGCGGCCTCGGTTCCACCTTCTACCGAGGGTCCTCCTGCCTCCACGACTCCGACCTCGAGCATCATCAAGCCGTCCTCGTTTGCGGCAGCTCTTGCTTCGAGTATACCTGCTGTATCTTCCCCTGGATCCTCAGGTCAGATAGCTCAGCAGAAAGTTCCAGCAGTGGTCCTCAAGCTTGCTAAGACTTCCAAGTCGAAGCACATTTTCACTGCTTCTTTGGAACCTCCAGCTGTAGCAGGTGGTCCGGTTTCAGACGCGGATCCATCCTTGCCGGCTTCCTTCCAGACCATATTAGAGCAGCAATTTATTCTGTTCCTAACCAAAATGGAACCGAAGCTGGCTACTCTAATCCAGCCTGGGCATTCTGCAGACTCCTGGGAGGTCGAGCCTCTTCCTGTGCCTCGGGCTGAGACTTTACACTCTATGCAGGGAGCAGAGTCTTCGAGAGTGTCTGGTCTGGCATCTATGCACTCTAAGCAAGGAGTAAATTCTTTGCAAGTGCCTCGACAGGAATCCTCCCACTCCATACAAGGAGCAGTCTTTGGGAGTGCCTCGAGATTCCTCCACCAAGCCTTCTGAGCTTCAATCTACAGCTTCTAGCAATTCCTTGGTGGCAACATCTGCTTCCATCTCCAAGGTGAAGTCTCCTTGATCCTCGAGACCTGCTTCTAGGCACCACTCTCATCATCAATTGAGACCCACCTCGAGGCATTCCTGCAGGCATAGCTCTTCTTCCAAGGAGCGTCTTTCTTCAACTAAGCCTCGATCTACACCTTCCAGCTCTACTACAAGTTTCAAGTTTAATATTTTTCTTGATTGATCGCCTAATCGAATTCTAAGCAATGAACAGTTTAAAATACATTCGAATAGAGACAAAACAGTACAAACTTTAAATAATAACATTGGGTAGATAACTAGTACATTATTCTCATTACATAAGGTAAGATAGGGGTTTAAAATACAATTAATAAAGAAAAGCAAAACAAAGGAAAAGCACAGTAGGGAAACAAATAACAACAAAACATAATAAAATAAAATCACTGGTCTAAGAATTGTTCAATTAAATATTAAAAGCATCTTTAAAAAGAAATATTTTTAGATTACTTTTAATTTTTCCTAAGTCCTGCTCATTTCGTAAGTAAATTGGGAGAGCGTTCCAAGTCTGAGGAGCAGTTACTGAAAAGATAAACTGCCGTCTAGTATTAATAACCTTAAGTGAAGGAATGGTCAACAAATTTTGCTCATTAGATCTCAAGGTTCTGCTTGGGTGATATGGTATTAGTAGTTTATATATGAATGCTGGAGTCTTGTAGAAAAGAGACTTAAAAACAAGCAAACAAAGTTTATATGTTATCCGATGGATAACTGGAAGCCAATGTGCATTTTTTAAAAGGGGTGTAACATGATCAAATTTTTTCCGACTCCTCAATCGAGGTCTCTGCTTCCAGATCTCGAGGACTTAGCGGCTTCTATTGCTTTGTCCAAGTCTCCTTATTCTTTTTTTTATTTATTTATAAGTTTTCAATTTATACAATGGAGATAAACTTGTACAGAAAGAGGATTCATGATAAGAAAAAAAATTATCAAAAGACAATTAAACAAGCAATTAAAATAACTTGACATAAATCTTCTCAAGTCCTTAAATGGATCCAAGATGTAAATCAAATGTGAGTACATCGAAAAGAAACAATCTTTATAGAATCGTAAGCTATCAGAGAGTAAGGACATCTAATCTATTTAGCACTCTCCTTCTCCAGTCAGGACAAGGACAGGAAGGTCGTCAGTTGGGGAGGTTCAAAGAAAACATACTTCTGAGTTTTATAATGAATTACACATTTACAAGGATGTCTAAGAAAAAAGGTTGCCCCTAGGTCCAGAACACCAGGTTTTAACAAAAGAAATTCTCTTCTACGCTTTTGAGTCTCCCTTGCTAAGTCTGGAAACATTTGTATCTTATAACCAAGAAATTCTTTTTGTCTGTGTTTATAGAACATTCTCATTAACCAACTCTTATCGGGGGTAAGTGCAAGCGTTAAAAGTAAAGTAGATGGAACAGACATTTCTCTATCAGATAATTCTAATACAGCTGAAATGTTCATAGAATCTTGATTTATTACTTGTTGAATATCTCGAGTCTTAGTAAATAATACACTTGCGTAATAGGTTGTAATGCAGACTCAGGTATTTCCAATATTTCTTGAAGATATTGTTTCAACATATCTTTAGGTGTTATCGTAGAAACTTTTGGAAAGTTGATCAATCTTAAGTTATTATTCCTAGAAAAGTTCTCCAATGATTCAATTTTCCTTCTTAAGCTTATATTATCTTTAATCAAAGTCTCTTGAAGTTTCTTTGATAGTCCTATATCTTCTTGAAGATTATTTGTTAATGATTTAGAAACTTCTAAATCTTTTTTCAAGTTCCCAATTTCGGTATCATAATTCTTAATTTTCCCTTCTAATGTGTCTTCCTGGGGTTTTTGAGGTAAGAAAGCTTGTAAATTTATTCCAAATTGCTCACCAATTGCAGTCTCTCCCTGTCTCTGTTCCATCTGGGCTGTTCTTACTCCACCAGATGTTGAATCTTCACTTTCTAAGTTCAGGCTCTCTTGAGAAAACTGAGAGCCTAAACTTCTGCTCTCCGGATCGACTTTTCTGGCCTCAGGGGTAGAATGTCCACCGTCTACTGGCAACACTCCCTCCCTCGGGGAGCTAGTAATGTGAGGTTGTAGGGGCGGTGCTCTGGCATCGGGGCTGAGTGTTGTTTCAAGCCCCAAGGAGGCCGCCGGCATCTCGCCTCGTTGCCGTGCCTTCAGCGGGGAAACTGCTGACGTCACCGTGATGTCCTGCATCCACCGCAGGAGTTCGTCAATACTGCCAACTGCTACTGGTCCGGAGCGTCGCGAGGCCCCAGCCGCGCTCCTGCCTCTTTGCTTCGGCATACCGAAAGGTAATAGTTCTCAACGAAGAAGTACAAAGGAAATTTATTGGCGAGCTTCCTGGTGTCCTCTCATCGAGTTCATGGAAGCGCCATCTTGGATCGGAAGAACTTCCTTCCCAAGTCTCCTTATTCTTTTGATGCCTATTTTCCTGCCGAAGCTTCTTCTTCAACCCAGGCTGTCTCGAGGTTCTCGAGTCCCCCTTGAGGCAAGGCATTAGCTGATCAGCTATCTTTCTCTTCTTTTCTTCGTCAGATGGCTGCTGACTTGGACCTTCAGTTAGATGCTGGTTCTAAATACTCTAAGGAGTACCTTGAAGTCATGCATCTTCCTCAACCTCCTGCAGAGTCACTTAAGCTTCCTCTTCATAAGCTTTTGTCTCAGACTTTTTACACAATGCCTGGAGACTCCTTATGCAATTCCTGCTGTTCCAAGCAAGTTGGACTCCAGGTATAAAACTCTACATTGCAAAGGATTTGAGAATTCGCAGTTGTCTCATCAGTCCCTTCTTGAAAAGATCCCATCCTTCCAGAGTTTATGCTACTGTTCCTCCTGAAAGGGAAGGGAAAACCATGTCCAAGTTTGGACATCGCCTTTACCAAAATGCCATGATGTCCTCCAAAGTCCTCAATTATAATTTTCATTTTGTCACTTATTTCAAGTTCCTCATTGATCTTCTTCCTAAATTTCTCAGCTATTTAGATACACAAAAGCACTTCGAATATCAAGAATTCATAGCTACTCTGTCACAACTCAGATTACATCTTCTCCAGTCTTCTTATGATGCCTTTGAGTTCTCTGCCAGGGCGACTGCTTGTTCTGTAGCAATGCGCCTCCTAGCCTGGCTTTGTACCATTGACATGGACCCTAATCTTCAGGACCGCTTAGCTAATATTCCTTGTGCAGGCAATGACCTCTTCGATGAATCTATCGAGGCAGCCACCAAGAAATTGTCTGAACATGAAAAATCCTTTGCTTCTATTGTCAGACCAAAGCCTAAGCCAGCTCCTGCCAAGCCTGCACGCCCTCCTCCAATTTTCCAGAGGTGTTTTGCTCTGAGAGCAGCTCCTTACACTCGTCCGCATCCCATGAAACAGCAGAATCAGAAGCAACAGAAATCTCAACTTTCTGCTGCATCTAAGGCTGCGCAGCCTTTTTGACTGTTTAAAACAGAGCATAATCTCCACCATTCTGTCTCTGTCCCCTTTTCCCCCTGTCGGAGGTCGTCTCCATCATTTTAATCACCGATGGACGATAATTACATCAGACCTCTGGGTGCTTACCATCATCAGGAAAGGATACTCTCTTCATTTCACTCAAGTTCCACTAGAGCTTCCCCAAGAGAGTATCCTTCAGGTCCATCCCAGACCGCCCTTCTTCAGGAAGCTCAAGCTCTGTTCTGTCTCCGTGCCATCGAACCAGAGCAGGGGGTTTTACTCCCGTTACTTCCTTGTTCCGAAAAAGACGGACAATCTGCGACCCATTCTGGATCTCAGGGCTCTCAACAAATTTTTATCCAAAGAAAAATTTTGTATGTTGTCCCTGGCATCCCTTTATCCACTACTGGTTATGCTCTCTGGATCTCAAGGAGGCTTATATTCATATTCCCATTCATCCCGCCTCCCGTCAATATCTCAGATTTCGGGTGGGGAATCTGCATTATCAATACAGAGTGCTACCCTTTGGCCTGGCTTCATCTCCCAGAGTGTTTACCAAGTGCCTGGTAGTGGTAGCAGCAGCTCTACGGAACCATGGTCTTCAGGTATTTCCCTACCTAGACGACTGGCTCATCAAGGATTCCACATCTCAAGGGGTTATTGTAGCGACCCAACAGACTACGTGGTTCCTACAAAGTTTGATATTCGAAATAAACTTTCCCAAATCCCAACTTCAGCCTTCTCAGAATCTACAATTAATCGGAGCTGTTCTGGACACTATCCAACTCAGAGCATTCCTTCCGCAACAACATCTGGATGCTCTCCTTCAACTTTGTCATGCAGTGTCTTCCCACTCTTCAATATCAGCGAGACACATGATGGTACTACTAGGTCACATGGTCTCCACAGTACACATAACCCCTTTTGCCAGACTTCACCTCAGAATTCCTCAGTGGACCCTGGCATCTCAGTGGACGCAGGCTTGCGACCCACTTTCTCGACACATTGCAGTCACTCCTTCCTTGAGACAGTCTCTCCGCTGGTGGATGCTCTCTTCCAATCTCTCCAGAGGCTTACTGTTTCAAACGACACCCCCCCACCCCCATCAGAATGTCCTCACAACAGATTCCTCGACCTATGCTTGGGGCGCTCATCTCGATGGTTTCCGTACTCAAGGCCACTGGACCAGTACGGATCATCAGTGTCACATCAACCTGTTGGAACTCAGAGCCATTTTCAACGCTCTCAAAGCTTTTCAACATCTTCTTTACGACTAGGTAGTCCTCATTCGAACAGACAACCAAGTCGCCGTGTACTATGTCAACAAACAGGGAGGGACGGGATCTTCCTCCCTTTGTCAAGAAGCTCTGAAGGTTTGGGACTGGGCAATCCGCCACAGCACCTTCCTCAAAGCTGTGTACATCCAAGGGGCGAAAAATTGCTTAGCGGACAACTTGAGTCGTCTTCTGCAACCTCACGAATGGACACTCCATTCCTTACCTTTTCATCACATTTTTTCACAGTGGGAAACACCTCAGATAGATCTCTTTGCAGCTCCCCACAACCACAAACTGACTCAGTTCTGCTCCAGAATATATTCTCCTCATCGCCTCGAGACAGATGCTTTCCTACTGGAATGGACAAATCTCTTCCTGTATGCATTCCCTCCGTTCCTCTCATTTTCAAGACTTGTCAAGTTGAAGAACGATCATGCCACCATGATTCTGATTGCTCCTTAGTGGCCAAGACAACCTTGGTACTTCCTTGTACTTCAGCTCAGCAGCAGGGAGCCATATCTTCTGCCAGTTTTTCAGTCTCTGCTTACACAGAGTCAAGGATCTCTACTTCATCACAACCTGCAGTCTCTACACCTGACAGCTTGGTACCTCTCAACATAACTCCTCTTCAGTTTTCTCAACCTGTAAGAGACATTTTAGAGGCTTCTAGAAAGCCTACCACTAGAAAGTGCTACCACCAAAAATGGACTAGATTTTCTACGTGGTGCATCTCTCGTGATAAGAAGCCTCAACATTCCTCCTTATCTTCTGTGTTAGATTATCTCTTGCACTTATCCACCTCTGGCCTCAAGTCTACATCAATCCGAGTTCATCTCAGTGCAATTGCTGCTTTCCATCAGCCTATTGAAGGGAAACCCCTCTCTGCTCATCCGGTGGTTTCCATATTCATGAAAGGTCTTTTTAATGTCAAACCTCCTCTCAAACCTGGTTTGGGATCTCGGTGGTGTTCTTACTCAATTGATGAAGCCTCCATTTGAACCAATGTCTACGGCTCATCTGAAGTATCTCATCACCCTCACATCTGCTCGAAGAGTCAGTGAGCTGCAAACTTTAGTTGCTGATCCATCTTCCACTGTGTTCCATCATGACAAGGTGGTCTTTCGTACGCATCCTAAATTCCTACCTAAAGTGGTTTCAGAATTTCATCTCAACCAATCCATTGTTCTTCCAGTGTTCTTTCCAAAACCTCATTCTTACCCTGGAGAATCAGCTCTTCATACTCTGGACTGTAAACGTGCTTCTATTTTGAACGCACCAAACCACACAGAACTGCTCCTCAACTTTTTGTCTCCTTTGATCCGAACAAGTTGAGACATCCCATTTCTAAGCATACCATCTCCAACTGGATGGCTGCTTGTATCTCTTTCTGCTATGCCCAGGCTGGATTACAACTACAGAGTCAAGTCACAGCCCATAAAGTCAGAACAATGGCAGCTTCAGTAGCTTTCCTCAGATCTACACCTATTGAGATTTGCAAAGCTGCTACTTGGTCCTCGGTTCATACTTTCACTTCTCACTATTGTCTGGATGTTTTCTCCAGACGGGATGGCCATTTTGGCCAGAGAGTATTACAAAATTTATTCTCTTAAGTTGCCAACGCTCCCACCATCCCATTCTGGTTAGCTTGGAGGTCACCTATATGTGAGAATAGGCTGCCTGCTTGTCCTGGGATAAAGCACAGTTACTTACCGTAACAGTTGTTATCCAGGGACAGCAGGCAACTATTCTCACAACCCACCCACCTCTCCTTGTTGGCTTTCTCTGCTAGCTATCTGAACTGAGGAGACTCGCCCTGCGCTGGGCGGGAAGGCACTCGCGCATGCGCGGTGCAGCTGACTCGAAACTTCTAAGTTTCTACAAGCAAGTCTGCTTGCGAGGCTTCCGCATCCGGGCTTTGTCCATGACGTCACCCATATGTGAGAATAGCTGCCTGCTGTCTCTGGATAACAACTGTTACAGTATAAGTAACTGTGCTTTCTGGGTGCAGGAATTTTATTTGAATCAATAAAACGTTGTTTTAAAAGTGGTCCACCTTTGTTATAAAGTGGAAGGAAAGGCACAGAGATGGAAGATGGATGATGAGCATGGAAAAAGAAGAAAACGTCAAATAGGCAGGTGACCCTGGTAAGTGAATTAACAGAAGACAAATAGAAATCAGAGCATGGGACCAACATGATTTTAATAATACAGTGACCAGATGACAAACGGTAGAAAAAATAATTTTCAATTTTGTGATTACAATATATCAGATTTGAATTGTGTATCCTGTCAGAGCTGGTGTTAACAGCGAGCATGAGCTGGGACCTAACAGAGAGAGGAAAAGTCTTTTTTGATTGTTTTGTATACACAGCAGTGCCAGCAAAGGATTGGAGAGGGCAAAGGGGTTGGAGTTGGTGAAGAGGCTACAAAATAAACCCACCATGATGTATGAAAAAAAATGCCAGATTGGGTGGGAAATGCGAATTGAACCGAAAAACTGATTCAATAGGCCAAATTGAATCAAAAAGTTTTTCCCTGAATTGGGCTACACCAGTCTCTACCACCTTTACCAGGAGACTTTTCTATGCATCTCTACCATTTTGTAATAAAGAATTTTCTTAGATTACTCCTGAGCCTATTGCCTTTAACTTCTTCCTATGTCCTCTCATTCCAGAGTTTTCCTTCATTTGAAAGTCTCACCTCCTGTACATTAATGCCAAGATAGTTAAATCTTTATAATATCTCCTCTCTTTCACCTTTCTTCCAGAGTATACATATTGAAATGCATAAGTCTGTCCCCATAGAATTTATGACAAAGACCACTAACCAATTTTGTTGCAACTTGTCACCTCCCGGGGTCTCGGTAAGGTTAAGAAGACCCCCGGTAGAGGGTAGCACACTCCTGACGTGGCTCCCAAAGGGGGAGACCTCACTGGTTTCTCACTATCTTGGGCTTTGCTAAAAATAAAGCACCTTGAGTCAAGTTGAACAAAAAAATATGTGTAAAGTTTAATGAGTCACTTAACACACAAAACTATAAATCATATCAGATATTATCATAGTTCAAGTTCCCTTTCTTCCCAAACCAGGGCAAAAAGAAAGAAAACAGAAAACAAAAAGACTTTTAACTTTCACCCAGTCCAGTGAAAGCACAGCAAGCTTTCTATCAGGTATAATGCCAGTCCAGGTTTTAGGGCTTGCTCTACCTGATCACACAGTCTCTGAAAAACACAGCACAATTAGTCTCTTAAGCAATTATCCAGCCTTGAGCTGGAGTCCTGGGCTTACTAACCAACACAGTCCAGTTTCTTCACCAGGTATTTACATTCTTGGATATAAAGTAAACTTTAAGCAGGAACAAAAGACAAAAACTGAAGCCTTACTGCAGGCTCCTAAACTTCCAGCCCTGATTAGCTCACAGTCCTTTGGGCTTCCCTTGAGCTTCTGCACAGCTGCAGTGTAGCCAGATAATCAAGCTGCTGCAGCACTGCTCTAAGCTTGTGTTACAGCACAAACAATCAAAATCAGTTCTGCCAAAACTCCTCTCCACTATTATTCCTGTACAGCCTTGTACCTGCAGTGTTTAGTGGAAAGTTGCCAAGCCCACATCCATGGCTTCTTCCATAACGGTCTCTGGCATACACCCTTCATCCAGGTCCATGCTTTCTGGTGTATCCAGCGGCTCTGCTGGCTCCTGAGGCATTGGAGCCTCACACTCCATTGGCTCTGGAGTGAGGTCTGGCCTTCTCCTGGCCCGGAGAACTCTCTCTGCCAGCCTCTCTTGGGCAGCCTCCTTTAATGCTCTGGAGAGCTGCTTAACAGGCTTAGGGCCACGCCCTACACTGGGTGTTTGTGTGCCTAGCTTGTGTGTTTTTGGGCTCCCCCTCAGGCTACAGGGCAGAATATCACTGGGAGCTTGATTAAACCTCCTAGTGGGACTGGAAGCTTTTCTGGGCCGTGCAGTTAACCTATACTCTGGGTACTGCTCTAGGCTAGAAGACTCAGGCTTTCAGGATCTTCTTCCTGATCCTTCTCAGGGAGAGTCTGGTCTCGAGTAAGAGACTGAGACCGGGGTTTCACTCTGACATGACCGTCTCGGGGAGCGGAAATGTCACAAACTCCATCCTAATATATATTTTTTAGGTGTGGTCTCCAGTATTCCAAATGGGACCTCACCAGAGAGTTATAGAACATCGCTGTCAGCTTCTTTTTCCTACTGGCCATTCCTCTCCTTATGTATCTGAGCATCCTCCTGGCTTTGACCGTCACTTTTTCTACCTGTTTTGTCACTTTAAAGGGTTCATAGTCTTAAGTGCGTGAGACAAACGCACGCTGACAATTCAGCGCAAGACTTCAACGCACCGCAGGAAAACCTTCTTTTAAAGGGCTCCAACGGGGGGTGTTGGTGGGGAACCCCCCACTTTACTTAACAGGGATTGCGCTGGCGTTGGGGGGTTTTGGGGGGATTGTAACCCCATATTATACTGGAAACTTAACTTTATCCCTATTTTTTAGATTTGTCGGCGCACGTTTGTCCCGTCACCCTTTAAAGTCATCAGATACATTCACCTCCACGTCCTACTCTCTTTTCGTACACAGAAGTACTTTGCCCCCTATACTATACCATTCTTTTGGATTTTTGCAACCCAAGTGCATGACCATTTTGCCCAGCAGTGATGTCAGTGTTAGGTTGGCCACCCTCCAGTCTTCCGGTACCATGCTAGATTTTAAAGATAAATTACAAATGACTTAGCAGTAGCTCTGCAAATTCTTTTTTCAGTTCTGTCAGCACTCTGGGATTGATACCGTCCGATCCAGGCAATTTGTCACTGTTCAGTTTGTCAAATTGACCCATTACATCTCCCGGTGTTACAGAGATTTATTTCAGTTCTTCTTGCTCATCAGCATTGAATACCATTCCTGGCACTGGTATCTCCCCCACATCTCCCTCAGTGAAGACTGAAACAAAGAATTAATGTAATCTCTCTGCTATGGCCTTGTATTCCCTGAGTGCCCCCTTTACCTCTCTGCTTTCTAATGGTTCAACTGATTCTTTTCCAGGTTTCTTGCTTTAAATATACCTAAAAATGTTTTTACTATGTTTTTGCTTCTTCTTAAGGTCTCCTTTGCCTTCCTTATCAGCGCTTTACATTTGACTTGCTATTCCATGTGCTTTTTACAATTATTTTCAGTCAGATTCAGTAGAAGTTAATTACTGTCACAATTATGTTCCACTTCTTTGTTATTGAAATAACTGATTTGGAGCAGCTGCACAGGATCCCACAGAAAGGTGGTATATAAAATGCACGATCGTTACTCTTTACCTTTTATAGTAGAGTTCAATTTGTAAGGTGGACATTACCCATTAGTTCTGGACAATCTGCCCTTCAAATTAAAAATGGTCGATCACCAACAAGAGCTGAAGAACTGTTGTTCTGTCTGAGCCTTAAGACATTCTGAAATATTACAATAAAGTAACATTGTTATTATATAATAGGAAAAATGCAGACTGCTATCTGTGTGTTCTTTGTAGGCGATGGTCGATATTCACTGCTCGGTCAGCCACTGCAGTATAACCTTTCTGTGTGCCCTCCACTTCTGCACAGCCAACCTTCTTACTCAGTGCACCAGGTAAGCGCAACTAGGAACAGCCTTTATTCGCTCATCTATTTTGGATGAAAAAATGGACCTTAAAACAATAGTACTTTCTGTAAGCCTCAGTATATGCCATAGTGTATTCTCTTGTTTCATGAATGTGTGAATATCATGGAGTTCCAGTTTTTATCCGGTCTCCTTATCTGATCTTCAGCTTTACCTTTGCCTCCCTCACTGCTTATTTTAGTAATTAATTTATTTGGATTTACTCAAGGCAAGTTACATTCAGATACTTTAGATATTTCCCTGCCCCAGAGGGCTTACAATCTACGTCTGAACATGAGACAATAGAGGATTAAGTGATGCCCAAGATCAGAAAGAGCCGCAGTAGAATTTGAATCGGGCTTCTCTGGTTCTCATCCCATTGCTTATAACATTTAGTCTATTCCTCCACTCCACTGTACTCTTGAGCTTTCCCAAGTCCCAGTATCATTTTTGCCCCTATTGTCTGCCCCATAGGACTGGTTTTTGGTGCATGCCACCTGAGAACGCTGCCATGCATGAAGGAACACTGTTATAATGTACATATGGCCAGGGGAAATACACACGGATACTGGACAGAAGTGGGGGTGAGAGAAAAGGATGCTTGGTAGAAAGAAATAAAGTAGGATGCTGTCCAGAAGCCGCCACTGGAGAAACCATCTCAACGGAGAGGGAACCAAAAGAACAGTAAAGGCGACTAATGGTGCTGGAATACCTTTTCTTTAAACAAAAGACTCAACACAAATGTGTTTCGGCCCTATGGCCTGCATCAGGATTCTTGATACCAATGTTAGAATCAATGCTCCAACTGCTCTAGTTATTGCCTAAATGGGTCCTTTAAATAATTCTTAAGTAGGTCTCTTTGCTGTTGATCAGAGTGTTCCTTGTCAGAGCTTCTACCACCAAAAGAAGGTGCACTCTCATTTTTACGCAGGATGCTGGTTAGCCTTAGAACCAGCTCTACTGTCCCATGCATCCCCACTACACTTTCTTATTGATCCTTTTTTTATCACAGGGACAGACTGGGATGAAGCATGGGAACAGAGGGAAAAGGCAAGCACTCAAATCTGCATCAACAGACCTGGGAACTGCTGACATAGGCAAGTGTTTAGCATCTTACACCTGTGGGGAGTGATAAGAACACACGGACATTCAGGATAGAGAAAGGGAAATAGAGTTCAGTGGTAAAAATACAATGAAAGGGTCTACCAGGCATTTGTGCCTTGCTGCATTCTGATAATGAAATCAGCTTTGAGTACAGTACTAGTCCTTTCGCGGACGTAAATGTAAAAGTTTACTTTTTTGCTGGCCACTTACAAGTGAGAGTGGAATGGGAGTGATGAATGTGTAGGAAGATATGCATGGGAGAAATTGAAGTCAAGGGATTAAAGAAAGGCAGTTAGCAAATTAAGGACTGGGTTCTCAAAACTTACTGTGCCTTTAACAATGGTCACTAAACTGGCTCCAGCCAGTTTAAGGTGGCAATATTTCACCAGCTAATTATCAGAATGGCTCACTGTGCTCTTTTCTGTGCTTCCTAGTAGCTTCCGACTCTGCCATGCAAATGTATTGCAACAAGGTCATTATTATTAAAGTGGTAGTAAAATGGGCTCATTAATATTAAAATGAGCGCTCCAGGTGATTCTCCAAGTGCGGCACCGATTTTTGATGGCCAAAAATTTAACAGTTGGTCAGGGGGTGCCAGTACTGTGAAAAGCGCTTCTCAGTCGTGTGTTTCTGGCTGTGGCCATGATAATAAAAAAAATTTTAAATACACCTTTCACTTAAATTATAGTAGTATAATAGTTTTGGGGGGGGGGGAAATCTCAAAAGTATGCATCTCGGATGTGTGTATTAAAGGCATGTCTTATGTGTGCTACAGTAGCCGAACGATCCTGTACTTCAACTGCAGGAGCCAGAAGTCAACATGAAAAGGAATCTGCTATAAAAGCACTGGGCTTTTATCTATTTTGCGACATGAGTGCCTAACGGCTATAGCCAAGTGTGATGCACGCCTATGATGTATGTATATTTTGTACTCCAATAAGGCACGCCTACGGTGTAGCTTTTCCTGGCACATGCTTTTCCTGGACCATGCGCTATCACCAGTGGCTCATCTCATATAAATTTGGTGAACCTTATTTGTATGTGCTGTTCTTTGAGAATGACTCGTCTTTTTGAAATTATTACATTTACGGCCGTGATAGCGGCCTGTGAGATTTTACCGGCAATGTTAGAGAATCCGGCCCTGAGTGCAGAAATGAGTGGTTGCATATAGGGGTTTAGAGAGAGTTAGTGATTCAGTTGGTATAAGGGAACCACCAGGATAAGTTGGGTGAGAGATAACAAAAATGGGGGAGGTTGTGTGGGTTAAGAAGTAAGGATGTGAGGATGATGGGATGCAGGAGGCAGGTGGCTGAGGATAGATGAATGTGGGTAAGTGAGATAGAGGGAACATGAATGAGAAGATGGATTTGAGAAAAGGAAAGGATAATGAATAGGTGGCTCGATAAGGGAGAATGGGCAGTGAAGGATGGAGCACTCAGTGATTAATAGGCATGCTTTGGTTGTACACACTTAATATGTTTTTTTTTTTCCTCTTTCTTTAACTTAGTCCTGGGCCGCGTGCTGGAGGTCACTGATCTCCCAGAGGGAATCACACGTGCTGAGGCAGACAAACTCTTCACTCAACTTGCCATGTCTGGTGCCAAAATCCAGTGGCTGAAGGACAGTCAGGGGCGATCTAGTGGGGGTGCTGGTGATGGCCGCAGTACAGTGGAGAATGGCAGACATACGGGTGACCTTGCTGCCTTATACACCATTGTGGCTGTCTTCCCAAGCACAGTGGCAGCTCAGAATGCCTCCCTCAGACTTAACAATGCAGTCAGTCGGTTCAAGCTGCGCATGGCCAAAAAGAACTATGATCTGCGGATCCTGGAACGGGCCAGCTCACAGTGACAGTGGGGAGACGAACAAGAAGAAAAACTAACAAAAACCAAATCAAACCAAGCACACTGGACCCCAGGGGTTTCCTCAGCTTCCTTCTCCACTCTTTATATCTTCCTTTGGATATTTCTACTGCCTACATTTTGGGAGACTGCCTTGTCTTCCCTTTTACAATTTTTTTAATGTTTTCTTTTGACCTCTGCAAGTCCCCAGACATGTTCCTTATATATTTTTTGGTCTTTCTGAATATATTTATATGAATGGAATTAAGAGACACAGAAAAGAGTAGCAACCAGGCAGACTGCATTGATTTGACACAGGTTCTACCCACTTATCTCTCCCTAGGACACAATCTGTAAATCTTTGTTTTTGTTTTTTTATTATTTTTTTTTTGTGATTTGGAGGTGGAGAAGAATTGGGAGAGGTTATTTAATTGCACAGAAATATGGACTGGGTTATGTTTCACTGTATGTTTTTATTTAATCTGTGTTTTTTTTTTTTGTTTTGTTTTTAAATATAAAAACAAAAAAAGGTTGTCACTTTAAGGTGGTGGTTTTTTTATACAAGGAGTGGAATCATACTTTTGTGGGATGGGGGCAGTTGTAGTGGATGGAAAGAAGGGAAATATTTAAATAGCTAAAGGCTAGCTCATTTTGCCTTTTGACAGGCAGCATGTATCAAATATTTCCTCTTTGAGAAAGATGAACTTTAAAGTTATCTAGTTTATTTGTCGGCCTTCTGAGCCATTCCATACCAGTGTTGTTTAATCTGCTTTTAAAGTTTTCTAATGACATAGGCAGGTGGCTGAATCTAAATAGTATGATGGCTCACTTATCCTCACATTTTTTGAGGCAAGATATCAGGAAGCACTGTGCCTTGTGGGAGTTTAGGCCCACTATACCGTTCCTGGTGAAGATAACAACTGGTCACCATAGTCTTTAAATGAAGAAGAAAAAAAAATAGAACCCTTTCCTTCTATGTATTTGAAGACTACTATCAATTCACCCTGCAGTCCCCTCTAGGTTAAACTCAAAAAAGAATCTGGTGTTTTAAATATTGTGTTGAAGCATCTGTTGAATAATGGTTTCAGATTTTCCTGGGACATCATTTGCCACACCTAAACAGCTAAAGAAATCTTTACCTATACATGTAAGAAATTCAGATAGTCCATGTTATATCCATTAGAGAAAAGCCAAATACTTTTCAGGTTTCAAGTTTATTCCTTGCCTGTACTCACCTGCTAATGGAGGAGCTATGTAGGAGCACAGGCAAAGTGATTCTCCAAGGGCAAGTAGGATATTATCTTCTCATATATGAGTGACATAATTTGATGGAGCTTCATGGGGGAGCAGCTCTTTAACTTTGTAAAAACGTTTGAGAGAATTTACCAGGTATGTGTATGCACCTTTCCACCTGCTGCAGTCACATGACCTCGGCAATCACCATTTTTCTCTACAGACAAAGAAAAGATATGTAAGCACACTAGTTGGGTGGTTAGGTTTTTTGAGTGTTACAGCATGTGTAGGAGTTCTCTTGGTGAAGAAGCACCAGTGAGGTCAATTTTTCTGTGCTCTAATACTGCTTGCACTTCTCCCCTTTCCTTTCAGTGGAACCATTCAGTAAAAACAGGAGAAAAATCATAAATATCAGAAGTTGAAATTTCCTGTCTCCTGGTACTGTTAATATCATGTATCTTCTAGCAGTGATCAATTCATCACCTGATAAGAGGACATGGTATCCAGCCTCATGGCAGCTTCTGATTTCCAAACCTCATCTCTGCCCTCTTCCCTGAGCCCAGCATAGGGAGAGGTACAAAAAACAGCCAGCAGTGTCCCCCATGACTTATCAGCATTGGAGCCCAATCTGGCAGTCAGACCCAGTGCCACATGTGACTTCAGAACTGATCATTGTTTAACCCCATATTCTCCCATGCAAACAGCAGCAGGTGCCAGAGACATGCTCTCCTAGCACCACACCAGGAGCATGCAGATCCACAACCTACAAGGCCATTCACAGAAGTTCACAGGTCTTTGCTGGCAGAGACAGAAATGCCCTCCTCAGAAACTTTAGCAAGAGCTCCTTTAAAACTTCACTCCATAACATCAGAAAATCCTAGAGCTCCTCAAAAACTTCATCTAGAAGATTCTCCCCTCAGAAACCACAGCAGGGCCGAGAAACCTCACTCCTGTCCCCACCACTCATCATCTAGTGCCTCCAGACACAGGAACAACGATCTTTGAAGTAGTCATTAAGAAGGCTATCAAGTCTCAACTCCATTACCCATCAGAGGACCCATTGGCTACTTGACACTTTGAGCAGGATAGCCTACTAAGGCTCCATGCTGACACTCAAAATCATCACACATTGGCGTTCCTTCCGCTAGCAACTGGACATGAATTCTACAAGGTCACACCCAGGATTTCACAGCCAGCCTGCCTCCAGGAAACCACTTAACACCTCAAACATTCCACCTATGATGGAAAATCCAAACAGCAGCAATGTCTATCAGTGCTTGCACATTTGCTGGCTGAGAGCCTTTAGATCAAGACAATCTCTGTGATTGCCTGACAGATGTCCCTTGCTTGGGCAACAGCCTTTTCAGGGACGCATTTAAAAATGTTATTTTGCAGATCAGGCAATTGTTCCACGCTCCATAAACTATCCTCTGAACACATCAATCCTCACAATAAAGGAGGTAGCCTATCCCCCTTTCAATAGGCAATTCTTCCAGCAGTTCAGAGATTATTTCAGCCATACTCCAGAACACCCCCTTAATGCCAGTCCTGCAGCCTTACACATGCACACAGTGCCCATGATGGCACAAACAATTCTATCCTTATAATGTAGCCTTCACCAAACACAACCTAAGCTTTTGACACCATTTTTTTTGGGGGGGGGAGATCACTTCCACAAAGCCTGATAGCCAATCGATATGGACCAGTGGATCCTCTCTATTGTAGCCCAGGGTTACAAACTGAACTTTTCTCACCAACTGCTAAGACCCCTTTGAAAGATTTTCCATCTTTCCTCCCAATATACAGCAATCTTGCAAGTGAAATTTATCTGCTCCTCCAAAGGAAGTTGTTAGAATAGGTCCCAGTGGATTAAAGAGAGCTGGGGATTTATTCAAACTTCTTCCTCGTCTCCCAAAATTCTGGAGACCTCCATCCTATTCTTGACTCTAGGATCTCATTTGCTTCATTAGAAAAGAAACATTCAGAATGAATTCCCTCACCACAGTTCTTCCAGTTATCACTCAGGATGCTTGGGTGGTCTCCTTGGATCTCAAGAACACTTATGCTCGCATCCCCATCCTTGCCTGGCTCTAGCAGTATCGCCACTCCCAGCTGAAAGTTTTCCTGCTTGGCACCTCATCTACTTCTTGAGTGTTCTAGTGCCTGACAATGGATAAGGGGACACTTAGTTTATCCCTAACTTGATGACTGGCTCATTGTGACCTCATACAGGGATCAAATTCTACAGACCCTGAATGACAGTTGACCTACTGAAATTGGGGTTCTGTGTAAATTAAAAAAAAAACCAAACCAAACCTCACTTCCAGCAGTCCTAACCTTATTGGAGCGGTTCTGTACACTTCCATTGTCATGGTATTCATACCACAAGAATGATGCATGACAGTATCCAACTTATTGGCTCCTTCATGCTCACTAAACATTGACCAGAGCCATCCTTAAGCTGTTGAGCTATATAGTGACCACAATACATATCATTCCATATGCCAGTCTTGGACTTCATTTTCCTATAAAATCAATAAAACTGATTGAACAAAAAAAAAAAAAAAGTGTCCTAAAAATGTATTGGAATCAATGGTCCCAGCCCCACACAACCAAAATCCCACTTCTGTGCAGTCAAGACTCCAGTCTCTGCAGGCCAGCCATTCAATTCACCTCCTCTTCAACTCACCCTTGCCTCACCTTCAGGGTGAAGGGGCTCATCTTCTTGACCAGAGACGCAAAGCTTTTGGTCGCCCCCCCCCCCCCCCCCACACACACACACACACACCTGCAGAGACACAGTTCCACACCAGTCTGCTGGAGCTCAGAATCATCTTCTAGGCCCTATGGACCTTTGCCCCCTGGCTAAGACACAAGAGTGTTATTTTCCATAATTCTATCCATTTCTTGTTCAATTTAATTGTAAGAGATGTTAATATTCATTTAGAGATCAATACTGATATTAAAGTTAGAAATCTAGTTTCATTTCTCTCTGCAATGAACTATCACATTCCCTTCTTTCAAAGAACACATAAAAAGGACATTGACTTCACTTATTGGTGTGTACATGTTATGATACAAAAATTTCTATTAGGATCTTAAATATTTCTTGGTCTGCTACATTATGGTCAGATCATTACACGTTTGAACTCATAATTAATTTGAATCAAATTAAAGCCAGAAAAATACAATTATGACAATTCATTATTAGGAGTAAAATAGATTTTTTTTTTTGGTGGGGGGAGATTTGGCCAGGCCTGGAGAGGGGTAGAATAGACACCATTTGAAAAATCATAGCATGAGCTCAGTTTAAATATTCTTGATGAAACTGCTCCCAGACAAGTGAAAACAAAATTATAATGACAATATAATGGATGTTTTGATAATGAACTATTATAATTAAAATAATTATGCAGGAAAATTGAATGTAAATGGTGTAAGAATAAAAATTTGGAAGATAAGGCCTGGCATTAAGCTATTCATACGTATAAAGAAATATTTAAAACTGAGATCATTTTAGACCAAAAAAATAAGGATGAATGCGGTTAATACTAAAATTATTTTTCATCTAAATATATGACTAGAGACAATATGCTAACAGCTTCCTGGTTGATTAGCAGATTACTTTATTCTAAGATTATTTATTTATTTAATTTATTTATTTAAAACATTTATGAATCGCTTAAAATCTAAGCAATGTACAAAACATTTACATCCACAATTTCAAGCACAAACAAACATTGTAAAATGCAGTAAACAAGTCTTCCCCACAAATTTCCTCAATACAGAATTCTTTTTTTTTTTATAAATCTTTATTGATTTTCAAATAGTAACAGTGCAATACATATGAATCTGAACGTATAACAAATCAAGAAAAGCACTTTGAACTTACAAATATTCAAAAGTAATCCTTTTCCCCCACCCCCTTTACTTAATTAATAATATAAATGCAATTATCCTTCCAATAACCCACTCTTATTTAAAGTAGTAATATATTCCCACCCCCTCCCTCCCACCCTGGATGTGTAAGGAAATCAGACAACAATTAAAGAGAAATGACAACTATATAGAAGGAATAAAAGATGCCAATTTAAATACATTACTATGCCCCAAGATTTCAGCATTCATTTTTTCATATTTGTAGCTAAAGCATAAGTTCACCCACCAGAAAGGAAAGTTAAGTCGATCCTAGTTCTTCCAATTGCGTGTTATCATCTGCATGGCTATTTCCATCATAATTAAGAAAAGCTGGCATTTATAACAATCCATAGGGGGTTTAACGTAATAGTGTTCCACATATTATGACTTCAAAGTTAATGTGATTGATGACTCAAATACAACATTCATTTGACCCTATATCGACTTCCAAAAATTAAGTATCAAAGGACAATAGAATAACAGATTATCCAAAGTCCCTATATCAAGATGACAATGCCAGCATCTATTAGATTTAGAACTGTCTATCTTTTGCAAACGAACTGGGGTCCAAAATATCTTATGCAACAAAAAATACCATGTTTGTATCATAGATGCTGACGCTGTACACCTCATCCTCCAAGTCCAAATTCGTGACCCTCGAGATACAGAAATACACTGCTTTATCTCAATGCTCCAAATGTTTCTTTACAAAGGCGCGTTAGGGCCTTAGTGCGCTCTAAAATGCCACGTGCTAACCGCCTCCTCTTGAGCAGGTGATAGTTTTTCGGCTAGCGCACGCTAATCCAGTGCGTGCATTAAAAACGTTAGCGCACCTTCGTAAAAGGAGCCCTAGATATTGTTTTTTTATTCAAGAATTCAGAAATTAATCTATACCACTGGGCGGCCTGATATCCTAAAAAATCTGTCTGGAAGCATAGGATCTGTAAGCTATAGTGAGTTTTTAAGTTTCGCCAATCAGGGAACCCACTCTGAATGGCCTGCTTCAACTGCAACCATCTATAATTTTGAGACTTTGAAATACCGAATGATTGTTGCAATCATGAAAAATCAAGCAGTTTTCCATTAGATATTACATCATCTAATGTACGAATGCCTGTCTGCATCCAATGCTTCCAGAATATCCCAGATCCGCCTATTTGAATCTTGGAGTTTAGCCATATGGATTGAAAACACGTCCTTACTTAATATTCCCCTCCCCAATCGCACATGCACTCTCCCCAGCAAATAACACACTAGTCATCCCCTTGAACCTCATTTACGAAAAATATCCAAACTCCTAAATAAGCATCTCCCTTAGGTATCCATTTAACCTTCTCCTAAATAAGCATCTCCCTTAGGTATCCACTTAACTGATTCCTTCAAAGTTAGGTATCTTTCTTCAGTTGCCTATATTGTTTTCCCCACTGAACCTTGTAACTACTTGAACCCAAATCCAGATATCTTATACTTGTATTTCTATACCATAACATGTAATTTACTTAAATCGTTGTAATGTAATTCTCTCGGTAATGTCCTGATCTCTTTTAACTGTAATCCGCTTAGAACCTCAAGGCACAGGCGGAATAGAAATCGCAAATGTAATGTAATGTAAAAGTAGATTTCTAAGAACATAAGAAATGCCTTCACTGGATCAGACCCTAGGTCCATCTAGTCCGGCAACCCACACACGCGGAGGCCAATGCTAGGTGCTCCCTGATGGAGACCTTGATTACCCGTATCCCTCAATGTGATTTGCAAGAAGGTATGCATCCAACTTGCGCTTGAATCCCAAAATGGTAGCCTCCGTCACAACCTCCTCCGGGAGAGCATTCTAAGCGTCCACCACTCGCTGTGCGAAACAGAACTTCCTAACATTTGTTCTGGACCTGCCACCCCTTTAGTTTGAGTCCATGACCTCTTGTTCGTGTCACATTTGACAATGTGAATAAAGGTGCTCCATGCTCTATTTTGTCAAATCCTTTTAGTATTTTGAAAGTCTCTATCATATCCCTTCGTAGTCTCCTCTTTTCGAGGGAGAACAGTCCCAGTTTTCTGAGGCGTTCTTTTTAGCTCAAATTATCCATTCCTTTTACTAGTTTTGTGGCTCGCCTCTGTACCCTTTCTAGCAGGGTTATATCCTTCTTTAGGTATGGAGACCAGTGTTGGATACAGTATTCCAAGTGTGGTCTGACCATTGCTCTGTAAAGCGGCAAAATGACATCTGCCGATCTACTCGTGATTCCCTTTATCATGCCCAACATCCTGTTTGCCTTCTTTGCCGCCGCCGCACATTGAGCCAACAGCTTAAGGGTCCTATCTATCAGTACCCCCAGGTCCCTTTCTTGTTCGCTTTTGCCCAATATTACGCCTAACATTTTATATTCATGTTACTTGTTTTTCCTACCCAGGTGCATCACTTTGCATTTTTCTATGTTGAACTTCATCTGCCACTTTTCCACTCATTCCTCCAGCTGGTTCAAATCCTTCTGGAGATCCTCGCTGTCCTTTTGTGATCCAACTGCCCGACATAGTTTTGTCCAGCAATTGAAGGCTGATATCTCAAGACTTGGAACTCAACCAATCTCTCAATAACCAATTCCAAGTGTATGCTTCTTATTTTTACTCCTATTTCATTTCATTTCAGACCTTCTAGTTATACTTTTTTTTATTTATTTATTATTATTTGCTTTCTTATGGACCTCAGAACCACCCTCCTCCATCCGTTACTTTCGAATCTCAAAACGGAGAGCTTCACAGGTGTATTCTCCTCACTGGTCCATATGAATTATTCAAAAGCAAACTTAACACTATCTTAACACTTTTTCTTATTGTTTTTTCTACATTTCAAATTGTACTTAGCTTTTTTATAAGTGCAGCGGTAGGACCCGACATGTTTCGCATCCGCTTCGTCAGGGATCCTTACTGTGTATAAAACAGATAAATTTATCAGTGCTATTGTACAACATAAATGTCCTACTCAGAAATCACACACTACCTCCCTACTTACCAAGCCGCTAACATCCACCTCGCTCAAATTTTAAATCGCAAAGATGGCGGCGGCGTCTTCAGTAGCTTTATTTAAAGGGCTTATGGTAAAAGACCAGCCCCCTTACCTCCTTACCTCAACCTATCAGCTAATGTTCCCGATTTAAAGGGGAACAAACCCCTACCTACACAGGGCCTTATCAAAATAGCGTTTGCCATTCTATGTCCATATTCAACCCTCCAGGATACACTGTATTAAGACGGTGAATCCACCGTTGTTCTTTCACATTCAGAGCTGACTCCCTATTGCCACCCACCCTCCCTTCACTCACGCTGTCAATCACTCTCCACCTCAGTTCAGATACTTCGTGATTTTTATATATCATATGTTGGACCATCGGAGCTTCAGTTTTTCTATTTAGTATACGAGACTTGTTCACTCATTCTCATCATCATCATAATATTGAGTTTTTGGACCTTTCTATGGTACGTACATCAGAGGGGTTTACCACTACAGTTTATCGGAAACCCATGGCTCGCAATACCCTTCTCCATTTCGCTAGCCACCATCCAGAAAAATTAAAACTGAATTTGCCTATTAACCAGTACTTTAGGGTCCGGAGGAATTGCTCTGAGCTTATAGAATTTAAACGTCAGGCTGCATTGCTTGAGGATAGGTTTTTGGGAAGGGGTACCCGGGGGGAGCTCTTAGGAAGGCTTACTTGAGATCTTGTTATGCCAATAGGGATTTGCTGATCAAAGAACAGGAAAGCAAAGATGAACAGGATCGCCTCATATGTGTATTGCCTTTTTCAGGGGCAACAAAGTTGCTCATTGAAATCATGAGGAAGCATTGGCATATATTGAGGCATTGGCATATATTGAGGAAGCATTGGCATATATTGTTTGCAGGAATTCCCTATGATTGCTTTTCAGCGGGGTAGAACCATTGGACAGATACTAAATTTTAAAAAATATCAAGAATATGAGACAACTGAAGTTGGATATCATCAAGCCTGTGGTAAATGCCAATGGTGTAAGAATACCATTGAGGGGGATTGGTGGGAAGCCCCGGGCAAACATATAAAGATTGAATCTAGATCCATCACTGATTGTAATAGTAGGGGGGTGGTTTATGTAATAATATGTCCCTGCGAATTATTATACGTAGGGAGAACCACCAGGCCAGTTAAAGTTCGGTTAAACGAGCACAAGTCTCGTATACTAAATAGAAAAACTGAAGCTCCGATGGTCCAACATATGATATATAAAAATCACGAAGTATCTGAACTGAGGTGGAGAGTGATTGACAGCGTGAGTGAAGGGAGGGTGGGTGGCAATAGGGAGTCAGCTCTGAATGTGAAAGAACAAGGTGGATTCACCGTCTTAATACAGTGTATCCTGGAGGGTTGAATATGGACATAGAATGGCAAACGCTATTTTGATAAGGCCCTGTGTAGGTAGGGGTTTGTTCCCCTTTAAATCGGGAACATTAGCTGATAGGTTGAGGTAAGAAGGTAAGGGGGCTGGTCTTTTACCATAAGCCCTTTAAATAAAGCTACTGAAGACGCCGCCGCCATCTTTGCGATTTAAAATTTGAGCGAGGTGGATGTTAGCGGCTTGGTAAGTAGGGAGGTAGTGTGTGATTTCTGAGTAGGACATTTATGTTGTACAATAGCACTGATAAATTTATCTGTTTTATACACAGTAAGGATCCCTGATGAAGCGGATGCGAAACATGTCGGGTCCTACCGCTGCACTTATAAAAAAGCTAAGTACAATTTGAAATGTAGAAAAAACAATAAGAAAAAGTGTTAAGATAGTGTTAAGTTTGCTTTTGAATAATTCATATGGACCAGTGAGGAGAATACACCTGTGAAGCTCCCCGTTTTGAGATTCGAAAGTAACGGATGGAGGAGGGTGGTTCTGAGGTCCATAAGAAAGCAAATAATAATAAATAAATAAAAAAAAGTATAACTAGAAGGTCTGAAATGAAATGAAATAGGAGTAAAAATAAGAAGCATACACTTGGAATTGGTTATTGAGAGATCGACATAGTTTTGTGTCATCTGCAAACTTGATTATATTACTTGTCGTTCCCTCTTCCAGGTCATTTATGAAGATATTGAATAAGATTGGCCCAAGAACCGAGCCCTGGGGTACACCGCTTGTCACCTTCTCCCAGTCCGAGAAATTCCCATTAATGCTTACCCTCTGCAATCTAATCTCTAGCCATTTGCCTATCCATCTGAGTACATCCCCTTCTATTCCGTGGCTTTGTATTGGAATATCTGTTAATTTATTAATAAATTTCAAAGCTTTCCATGTGTCCAATAAAATATTATTGTCCTTAACATATCTAGGTAATTTGATACTCAACACATGATACAGTCGTAATAGGGACATAAGTTGCCACTCTAAATATAACCAATCAGGGAGATGTTCCATGAGCTCGGGGAGAATACAATACATACCTTGACGCATTATATAGGTTTGATGGTACCTATAAAAATTAGGAAAATTTACCCCACCTGCCGCAATTGGTTTTTGTAAAGATACTAAAGCAATTCTCGCAGTTTTACCTAGCCAAATAAATTTGGTAAGAATGCTTTATCCCAGGACAAGCAGGCATGATATTCTCACATGTGGGTGACGTCATCTACGGAGCCCCGGCGCGGACAGCTTTTCAAGCAAACTTGCTAGAAGTTTCAAGTTTGCACACTGCACCACGCATGTGCGTGCCTTCTGCCCACTAGAGGGCGCATCCCACCTCGTGGTCCTCAGTTCAAATTTTTCCGCGGAGCAAGAAAGCCCTGTGGATCTGAGCTCCAGTGTTTTTGCCTTCTAGCTGCCGCGTTTAGTTTGTTTATTGATCGGATTAATCGCGGTGCTGCTTATTTTTCGTCCGTCTTACAAAAAAAAAAAAAAAAAAAAATAATAATTGTTTTTCGTTGGGCTCCGGGGGCTCCCGGAAGCCTGAGCCGGGGAACGTCGGTCGTTCCCGGCCTTCTTCTTTTTCTCGTCGATGTCCCGTCCTGTTACGGGATTCAAGAAATGCAGCCGGTGTGAGAGACTACTCTCCATCACCGACCCTCACCGGTGGTGCATTGTCTGTCTTGGGCCCGAACATCCAACAGCCTCGTGTGATCGCTGTGCTACCTTCCAGAACAGGGCCCTCCGTCGCCGTAAGGCCAGAATGGCGGAATTGTTCGCCGTCGACGCGCCGCCCAAGGCCTCGACGTCGGCCCCGGCTTCGGCCCCGGCCTTGACCTCGGCCTCGGCGTCCTCGGGGGCCTCGGCGTCGCCTCGGCCCTCATCTTCGAAGCCGTCGTCATCGAAGCCAGCTTCGGGTAAGTCCTCTGTTCCATCCCCTTCAGCAAAGAAGCCATCCTCGAGTCAGGCCAAAGCGGGTGGGTCGACCCCGGCCCCGCATCGGACCTCGACTCCGCACACCCCGAGGGAATACTCGAGACCGAGGTCGCCCTCCAGGGAGTGTGCCCCGGACTCGGAACTCCCCACCTTCGTGGGGATTCCGGCCTTCCAGGATCTCCTTCGAGCCTTGATCTCATCGGAGCTGTCGGGAGCCCTGGAAGTGCTGCAGCGTGCTGCGGGCCCGGCGACGTCGACCTCGGCCGGGGCGCCCTCGGCCTCGGAGGCCCCGGTCTCGGCTCCCTCGACCTCGGGAGCCCCGGCCTCGGCGACCTCGGTCTCGGGTATTGCGGCCCCGTCCACCTCGGTCTCGGCCCCGCCCCGGACCTCGACCTCGGGGGAGCCTCCTGAGCGCAGTGTCCGCCCAAAAGAAAAGTTCCGCAGAGTGCGCCGACTTTCCTCCTCGGCTTCGGGATCTTCCCCGGACGCCTCGCCCTCGAGGCGACCTCGGACGAGGCGCCGATCGAGGAAGCCTAAGCGACCCCGGGGCTCGCCTCGGCGCGATCGTTCCTCGTCGTTCGGGGGCGAGGCGCTGCAGGTGTCGGAGTTGCGCCTCGATAATCCGAGGCTCCTCCGCTCACCTCGGGGAAAGTCTTCCCGCGCCGCCTCGCCGAGGAAACGGGAGAGGACCCCACGGACCCCGGGATCCTCCCCCAGGGACTCCCCTAGGAGGATGATTTCACCCTCCCCCTCGAGGGCCGTGGAGAGAGGATCCTGGGATTCAGGATCGGTTAGGAATCCTCAGTATTCCCATGAGGCCTCCCCCCGCTCCTCGGTGGGACGGTCGAGAACCCCGTCCCCCCAGGCTAGGCCGTCCTCCTTCTCATCTTTTGTCCAGGACATGGCCCAAGCCCTGGGGATTGACCTGATGGTAGGTTCCAAATATTCCAAGGAATTTCTAGAGGAACAGGACCTTCCCACTCCCCCTAGAGAGGTACCTAGACTCCCTCTCAACAGTGTCCTCCTGCAGACCTGGCTGAAGAACTTGTCGAGCCCTCTTACAGGCACGTCTGTCCCGTCAAAAATGGAATCAAAGTATAGGACGATTCCCCCGAAAGGGTTTGATAAGGCGCAGCTCTCCCACCAGTCCCTCCTGGTGGAATCTGCCCTTAAAAAATCACAGCCCTCACGGGTTTCTGCGGCGGTTCCACCCGGCAGGGAGGGGCGGACCCTGGACAAGTTTGGCCGTCGCCTCTATTCAAACACTCTGATGGCCACCAGAGTTCTAAATTACTCCTTCACCTTTTCCTCCTACTTGCGTGGGATGGTGAAGGACCTTCCTCAATATCGGAACTCGTTACCGGACTCCAAAAGAGCAGGATTCGATAAGTTTATGTCCAACCTGTCTCAATTGCGGTTGTACCTTTTCCATTCAGTGTACGACACCTTTGAGCTGGTTTCGAGGGTGTCGGCCCTCGCAGTGGCCATGCGCCGCTTGGCCTGGCTTCGCACCCTCGACATGGACCCAAACCTGCAGGAACGTCTTGCAGACCTGCCCTGTGTGGGGTCCGAGTTATTTGACGAGTCTTTGGAGGCGGCGACCAAACGGTTGTCGGAACAGGAACGCTCTTTAGCATCCCTGGTCCGCCCCAAACCTAGGCCCCCGCCACAGAAACCTTTCCGGCCTCCGCCGCGCCGGTACCCCCAGAAGTCGACCCCGTCCTTCTCAAGACCGCCTCCGAGACGTTCGTCTCAACGAGGCAGAGGGGGACAAACCCAAGCCCCGGCGCAGGGCCCTTCTAAGCCCGCGCCTTCCTTTTGACGGGCTGAGCGGACGGGGCGGGTTCCCCTCCGCACCTTCACCAGAACCCCTTCCTATCGGGGGGCGTCTTCGGTCCTTCCGGAAGGCATGGACCGCGATTACCTCAGACGCTTGGGTGCTCCGGATCGTCTCCGAAGGCTACTCGCTCAATTTTGTGTCCTCACCACCGGACAGTCCCCCAAGTTTAGCCTGGTGCAACCGGTCGCAACTACCGACCCTTCTGACCGAAGCCAAAGCTCTCCTGAAGCTTCGGGCGGTCGAGCCGGTCCCCAAGGACCAGTGGGGGACGGGATTTTACTCCCGTTACTTTTTGGTCCCAAAAAAGACCGGGGACATGCGCCCCATACTCGACCTCAGGAAGCTCAACAAATGCCTGGCCAGGGAGAAATTTCGAATGCTATCTCTCCCGGTCTTGTATCCTCTCTTGGAGGAAGGGGACTGGATGTGCTCCCTCGACTTGAAGGAAGCATATACCCATGTCCCGGTGCACCCCACCTGCCGAAAATTCTTACGATTCCAGGTGGGAGACCTACACCTCCAGTACAGAGTCCTGCCCTTCGGCCTGGCCGCGTCCCCACGAGTATTCACGAAGTGCATGGTAGTAGTGGCGGCAGCCCTGAGGTCTCGCGGGCTCCACGTGTTCCCTTACCTGGACGACTGGCTCATCAAAGCCCCGACCAGGGAGGAGGTTATCTCAGCGACCCGACAGTCTATTGCCTTCCTGCAAACCCTCGGATTCGAGATAAACTTTCCAAAGTCTCAGTTGAGGCCGGCTCAGTCTCTTCAATTCATAGGTGCGGTGCTGGACACGGTGCGCCTGCGCTCCTACCTTCCGACCCAACGGTTGGAAGTCTTGGTACGGATGAGCCGCCAGGTCTCTCAACTACCAAGGGTGTCGGCCAAGCGCATGATGATGCTGCTCGGCCATATGGCCTCGACGGTACACGTCACGCCATTTGCGAGGCTGCATCTGAGGATCCCTCAGTATACACTCGCATCACAATGGCGCCAGGAGTGCGATCCGGAGTCGCGCCTCATTTCGGTGACTCCGCTTTTGCGGAAATCGCTAAGTTGGTGGACAGACTCTTCAAATCTGTCCACGGGACTAATGTTTCGCACTCCCCCATTTCGCAAGGTTCTGACCACGGACTCCTCGGACTACGCGTGGGGAGCCCACCTCGACGGTCTTCGCACACAGGGCCTGTGGTCGGCGGAGGACCGTCGCTGTCACATCAACGTGCTAGAGCTTCGGGCCATCTTCCTAGCACTTCGAGCCTTCGTTCACGTAGTACAGGACCAGGTGGTCCTCGTCCGCACGGACAACCAAGTAGCAATGTACTATGTGAACAAACAGGGGGGAACGGGGTCGTGGCCCCTCTGCTCCGAGGCCCTTCGCCTCTGGGAGTGGGCGGCCTCCCGGAACATCTTCCTCCGGGCGGTCTACATCCAGGGGGAACTGAATTGTCTGGCGGACAAACTCAGTCGACTCCTGCAACCCCACGAGTGGACTCTACACTCAGCAGTTCTGCACGAGGTCTTCGCTCGCTGGGGAACGCCACAGGTAGATCTGTTCGCCTCTCCGGAGGCACACAAACTACCACTATATTGTTCTCGGATGTACTCGCGGGATCGTCTGGAGGCGGATGCCTTCCTTCTCGATTGGGACGGGAAGTTCCTCTATGCATTCCCTCCTTTCCCTCTGATCATGCGAACGTTGGTACACCTCAGATCGTCCACGGCCACGATGATTCTCATAGCTCCTCGGTGGCCGCGTCAGAACTGGTTCTCCCTACTGCTCCAACTCAGCGCCAGGGAACCCCTTCTTCTGCCTGTCGGTCCTTCTCTGCTATCTCAGAATCAAGGATCCATGTTACATCCCAATCTGCAGTCATTGCACCTGACAGCTTGGTTTCTTGTTCCCTGACCCCTCCGGACCTGTCTCAATCAGTGAGGGAAGTGCTGGAAGCCTCCCGCAAGATCTCGACGAGGCTTTGCTATTCGCAGAAATGGACCAGGTTTTCCACCTGGTGCTCTTCTTTCCTCCTGGACCCGGTATCGGCCCCGGTACCCTCGGTTCTGGACTACTTATTCCATTTGTCGCGCTCTGGCCTGAAAACCACTTCGGTGCGTGTCCATCTTAGTGCGATTTCCGCCTTCCACCAACACCTGGATGGACGCCCTCTGTCTCTCCATCCCTTGGTGACACGCTTCATGAAAGGATTACTCAGGGTTTGTCCCCCGCTCAAACCTCCCCCAGTCGTATGGAATTTGAATGTGGTTTTAGCTCAACTGATGAAACCACCCTTTGAGCCACTCAACAAGTCCCTCTTGAAATTTCTGACTTGGAAGGTGGTGTTTCTGATTGCCCTCACCTCCGCTAGGCGGATTGGGGAACTACAAGCCTTGGTTGCGGACCCACCCTTCACCGTATTCCATCATGACAAGGTGGTCCTCCGCACCCATCCTAAGTTTGTCCCGAAGGTTGTTTCTGATTTCCACCTCAATCAGTCCATTGTCCTTCCTGTGTTCTTCCCTAAGCCCCACTCCCATCCTGGCGAGACGGCGCTTCACACGCTTGACTGTAAGAGGGCGTTGGCATTTTACCTTCAACGCACCAAGTCCCATCGGAAGGTCCCGCAATTATTCTTGTCCTTCGATCCCAATCGATTAGGGCACCCAGTTTCCAAGCGCACTCTGTCTAACTGGTTGGCGGCGTGCATCTCCCTTTGCTATACTCAGGCTGGCCTTCCTCCCCCGGGTCGAGTCACGGGGCACAAGGTCCGAGCAATGGCAGCTTCGATAGCCTTCCTCCGTTCCACCCCGATGGAAGACATATGTAAGGCTGCCACTTGGTCTTCGGTTCATACATTCACCTCTCACTACTGTCTGGACACTCTGTCCAGGAGTGACGGCCGGTTTGGCCAGTCAGTTTTACAAAATCTGTTTTCTTAAAATTGCCATCCTCCCACCTGCCCTTTTTGGTTTGGCTTGGAGGTCACCCACATGTGAGAATATCATGCCTGCTTGTCCTGGGATAAAGCACAGTTACTTACCGTAACAGGTGTTATCCAGGGACAGCAGGCATATATTCTCACAACCCGCCCACCTCCCCGGGGATGGCTTCTAAGCTAGTTATGGAACTGAGGACCACGAGGTGGGATGCGCCCTCTAGTGGGCAGAAGGCACGCACATGCGTGGTGCAGTGTGCAAACTTGAAACTTCTAGCAAGTTTGCTTGAAAAGCTGTCCGCGCCGGGGCTCCGTAGATGACGTCACCCACATGTGAGAATATATGCCTGCTGTCCCTGGATAACACCTGTTACGGTAAGTAACTGTGCTATTTAATTCTTTAAATCTAAAACAATAATACCCACAGCTAACGAAAGGCATCCACAAATAATTGTGTTTTTAACATTTTCTTAAAAGACCCATGATCTTTGCATAATCTCATGATACCTGGAATTGAATTCCAAAGATTCTTACTGACAAGTGAGAAAATTGATATTCTAGATTTAACATACCAAATTCCATTTTTTTTTAAAAACTATTGAGCAACATCCCTCCCTCAGATCTGCCTCTTTTCTCAGATGATTCGTCTCTTTCGGATGATGAGGATCTGTTTAAACGAGAGGGTATTCTGGATGAAAGAACCCGGTTACATTTTTTACCTCTAATTTGGGCTGAATTTAACACACTATATCAGAGATATTCTAATCCTATTGTAATTTAGGTACTTGCCACCTTCTTTGATATCTTCCCCAATAACTTTTAGGACATTGTTTGACTGGATTCAATCATTGCTTGAGGTGGGTATATTCCATCTGACTTACTATAACACATAAGAATTACCATACTGGGATGGACCAAAGGTCCATCAAGCCCAGTATCCTGTTTCCAACAGTGGCCAACCTAGGTCCCAAGAACCTAGCTAGATCCCAAGTGGTAAAACAGATTTTACACTGCTTATCATAGGATTAAGCAATGGATTTCCCCAAGCCATCTCAATAACGGCCTATGGACTTCTCTTTTAGGAAATTATCCAAACCTTTTTAAACCCTGCTAAGCTAACTGATTTCACCACATTCTATGGCAGCGAATTTCAGAGTTTAATTACATGTTGTGTAAAGAAATATTATCCCAGGACAAGCAGGCAGCATATTCTTGACTGATGGGTGACGGCACCGACGGAGCCCCGGTACTGACAATTTTAGAGTGATTACACTTTAAGAACTTGGAAAGTTCTAGCAGGCCGCACCGCGCACGCGCGAGTGCCTTCCCGCCCGACGGAGGCGCGCGGTCCCCAGTTTCTTAGTTTCCGCGGAGCTAAGAAGACGCGTTCTTTTCAACGGCTGTTGAAAAGCTCTTTTTTCGCCTTCCCGCTTGCATAATTTCGGTATCGGAAGAGTATCTTCCTTTTTTCTTTTTCTTTTATTTATTGGTAAAAAAAAAAAACTTCTTTTTTTTGTTCGGGTTCGCCCCGGCGGGGCCTGTTGCCATCATCGAAGCCTCGGCTTTTGATTTGGCACAGGCCGTCTTTACTTTCATGCCCCCTCAGCCAGGGTTCAAAAAGTGCCAACGGTGTGCAAGGCCCATTTCTTTGACCGACCCGCACAACTGGTGTTTACAGTGCTTGGGTCCGGATCATAGGGCTTCCACCTGCACCCGTTGTGCCACATTGAAAAAGAGAACGTTGAAAAACCGTCAAATTCAACAGAAATTACTTTTCGGTGCCGACATGGCTGACTCTGCGGCATCGACACCGGCATCGGCTCCTTCACAACCGCACCCACTTCTTCGACGCCGCGCAACACCGCATCGGCGTCGCACCAGTCAGGTAAGCCGGCTAAGAAGCCTTCCCCGCTCGAGCGCCCTCCGGTCGCTGTGGCAGCGAGTCCAGTCCTGCCGACCACGAGGCGCTCG
Organism: Geotrypetes seraphini; assembly: GCF_902459505.1. NCBI lineage: Eukaryota > Metazoa > Chordata > Amphibia > Gymnophiona > Dermophiidae > Geotrypetes > Geotrypetes seraphini. The sequence goes on from NC_047086.1 coordinate 213,007,700, forward strand.
CGCAAACGCTCCGCCCCCATAGAGGCGAGTGCATCATCATCGGCCTCCTCATCCTCTGGGCGTTGAGCGGCACCACAGGTACTGTAGAAAAGGAAAGCAGTACCGGTGCCTTCACTGGACGAGCGAATTGCAGCCGTCCTTCAGGTGCAGCTTAAAGAGCAGTTGCAGCAGCTCCTCCCTGCTCTCTTGGCACCGAAACTTCCAGTCCCGGTCCAGTCTGAGCCACCGGTACCGACAGTGGGGCAGCCCCTATTGTCCGCTTCCACTTTATCGGTACCGGTCCATCTGGCTTCCTCAGCTTCCATGCCAGTACTGGCACCGGAACCGAGGGCTCTTCATCAGGCTGTCCAAACTTCGGCACCGGTACAGCCTCTCACTTCTCCCGGTACCGCTTCTTTGAGGTCAGGCAAGTCGGTACGTAAATCCCGACACCTTGAACCCTCGACGCCGGATTCCCGGGATCGAAGTTTTCAAATCAGGGACCCTGATCTGTGGGGTGATTCCGAAGAGCCACTTCTCTCGGAGGGTGAATGTTCATCTGGTGAGGAGGATCCTTCTGTTCAAAATCCATCCTCTAAACCTGACAATGCCTCCTTCACGTCTTTTCTGAAAGAGATGTGTGAGTCTCTTTCCATTCCCTTGGAGGCTGAGTCCAAAAAATCCAAGGCGTTCCTTGATGCATTGGACTTCGACCAGCCTCCAAGGGAATTTCTGAAGTTGCCCCTCCATGATATTTTAAGGGAGACTTTCTATAAAAATCTAGAAACTCCCTTGACTATTCCAGGGGCTCCTCGTAAATTAGACTCCTTATACAAAGTCATCCCCGTACCTGGATTTGATAAACCCCAGTTCCCGCATGGGTCTTTATTAGTGGAATCTACTCTCAAAAAGTCTGCGGGAGCTAGTGTGTATGCCTCGGTCCCTCCTGGCAGAGAAGGGAAGGCCATGGATAAATTTGGTAAGAGATTATACCAAAATGCTATGTTGGCTAACCGATCTGGTAATTATGCCTTTCATTTCTCTTTTTATTTGAAGCACCTCATACAGAATCTGGCTTCTTTTGAGAAATACCTACCTGACCGCAAGAGATCTGCTTTTCGTCATTGTTCTTCCTCCCTTCTCCAGCTTCGGAAGTTTATGGTACGTTCTATATATGACGCATTTGAACTTACCTCCAGAGCCACGGCCATGTCTGTTGCCATGCGTCGTCTGGCTTGGCTGAGAGTATCAGAGCTTGATGTCAACCATCAAGATCGCCTGGCTAATGCCCCGTGTCTCGGGGATGAGCTTTTTGGTGACTCTATGGACTCCACCACCCAATGAGACTCGCTGGGACACTCTTCTTAAAACCAAGAAGAAGACTCCACCTGTCCGGCCTTTTCGGCAGCAATCAGCCTATCAACACCGTTATGTGGCTAGACCCTTACCACAGGTTCCTCAGCAGCCTAGGCGTCAGCAACAAAGGCAACCCCCTCGGACGCAACAGCAGCAACAGGTGAAACCTCCTCCACAGCAGAAGTCCACGCAACCCTTTTGACTTCATTCTCCAGGGCATAGCCAGTGTTCTACCATCCGCCCATCTGCCTCAACCCATAGGAGGACGTCTTTCTCTGTACATCAGCCGTTGGGAGATCATCACCTCGGACCAGTGGGTCCTCAATATCATCCGCCACGGCTACTCTCTCAACTTTCAGACTCTTCCTACCCATAGTCTGCCAAGAGAGTCTGCTTTGAATACTCCTCAGTCCTCCCTTCTTCTACAAGAAGTTCAATCCCTCCTTCTTCTGAACGCTATAGAGGAAGTTCCTCTAGATCAGAAGGGGCAGGGATTCTACTCCCATTACTTTCTGGTTCCCAAAAAAACAGGAGATCTCAGACCCATTTTAGATCTTCGCGATCTCAACAAATGCTTGGTCAAAGAAAAATTCAGAATGCTTTCTCTGGCCACTCTTTACCCTCTTCGCAATCAAGGCGACTGGCTATGCTCCCTCGATCTCAAAGAGGCATACACTCACATACCGGTCAATCTGGCCTCCAGACAGTACCTCCGCTTCATGATCAATCACTGTCATTACCAGTACAAGGTGTTACCCTTCGGTCTTGCCTCCTCTCCCAGAGTGTTCACCAAATATCTCATTGTGGTGGCTGCTTTTCTACGCTCTCATCATCTTCAGGTCTTCCCTTACCTGGACGACTGGTTAATCAAAGCCACTTCCTCTCAGACAGTGCTCCTTGCCACCAACCAGACCATCCTTTTTCTACAACTTCTAGGGTTCGAGATCAATCTACCCAAATCACATCTCATCCCTACTCAAAGACTTCAATTCATAGGAGCGGTCCTGGACACAGTCCTCATGAGAGCGTTCCTGCCTTCCAACCATCTTCAGACTCTTCAGTCTCTATGTCAGCAGGTGCTTCCACAACGCTCCATCTCTGCCAAGCAAATGATGATACTCTTGGGTCACATGGCCTTGACCGTTCATGTCACACCATTCGCCCGTCTTCATCTGCGCACTCCTCAATGGACTCTAGCTACCCAGTGGTCCCAAGCGACGGATCCTTGCTCACGACACATATTTGTGACATCATCTCTTCGTCAATCTCTACAAAAGTGGTTGATATCTTACAATCTCTCCAGAGGTCTTCTGTTCCATCTACCTCCTCATCAACTAGTCATCACCACCGACGCCTCCCCTTATGCCTGGAGGGCTCACTTGAACAAGTTTCAAACTCAGGGCCTTTGGACGGCTCAGGAAAAGAAGCATCACATCAATTTCCTGGAACTCCGGGCGATGTTTTATGCCCTCAAGGCTTTTCAACATCTTCTCTTTCCTCAGGTTCTGCTACTTTGCACAGACAATCAAGTTGCAATGTACTACATCAACAAACAGGGTGGGACAGGCTCTCGCCTCTTGTGTCAGGAGGCCCAAAAGATTTGGTCTTGGGCGACAGATCATCAATTATTCCTAAAGGCTATCTACATTCAGGGAGAGCAGAATTCCTTAGCGGACAATCTCAGCAGAATTCTCCAGCCCCACGAATGGACTCTCAATCCTTTGACTCTCCAGTCCATTTTCGCACAATGGGGCACTCCTCAGATAGACCCCTTTGCAGCTCCTCACAATCATCAACTGCCCCTCTTCTGCTCCAGACTCTACTCTCCTCACCGTCTGGCAGCGGATGCATTTCTCCTGGATTGGTCCAATCTGTTCCTGTATGCTTTCCCTCCTCTGCCTCTCATGTTACGAACCTTGTTCAAGCTCAAGAGGGAACAAGCCACCATGATTCTCATCGCTCCACGGTGGCCCAGACAACATTGGTTCTCCCTTCTACTTCAACTCAGTTCCAGGGAGCCCATTCTTCTTCCACTATTTCCTTCTCTGCTTACCCAGCATCAGGAGACCCTTCTGCATCCCAACCTCCAGTCTCTGCACCTGACAGCTTGGTATCTCTCGGGCTGACCTCAGCTTATTCTCTTCTCTCTCAGCCCGTTCGTTCTATTCTGGATGCTTCCAGGAAACCGGCCACTCTTCAATGCTACCACCAGAAGTGGACACGGTTTTCTTCTTGGTGTCTTCTTCATCATTATGATCCCACTTCACTTGCAGTGGAGACCTTGTTAGATTATCTGCTTTCTTTGTCTGACTCTGGTCTCAAGTCTACTTCCATCAGAGTCCACCTTATTGCTATTGCTGCTTTTCATGAGCCAGTTCATGGGAAACTTCTCTCAGCTCATCCTTTGGTTTCCAGATTAATGCGGGGTCTTTTCAATGTGAAACCACCTCTTAAGCCCCCTCCTGTGGTCTGGGATCTCAGTGTGGTTTTTTCCGCCTTAATGAAGGTTCCGTTTGAACCTTTGGCTACAGTTCCTCTCAAGTTTCTCACTTGGAAGGTGGTCTTCCTTATTGCTCTCACCTCTGCCAGGAGGGTCAGTGAGTTGCATGCACTAGTTGCTGATCCACTCTTTACAGTCTTTCATCATGACAAGGTGGTTCTGCGTACACATCCAAAGTTTCTCCTTAAGATTGTCTCGGAATTTCATCTCAACTAATCGATTGTCCTGCCTGTATTCTTCCCGAAACCTCATTCTCATCCTGGAGAACAGGCTTTACATACTTTGGACTGTAAGCGGGCTTTAGCTTACTATTTAGAGCGTACTAAGCCCCACAGATCAACTCCCCAACTCTTTCTATCCTTTGATCCGAATAAATTGGGTCACCCCGTTTCTAAATGTACGTTGTCAAATTGGCTTGCAGCCTGCATTTCATTCTGTTATGCTCAGTCCGGACTGACACTGGAAGGTTCTGTCACGGGCCATAGGGTTCGAGCTATGGCAGCATCTGTAGCTTTCCTCCGTTCCACTCCTATTGAGGAAATCTGCAAGGCTGCCACTTGGTCCTCAGTTCATACTTTCACATCTCATTATTGTCTGGATGCTTTCTCCAGACAGGATGGACACTTCGGCCAATCTGTTTTACAAAATTTATTTTCCTAATGGCCAACCTTCCCTCCATCCCTCTTTTTGTTAGCTTGGAGGTCACCCATCAGTCAAGAATATGCTGCCTGCTTGTCCTGGGATAAAGCACAGTTACTTACCGTAACAGGTGTTATCCAGGGACAGCAGGCAGATATTCTTGCGTCCCCGGGTTGGTTTCTTAGCTGGCTTATCCTAACTGGGGACCGCGTGCCTCCGTCGGGCGGGAAGGTACTCGCGCGTGCGCGGTGCGGCCTGCTAGAACTTTCCAAGTTCTTAGAGTGCAATCACTCTAAAATTGTCCGTACCGGGGCTCCGTCGGTGCCGTCACCCATCAGTCAAGAATATCTGCCTGCTTTCCCTGGATAACACCTGTTACGGTAAGTAACTGTGCTTTTTCTCTGGTTTTTTAAAATCTACTACTTAGTAGCTTCATCACATGCCCCCTAGTCCTAGTATTTTTATAAAGAATAAACAAGTGATTCACATCTACCCTTTTGACTCCACTCAGTATTTTATAGACCTCTATTTCATATCACCCCTGAGCAGCCTCTTCTCCAAGCAGAAGAGCCCTAGCCATTTTAGCCTTTCTTCATAGGGAAATTGCCCCATCCCTTTTATCATTTTCATTGTCCTCTGTACCATTTCTAATTATGCTATATGTTTTTTTGAGATATGGTAACCAGAATTGCACATAGTATTTGAGGTGTGGACTTACTATAGATACAAGGGCATTATATCATTTTCATCTTTGTTTTCCATTCTTTTCCTGATAATTCCTCACATTCTATTTGCTTTCTTAACTGCTGCTGCATATTGAGCAGAGGGTTTCAACATATCCTTAATTATGACACCTAGATCCTTTTCCTGGGCAGTGACTCCTAACGTGGAACCCTGCATCATGTAGTTGTAGTTTGGGTTCATTTTTCCCACATACATCACTTTGCACTTGTTCACATTAAATTACATCTGCCATTTTGATGTCCAATCTCACAAGGTCCTCTCACAATTTTTCACAATTCTCTTGTGTTTGAACAACTTTGTATCATCAGCAAATTTAATTATTTCACTAGTTATTCCCATCTCTAGATCATTGATAAATGTTTTTTTTAGTTCAAAAATGTTTTATTAAGTTTTATAAAAACAAAACATGGGTCAGACCAGCTAATACAAATGCATAATACATGTTACAGAAAAGAGCACTACAATACAATCAGTACAATAATAAAATAAATAATGAAATAAAATAAAATCACTGTATAGCATGGTCAATAAAAAGAAAAATAGCATTATCTGGATGTCACTCAGAGAGAAAGGACTCATTACAATAATAAAGCTCAATACAGGGGAAAACATAGCATTGCAAAAGTATAGTATTGGTATTGAAGGTAATTTCCAATCAACCCATTTGATAGTCCAAGGAATCATCCCTAGGAATGGTGAGGCAGAGTGGAGTATTCCAGAAGAGAAGCCCATAGTTTTTCAAACTTTTTCACTGACCGCAATTGCTGTGCAGTAATGCGTTTGTATTTGGCCACCAAGCAAACCATGTTCCACCAGGCATTGTATTCAGCTTCTACTAAATTCTTCCAGTTGGAGAAGATGATTTTGATTGCAATGAGGATCAATATATGTAATAGGTTATTATTCTCAGTGAGTGGTAACTTGGCTTCAACTCCCCCAGCAATGAGAACTGTATAGGACAGAGGACTATTCATCAGAAAAAGGGCATGAATGTCTGTCCACACTCGCGCCCAGTATTCTTGGATAAGCGGACATTCAAAGATCATATGATGCAATGTACCTGTTGAACATTTACAGGACCAGCAACTAGCTTCTTTCGGGTTTAGGTTCACCAATCGGCTAGGCATCCAATAGGCCCTATGCAGTAAGAAAAATGAAGCCGGTTTACATATGTTAGAAGTATGTGACCATATTACTTTCCAGGCATCTTTAGAGATGTCAATCTGCAACTCTTCATTTCATCGGGCCTCAACAGCATGTGGTCTCTTTCCCCTTTGCATTCGAACAATCTTGTACCACTGAGAAGCCTCCTTTTTCTTGAATGATATCGTAGCACAGAGGGCCAAGAGGTCAGGAGTTTTGTCCAGTATATTTTTAGAGCGTAAGAACACTTGCACAGCGTGTCTAAAGTTGTAACCACTGGTAATGGCAATGTGACTGTAAACCAAAAACGATCAGTAAGTGAATCAAATGTAGCCCAACTATCCTTGTTAAGCAAATGATGTATTTGCCAGATGTCAGCTTTTTGCCATAATTTCCAATCAATCACATTTTTCTGAATCCTAATGGAATCATTTCTCGATATTGGCAAATGGCACGGAGTATTCAACAAATTCTCGATCTCTTTAATTACCTTTCTCGTTGTTAGCAGTAAGTCATTACAGACAACATTTTTAGAGAGTGCCATAAAGGGCAAACACTGCAGAGAGGGGTCAAGGAGTTTAGTAATAGTTAATTTTTATATATCGTCAAACCATCAGTTCTTGGCAGTTTACACAATAGTAATTACATCAAGTAATTAAAATACAGATCCAAATAACAATGTCTTATAAAAGGAAATAACACAATTCAATAAAAGATACTAACAAAGTACAACCCTAACGTATTCTAAATAAAATATGCACAATACAGATTATTTATACTAAAATAGATAAGCAACTGTAAACCTTACTCCATAAAAATAATAAAAAATCCGCCTATTGTAATAATTTTGAAATCTATTAAATATTGTATTGTTTAAATAGATAAGTTTTAAAATCTTTCCGAAATTGATGGTAAGTGACGGCTGGAGTAATAAGAGCATTCAAACATGAATTCATTACTCCTGCTTGAAAAGCCAGAGTTCTATCTAAAAATTTCTTAAAATGGCACGCTTTCGCTGAAGGAAAATAAAACCAACCGGTTCTACGTATATTTTTTTTACATTTAAAAAAATCTAAAATGAGCAACAAGATAAGATGGAGCTAACCCAAATAAAACTTTATAGCAAATACATCCAAATTTAAACAACACTCTAGCCTCGAACGGCAACCAGTGTAGTTTTTGATAATATGAGCTGATGTGATCATGTTTTTTTAAAATTAAAAATCAAACAAATAGCTGTGTTTTGAATTAATCTTAATCGACTAGTTTTTTTATGAGCACCCAAATAAATAACATTACATTAATCTAATATTGAAAGAATTGGCGATTGAACCAGTATTTTAAATGATATAAAATCAAAATATTTTCTAATGGTACGCAACTTCCAAAAAGTAATAAAACATCTTTTGACTAATAAATCTGTATGAACCTTAAATAATAAAATACGATCTAATGTAATTCCTAATATTTTTAAAGTAGGGACTATTGGATAAGTTTGACCATTTACCGTCAGCATCGTTTCAGTAAGCTTATCATTAGGGCTAGCCAGAAAAAACTTTGATTTATCTGGATTCAATTTCAATTTGAAACTAAAAGTCCCGAATTCTACTTGTGTAAGAATGAAAGAAATCTGATTTAAAATTTCTGGTGTAAATGCAGTTAAAGGGATCAATATTTAAATATCATCTGCGTAAATGAAAAATTTTACTTGTAAACTGTAAAGAAAATGGCCTAGTGGTGCTAAGTAAATATTAGAGTTGGCGAAAGTAGTGATCCCTGAGGAACCCCACTTTCGTTTACCCACCAAGCAGACAGCTGACCAGTACTAACAACCTGATATGACCTGTTTTGTAGGAAACTTTGGATCCAATTCCATACCTTTCCTGAGATTCCAATAGAATCCAAACATGATAAAATGTCATGGTCAACCAAGTCGAAAGTACTGCTCAAGTCCAGTTGTAAGATTATTGCACTTGGGCCCGCTTTAAACAAGGTATGAATGTGATCAATTAATGAGGCCAGTACTGTCTTCGTACTAAATCCTGATCAAAAACCAGACTGATAATTTTGTAAAATTTAAAATTTATCTAAATAATCCACAAGTTGTGTATTGACTAAACCTTCAATCGCAAAAAGATATTAGATTACGTGTCTACAAAGTCTCCTGACATAGTGTGTTTCCAAGAAACCCATTTGAATGCCATTGAGTCGGCCAAACTGAAAACTAAATGGTCTCTACCTGTAATTGCCTCACCGTCTTTGCAAAATAAGAATTGCACAGCTGTATTGATTAGATCGGGAGCTGATATTAAATTGCTTTCTCAAACTAACGATGCTGAGGGCTACTGGATCAAAATTAACCAAATGGTTGGCCACACTTCGCTCTCTCTTGATAACATTTATGCACCTAATCAAGATAAACCAGAATTCTTTAATGAGATAATGTCGTCCTTGCTTGAGGATAATTCTCAATCATATATCTTAGTGGGAGATTTCAACTTGGTGATTGACCCTATTGTTGATAGGAAATCCACAGTTCAAGTTTCAAGTTTATTAAAAATTTGTTTGACCGCTTAATCCAACTTCTAGGCGGTTAACATAATAAAATTACACAAAAACAGATTAAACATATTAAAACAGGGAAGACAAATGACTTACTCAAACATACGGCAACAAAAGGGCAGGTGGGGAGGAACTACAATAAGTATAGGATAGATAAGTCATAAAGGCTAAAACAGTAGGTTAGGTAAAAAATTGTCGAAAAAGGAAAAGAAAGAAAGTGGCCATTTAACTAAAAGCGTCTCGGAATAGAAATGTTTTTAGTGCTATTTTAAATTGTTTTATATCTAATTCGTTACGGAGATTTATAGGCAGTAAATTCCAAAGTGAAGGGGCAGTGACAGCAAAGTTGTTGGTGCGTAAAGTATTTATTGATTTTAATGATGGTATAACTAAAAGATTTTGAGAAGTGGAACGAAGGGATTTTGTTGTTACGTACGGAATTAAGACTGTCAATAAAATCAGGTTGGTTATTCATTTTAGTTGTAAATGTTAAAAGTAAAATTTTATAATTAATTCTGTATTCGATTGGCAGCCAATAAGCGTCGATTAAAAGAGGGGTGACGTGATCATATTTCTTTGTCCCGCTAATGATTTTGAATGATCTGTAATTGTCTGATCTCCTTTTTTGTGATACCCTTATAGAGGGCATTACAATAATCTAAACATGAAATAACCAATGAGTGAATTAAAGTTTTCAATGCGGCAGCTTCCAGTAACTTAGAAAGGGAACGAATCATTCTTAATCTATAGAAACATTTCTGGACGACTGTGCTGATATGAGAATGATATGAACATTTACTGTCAAGAGTAACGCCTAAAAGTTTTAAAGTTGAAACAATTTTAATGGGAGTAGATTCAAATTTCAATGGAGCCTGAAGTGTTGTACCTTCTTTTAACGGAAAGATCATTAATTTGGTTTTATTGATATTCAATGAAAGTTTATTGACGTCCAACCATGATTTAATTTTTTCCAATTTGTGATTGAGAGCTAATTCTTCCTTATTATTTAAATCGATAGAATGGAGAAGTTGGACATCGTCCGCGTAAGCAAATGTAGTAAAGCCGATAGATTGTGAAACCGTCAGAAGAGGCGATAAAAAATATTGAAAAGTAGAGGAGTTCAACATAGGTTATCCAATGCTTGATGGAGTTTAAACAACTTGATTACACAATTAAAACTGTTGGATGTGTGGAGACTGATGCACAGGGAGGAAAGACAAACTCTGCTCCCCACAACTCCTATTCCAGATTGGATTATTTCCTAGTGAGCAACAACCTCATTAACAATGTATCTCATTCGGTCATTAATGAAATATCCATCTTGGCTCATGCATCCATTGAATTAACTCTGGCAGACTTATTGGTCATACAGAAGGGTTCCACTTGGAGATTTAACAATGCATTTACTTCACGATCTGTCTTTTATTGAACATATAAGAAAAGTCATCAAGGAATATCTTTTGTTCAATAAGGTCAAGGGCACTGGGTGGCCAACTTTGTGGGATGCCTTCAAGGTGGTTATCAGGGGTGTTATCTCGTTTCAAGCTAATAAAAAGAAAGAATTAACAAACCAACTATTAGACTGTGAAAAAGAAATAAAGGATTTGGAGGGTCAACAGGCTAATCCAGCAGATATGAACACCTTACGAAAACTTCATCAAGTAATACTGGACTACAATCTATTACTTAGTAAAAAAGCAGGCAATGCTATCTTTATGCAACAAGCTAGTTATTACTGCGCTAATAACAAATCTGAAAGTGCCTTTGCCAGATATCTGAAAATACAAGAAGAAAGACTAAACATACATACGATTGTAGACACTGCTGGTAATTTGACTTCCGATCTAACTCGGATCTCACAGTCTTTACAACAATTTTATAAGCAATTATACACCTCGGAGTGTTTTTTACCGGATAGAGTGGAGTTTTTGGCCGATAACCCGCATTCCAGTCTTACGGTGGAGGATAATACATTGCTGTCCTCGCCTATATCATCGGAAAGGCCTCAGGACTGGATGGAATCACCTCTGAATTTTATACGGAGTTCCAGGACTTACTGATACCTCAACTTATTCTGCTCTTTGCACACTTTATCCAGACTGGGCAGATAAAGAATACGTTTACATAATTGTTCTTCCCAAACCTGGTAAGAATCCCTTACTTATATTCAACTATAGACCACTTTCGCTTATAAACGTGGATGCTAAAATATATGCGAAAGTCTTGACAGCTAGACTACAGCGGCTGTTACCTAAGTTAATAGGAATGGAACAAAATGGATTTATGTTGGGACGACTATCAAGTGACAATTCAAGGATGTTTGCAAATGTGATCCAACATCCTAATAAATCTGTTACTCCACTGTTGGCTTTAGCGTTGGATGCCGAAAAAGCGTTAGGGTTGAGTGGAATTACATCTATGCTATGTTATCTTGGTTTGGGTTTGACGCTTCCTCTATTAATATGATTAAAGTACTCTATACTGCACCTACTAGTAAAATAAATGGTATCGCGTCTCCGTCTTTCCACCCCATTAGAGGAACGAGGCAGTGGTGTCCTTTGTCTCCACTCCTGTTCAACCTGGCACTGGAACCACTCCTCACCGCAATTCGTAATAACTCTAACATCAAAGGTGTTCAATGCAGGAGTTTGGCAGTCAAGTTCTCGGCCTTTGCTGATGATGTACTTATCTACACCTCTCCCGATTCTATACCTGAGCTGATGGCCACAATTTCAGCTTACTGAAGAATATCAGGCTACAAGTTTGTCTCAACCAAGACAGAAGTGATGCCCCTGAATAAATTTACTCATAAATCTGATGTCTGTGCACATGACTTTCAGTGGACTGCTGACAAATTAAAATATTTAGGCAAAAGCTTTGGTAACACTATTGAATCAATGGTGGAGTATTGTTCTTCTCACATATTGCAACTCATCCATGATTAAGTTTCTAAATGGTCCCCATTAAAGCTTTCCTGGTGGGATCGACTGGAATCTATCAAAATGGTTATTGCGCCTAAAATCATCTTCACCTTAAGCATGCTACCATCATTGCTTCCCCCTTCATTATACAAAACTAATGTGGCAAAACAGATGGCAAAACTAATGTGACACTGCTCTAATGCATTTCTTATGGAATAATTCCACCCCTAGGATTGCACTTAAGAAATTGAAATGTGCCAAAGAGAAAGGGGGAGTTAACTTTCCTGACTTCTATGATTATCATTGTGCATTTATCCTCCGCCAAGTTGCTTGATGGTTACTGTGTGATGGACCCCAGAGCCCTGATTGTATCTGGCTCAAATATGAAATGGAACGTAACTGCCCTCTCTGCATTGATAAATGGTTTAAATAAAAAGCAGTGGTTCCAGCACAGTCCCCTAGGGAACCCCACTATTTACTCTTCTCCATTGAGAATATTGACCATTTAAACCTACTCTCTATTTTCTGTCTTTCAACCAGTTCTTTATTTTTAGTATTTATATACCACTTATAGCCTAAGTGGTTTACATTCAGGTACCCAAGCATTTTTCCCTATCTGTTCTGGTGGATTCACACTCTATCTAATGTAGATGGGGTAATGGGGGATTAAGTGACTTGCCCAGGGTCACAAGGAGCAGCATGGGATTTGAACCCACAACTTCAGGGTGCTAAGGCTGTAGCTCTAACCACAGCATTAAATTACCTCCTATCCCATGACTTTCTACTTTCCTCAGAAGTCTTTCAAGAGGTACTTTGTCAAACACCTTTTGAAAATCCAAATATACATTATCAACTAGTTCATCTTTATCCACATATTCATTCACCCCTTCAAAGAAATGTAGATTGGTGAGGCAAGACTTCCCTTGACTAAATCCATGTTGGCTTTCTCCCATTAACCCATGCTTATGTATATGTTCTGTCATTTTGTCCCTATAATAGTCTGTACCATTTTGCCCAGCAGCAACGTCGGACTCCACTGGAGTTTAATTTTCCCTGATCACCTCTGGAACCCTTTTTAAAAATCGGCATCACATTGGCTACCTTCCAGCCTTCTGGTACTATTCTGGATCTTAAAGAAAAATTACAAATTGCTAACAGTAGTTCTACAAGTTCATTTTTCAATTCTGTCAGCACTCTGGGTTATATACCATCCGGTCCAGGCAATTTGCTACTGTTCAATTTGTCAAACTTACCTATTACATCTTTCAGTGTTATAGAGATTTTTTGAGTTTCATTGAATTATCAGAATTGAATACCATATCTGGCATCGGTAACTCTCCTACATCTTCCTCAGTGAAAACCAAAGCAAAGAATTAATTTAATCTCTCCACTATGGCCTTGTCTTCCCTGAGAGTCCTTTTAATCCCTCGGTTGTCTAGCGGCTCAACTGATTCTCTTCCCGGCTTCTTCAATATACCTAAAAAAATTTTTACTGTGTGTTTTTGATTCCAACACAAATTTCTTTTCAAGGTCTTTCTCTGCCTTCTTTATTAGTACCTTGCATTTGACTTGCCATTCTTGCTTGTGCTATTTATAATTATTTTCAGTTGGATTCTTCTTCCATTTTCTTAAGGATTCTCAGGCACCATCACTCCAAAGTTCCTCTCCTGGGCTGTATTTATCAATCTCTTGCTTCCTATCTTGTATATTTCCTTTGAGTTTCTGAATCCCAAGTGCATCACTCTGTACTTCACATTAAATTGCACAAGCTAGTTTGCGTTGTCCTTGCTTGCAATGACTATTCTTAAGTATCTCAAATACAGTAGAAAATAGTATTTCTGATAGCCATCACATCTGCCATCACAACTCTTTTGAATATTGACAGTCCAGCTACCCACTTTCCTTGGGTTGCAATCAGGGCAGGATTAATTTGTCGAGGGCCCCTAGGCACACAAGTACACTGGGCCCCCTGCCCTGCCCCACCATGCGCCCAGGTGGAAACAGGAAGCTGCGTCAGAGGGAAGCTTTGGGTAAGCAGCACTGCTTGCACAATTACAGTTCCTGTTGCCTTTCTTACCCGCATTGCTTGCTTGTCTTACTTTCCGTCGATGGGGTGGGGCCCACGTTGCTGATCGATGCTGGAGTGGCCCTTCGCCATTTGGAATAAACAATGTTGATGCCCTCCTTCATCAGGCTCCCCTGACCATTTCGGGACCTAGGCACGTGCCTACTTGGCCTATTTGTTAATCCTGCCCTGGTTGCAATCCACTCCTAATGGGACAACCAGCAACTGGTGAATCACCAGCCAGTATGCCTGCATGTCGACTGCTTGTCTGCAACAAAAGCAATGTTCTCCGTAGACAGCAGAGAAATGTAGCATACTATTCTGCCCACCCTCCCCACTGATGAATCAATCACTATCCATCCAAACAGCTCGGCATATTGACCTTGCTGAACAAGATAGGGGCTGTCATTGGCAAGTACTCTTTTTAATTGGCTAGCAGACTGTATTTCTTTCACTTATACCCAGTCTGGACTGAATCTATAGGGTCTTGTCATAGGTTATAATGTTAATTATGGATGGTTTGACAGCCCACTTGAGGTCAGGCACCATATAGAAAATTCACAAAACCTGCAACATGGTTTTTAGTTCACACATTTATATCTAATTATTACTTGGAACAGGACTCCTGACATGACAGTCAGTTTGGCCAGAATTTAGTTGGTGTTTAGAATCCAAATTCAGCTCCTCTCCCCCAAGCCCATTCATTTCTGTTCCAGGTTGACTTTCAAAAAGAGAAAGGAAAAAAAAGAAGCGAAAGATGAAGCATACATAATTATATTTACTATGTTCCATAGCCTTGTCTGTTGCAGGGATAACCATCGTTGTTCCTTTTTTTTTTTGGGGGGGGGGAGTGAAGGCAGTCTAGTTAGAGTTCTGTATATGAGAAGATGATATCCTTATTATCCTCTGAGAAAAAATTACACCTGTAGAAGGAGTTCTCTGGTGACACAACATACATATTCTCATATACTCTTCCACTTTCTGTTGACATTAAGACTAGGTCCTGCATGACAGTGTAGGAGAGTGCGTGAACTTGCTCAAAATTACTTATAAAGCTGGAGGGCTGTTTCCACATGGGGTTCCATCAGATGATTTTACCCACATGATGTAGGAACATGTATCGTGTCTCTGAGAACACCTGCTACAGGTAAGTAATGGTTTTACTGAGCTGGATCAGAGAGAAAGGGTGTCATTGTTGAACTTTTCCACATCTGAGCTTATTAAGTTGCCAAGTCAAATTTGAAAATGATTGGACAAATTTGCCCCTGTCCCCGTGAGTTTTGACCCTGTCCTTGTACAGATGGGGACAGGATGGGCATGGAAATAGATCCTGGGGGAACAGGGACAAATTTGTCCATGTGCCATTCTCCAATGTCAGATACAGGAGCTACTGTTAAGACAACTTTGTTTTACTACTTGCACAGGTCCCATTTTAAGCAATGAGACCTAGTCATTACTAACTGGAGTTAACAGTAGCTCATATTGATAACCTTCCCCCACAGTTGATAGGTCTCTGCCTAAGGGGGACTTACATTTTGTTTACCCTGAAGCAATGACAAGTGAAATGACTTGCTCAAGATTAAATCAGTGGCAGAAGTAGACTTTATAAACCATTTTGAATGTTTTTTTTTTGTGTGTGTGTGTGTTTTTTTTTTACATAAAATGATTGGATAAATCATTTTAAATAAAGTTTTATAAATAAAAATTTGAACACCCCCCCCCCCCCCCCCCCCGGTTCTCTGAGGATAAGCAGAATAGCAAATTCTTACAGATAGGTGACATCTAATAGTGTGTATATATACAAATAAGTCTTTTCAGCATAGAATTCTTCTAGAAGCTTCTAAGATGCATTGCCACATATGCCTGCAGCTGGACACACATCATGTGGGACCTCTTCAATCTTAGTTTTATTGCAGAGCCAAACAGATATCTCACAGCACTCTTTTGTGGTAAAATTGAAAACTGTACTTTTTTTTTTTTTTGCTGTAGTGGTAGCCTCTAAATTTTCATTTCATTTTAGTTTCTCTAGTTAAGATTTTTGAATTGCTATTTTTTCTTTGTATGTATGTGTTCCCCTATTTTAGCCCCTTTTTGGTTTGTTAAAAAAAAAGTTGTTTGATTTCAACTCCTAACTCCTTTCACTTTGAGTTCTGCATCTTCAACCCTATATGTCATGTCTGGCTGTCCCAAGTTAGATTGTAATCTCTTCTGAGCAGGGGTCGTCTATTAAATGCCAAAATGTACAGTGCTGTGAACACCTTTAAGCTTTATATACCGTAAGTGATAAATAGTAGTAGTAGATATACTTTTCAGCGATATGTTGTAGAAAAAGCTCCCAGTAACTTAAAAAAAAAACCAAAACGTGGCAAGTTAGCAAGTCTATATATGGAGTAGATTTACAAAATTGGTGCCTGCAGTGCCTTATGCCCAGTCATAAACCCTCAATATTATTTGTATTCTCAAATGTCAAAAATAGGGATTTGAAGCCTTAAAGATTAATGTGATAGGATTTTTGGCACATTAAGGCTTAGTGTATCAGTATTGGTATTAGGAATGCTTTGATCATCTTCTGTTTAATATAGATAGACTCTGCTAGAACTGGACCTGTACCAGGTCCTTTCCAAAGATAAAAGGTTCATGGTAGCAGGTGGAGGTCAGGAAGCACTGACTTAGTACTTCATTTAGGCACATCATAGCATCTTAAGTAACATCTACTTCTGTACCGTCAGAGCAAGCTCACACAGATTACTACTTCAATAACAGTGGAATCACAAGAGCCTCTGGGGACCAGAGAACTGAGACCTGACCACTGATACTTCCCAAGTTACTCAGAAAGACAGGACCTATTCTACTAGGCCTCTTGTGCCCTTGGCATTGACGATGTTTGAGGAGGAGCTCAAGAAGAAGATTGTGAAAGGACTGGGGTTGATCCTTGCTCAACATGACCTTCTATGAGGTTGATGCACAGTGTCTTACAGCTGATCATTGAGACTCATGTAATTACTAGAAGACACTAGTTGATGCCAAGGTCTTGAAGGGTCCCAGGGTCTGTCCATCGCAACACTATTCATTTCTATAGCACTAAAGGCGAAGCTTCGCAGAGGTGCAGGACTTCTGTGTCTAGATATCTTTAGTCAAAACATTGAGGTACCGAGGACTAACCAGACTCAGCCCCACACTTCCTCCTTGGAATTACTTGGGTATGGTGTATTCCTGGGGCTCTGCCTGTTAACCTGAAGAGTTTTCCGAAGAGGATGTCTATGCTACTTTACCATCAGACTCGGCTCTTCCCCACAGAAGAAGTCGCCTCCCAAAAACCTCTCCTTTATTAATTTTATTAAGGAAATGGCTGATGCCATTCATTTTAAGCTAGAGATGGAAGAGGAACCCAAGCAATGGTGTCTCTAGACAGAAATCTTTAAATAAACTAAAAAAGATGCTATAAGAAAGTCCCAGGAGTTTTCTGTGCATCAAGAATTTAGCTGGTTTCAGCTACCCAGTAAAACTACAATTGTAACTGACAAGAATTTGTGAAATAGTGCTATATATGGGAGTGAATCCCATACAAGATTGGACCAAATCCAGAGATGCTAGGCTATCTAGTTCCAGAAGCAAGGCAAGACTTTTTGGTCAATCCTGGTTTTGAATTTACATCCCAAAGCATTATGGGATTTATAGTCCCTGATTCTTTCCATTGACATCCATGGGGACAGACTTAAGACCTTAATATGAGGGAATATGAAAGAGGTGTTTAAATATCTTCATGGCGTTAATGTACAGGAGAGAGTCTTTTTCAAAGAAGGAAATCTCTAGAAGGAGAGGGAATAGGATGAAGTTAAGAGGTGATAGGCTCAGAAGTAATCTAAGGAAATACTTCTTTACAGAAAGGGTAGTAGATGTGTGAAATCTCCTGGTAGAGATGGTAGAGACAAAGACCGTGTCTGAATTCAAGAAAACATGGGACAGGCATTTAGGATATCTTAGGGAGAGAAGGAGATATTTATTTTTAAAACTTGTTTCCCATTTACATCTAAGCGGTCCACATAGTACGTCCATAATTTTTAGACATTACAACAATAAATAGACCATACTTTAAAATGCGCTCTAAGAAAATAGCATAAACCATCTTTCATAAAAAAGGCCTCTACAAATAGAGTTGTAAATTTCTGAATATCAGAAATTACCCTGAGTAATCCTGGCAGGTTTTTCCACCAAGTCACCCCTGATACCGAGATTACAGAAGATCATATTTTAACATAATGCACTGTTCTTAATTCCTTACTCTCCAGTGGCAGTGTCCCTTCTGATCCCAGATGACAATTTGGTTGATATATTGTTAACTGACTCAAATACCAGGGAATACAAAGGTGTAACGCTTTGAAAATCAGCATAAGAATTTTATAGACAATCCTATATTTTACTGGCAGCCAGTGAAGCCATCTCAGCAATGATGTTGCATGATCAAATTTGTTTCCTCCACAAATCAATCGCACTGCAGCATTCTGGACAACATGCAATATTCTACATCTCACAGCAGTCATCCCTAAATACAATGCATTGCAATAATCAAGCTTCAAAATAAATGACTGTTTGAACAATAATCTGGAAATCATATGATGAGAGCATAGACTTCAACTTACTTAATACTACAGCCAATACCTGCTCCCTCATACACAATGTCGAGTCCTACCAAACTCCTAAGATTTTTTTAATCGCTTAAGTATTGATATTCGTAAATCATCAATATATTTTGGCCACTTTAAATTCTCTTCCTTCCCAATCAGCATCACATTGGTCTTTGTGAGATTCAATACCAATTTATGCATAGTCATCCATTTATGAACATCTTGTAAGCATGTGGATAATTTCACATGAAGCTCAGTATACCAGTCGCACATGGAGAAAAAGAACTGTATATCATCAGCGTAAAATCTATAGCTGACATGAAGTCCCTGAAATATAGCCCCTAATGACATCAGGTAGAGATTGAACAGCAATATTGAGAGTGAGGAACCCTGAGGAACCCCTTTTTTATTGGTACAGCTTCTGAAACTTCATCATTATTCTGTGCCCGTGTCGTTCTGTCCTGAAAATAAGACACAAGCCAATCATATAGAGTACCCCTATACCCATATTTTTCAGTTTACCCAATATAATATCAGTGTTTACTGTATCAAACGCAGAGGATATATCAAAGGAGATCATACAGAATGTTTTTCCTTTATCAATCTCTTTCCTTATGTCATCCACAGTTGTCACCAATAAGGACTCAACAGGCTATGGCCTGTTTGGAACTCAAATTGAGGGTTATCAAGTAGTTTCTCATTTTCTACAAAAACTTCTAATTGTCTCAGTACAATCATCTCCATTTTCCCCATAAAATGTATCACCGCTATCAGTCTGTAATTACTCAGAACAGCCCCATCCAACTATGCCTTTTTAATCATAGATTTAATAGTGGCTATCTAGATTTTCAGAAAGCTTTTAACAAAAGTTCCTTATGAGAGGCTCCTGGGAAAATTAAAGAATCATGGGATAGGTGGCAAAGTTCAGTTCTGGATTAAGAATTGGTTATCAGATAGAAAACAGAGGGTAGGGTTAAATGGTCATTTTTCGCAATGGAGAAGAGTAAACAGAATATCGCAGGGATCTATACTAGGACTGGTGCTATTTAATTTAACTTATTTATAAATGATCTGGAAATTGGAACGAGTGAGGTGATTAAATTTGCAGATTGCACTAAACTGTTCAAAGTTGTTAAAACTCATGTGAATTGTGAAAAATTGCAGGCAGACCTTAGAAAATTGGAAGACTCGATGTCTGCAATGAAATTTAATGTGGACAAATGCAAAGTGATGCACATTGGGAAGAATAATCCTAATCACAGTTACTGGATGCTAGGGTCCACCTTGGGGGTTAGCACCCATGAAAAGGATCTGAGTGTCATTGTAGACAATACAATGAAACCTTCCGCCCAATGTGTGGCGGCGGCAGCCAAAAAAGCAACAAACTTACCAACCCAAAACAATCCTATTTCCCAGGACTCAAATTGCCACAACCCTACTTATGAAAAAAATGCACTATAAATATCACACTGTATACCTGCTATTTGGAAACTAGAACAAGCTAGTTTGCTATTGGTGCCTAGATAAAATCTACACAGTAGTAGTATAACTCTTCAGCTTGAGTTTTCCAGCAAAGTCCTAGGCATCATCTTAGACTCCTCTCTCTCCTTCAATGATCACCTCAACTCCCTGGTAAAAAAAATGCTTCTTTAGCCTCCATATGTTGAGGAAAGTAAGATCCTGCTTTCATCATTCTCATTTCGCCATCCTCGTTCAATCCACCATCCTCTCTAGACTGGACTACTGCAACTCCATCTATATAAGCCTAACTAAGAAAAACCTCCATAGACTTCAGATAATTCAGAACGCCGCGGCCAAGCTTATTTTCGCAAAAGGAAAGTTCGACCACGTCTCCCCACTCCTCTCCAAGCTTCACTGGCTCACAGTATACTCCAGAGTCCTCTATAAATGTGCCTGCATAGCCTTCAAGATTCTACATGGCGTCCTTCCTCCCGTTATCCCACTCTTTTGGAATTCCTTAAACCCGCTCTCTACTAGATCTCCCAAAAACTGAAACTATCTTTCCCATCTCTAAAAGGTATATCCCACGCAGGAAAACTTGGAACATCCCTCCCTTTTAGAACCACAGAACTCTGGAACAACCTCTCATCCCCGCTCAGAAATTCCAGCTCCTTCCAATCCTTCCGCAAACACTTGAAAACTTGACTCTTTTCAAATATCTAATCACCTCCCGTTCTCTAGTACCCTGTCCCTCTCTATCTTCTCAGTCCCTCTCCTATATCCCTTCTTTGTAGTTCCTTTCCTCTCAACCTCTGTAAACTGTGCCGAGCTCTGCGCTTGCGGAGATGGTGCGGTATACAAACCTAAAGTTTAGTTTAGTCATACATGCAGAACACAGCCACACTATCACAGAGTTAGGAATCATTTATCCTTGGGCAAGTAAGCAGTATATTCTCACAGGTGGGTGACATCCATGGAACCTGGTACTGACAGTACAAAAGTGTACTGTCACTTTAAACTTTTTACAAGTCTCGAGATTGTCTATATCTCGCATGCGCCGGTGCCTTTCCACCCGAGGTTGGCTCACAGGACCATCAGTTTTCTGCAGAGCTGAGTTGTGTTCTTGAGTTCTCCAAAGTGCACCAAGCTTTGTTGTTGTTTTTTTTTTTTGTCTTCCCAATATTGTTTTTTTCATTATTTTTATAGTTCTTTTTTTATCTTTTAAAAATTTTCATTTTTTTTCCACTTTTAACTTTTTCAGGCCTTTGGGCCACTTGAAGCCTGTTTGCGTCAACCTTTTATGTGGTTTAAATTTACTTGATCTCTCCATAGTCCTTTAATCTCATGGCAGCAGTCTTTTCTTCTAAGTCGAAGCTTTGTAGTGGCTTTAAACTTATTCAGAAAGAGTTGACTGACATATTTCATAATAAGGTGCTTCGAGCCTTTGCCTTGACACAATCAGTACCAGCCCAGTCTGAGCAGTGTTCTAAGCAATCATCGATATCCAGGTTTCAATTTCCTTGTTGACATCAATCAAAGTCAAGGAGAACATCATTATCTAGGCGTTGAGCCTCCTCTTCCTGTTCTATGTCGGATCAACATCATAGAACAAGTGTCAATGCTGTACTCAACTTTATAGTTGACACACTTCTCAATGTGAGGCTCAACGCTCACCTCATCAGACATCTCAACGCTCCCTATCTCCAACACAGGACATCAAAGAATATGACTCCGATTTGTCTCACCATTCATCCTTTCAATGTCCAGAACTTTTGGCTGAGGAGTCATATGGAATTTCTTCAGATCCATCTCCACCACCTCCTTGCAGGAGATCACTTCCAGAGAGCCTCTCGTTTATTAAATTTATCAGACAAGCTCTACCAATCAAGATGGAGTCAGAGTCTGAACCTAGGTCAAAACTCTTTGACACTTTGGATTATGAGAAGATATCAAAGGATTGTCTAAAGCTTCCCTTTCATAACTTAATGAAAGACACTTTAAAAATTGAGAAGCACCCCTTCTGGTTCCTGTGGCTCCACAAAAGTTTGATTCTGTATAAATAGTCCAATCTAGCCCAGGATTTAATAAACCTCAACGCCAACATGAATCACTCCTTGTAGAGTCTGCGTTAAAAAATGCTAGCAGGTCCAGAACCTATGCTAGTACCCCTCCAGGTAGAAAAGAAAGGACTTTGGACAAATTTGGCCATAGACTTTCAGAATTCCATTGATTATGGAATTTTACATCCCCTACCTTGTGTTTTTTCCCTGACTATTCTATTTTTAATATTTTGTAGTTCAATTCCCTTTTTCCCCTTTTTTTCTTGTCTGTTAAGTTTGTTCATACTCCTGTTTGATCTTAAGTTTATGTTAAGTATTGTATTACTCCTTAATACTGTAATTTTATTGTTTATTATTTATGTCCATCGCTTTGAATTGTGATTAAGCAATTAATCAAAAACACTAATAAACTTGAAACTTGACTTGAACTCAATGTTAATCAGTAGAATATTGAGTTACAATTTTTATATGACCTTTTGCATGAAGTCATTAGTACAAAAACTCTCATTATGAACAATTTATTCCTAATGACCAATTAAATGAGTTATTGGAAATGAGGATGAATATGGCAAGATCAGTCTTTGATGCCTTTTATGTCACCTCATGAGCATTAGCATTATCTATTGCCATGAGGAAATAAGTGTGGCTGAGAGTTTCTGACTTGGATTCCAATGTTCAAGAGCGCTTAGCTAATATCCCATGCTTGGGTGATTTGCTCTTTGGGAAGAAAATAGGAGTCCATCCAAAAGATCAGCCTATCAAACAGTTTTACAATTCTAAGTGCTTTTATTACTATTCCAAGCGCAGATATGTTCCATCATCTGTCTCGTCAAGAGCTCCTCCTGAAAAACACCCCAAGCAACAGAGGACTCAAAAGACCCAACCGCAGACTCAGCAAAAGTCTCAGCAGTCTTTTTGACTTCTTACAAGCGAGCCTAGCCAGTATACTATAGCCTATTCCTCCAACCCTTCCTATTGGGGGTCTCACTCCTATCACCGAAGGTTATTCATAACATCAGGGTCCTACAAATAGACAAGATTATGCTCTTCATCTAAAACACACTCCTAACCATTCTCCCAAACAGTCTTCTTTCAGTTCCCAACAGATCATCTTTCTTCACCAAGGGCTCTCAGCCCGCCTCCAGCTTAACGCAATAGAATAAGTTCCTCTACAGAAGAGGGGCTGAGGGTTCTATTCCAAGTCCTTAGTGGAATGTAAGGCTTAATATAGGAGTTAACTGTGTTGGGTCCACTGGGAAACAGTGATCATGACATGATCAAATTTGAGTTGATACCGGGAGTGATGTCACTTTTGATCCAGTAGAGACAAGACACTGCTGCATACAGCAGCTGGGTTTTTTAAAAGCCATCTTATTGAGTCACTCCTCATTGAATCAGATATTGTTTTGTTTGCATATTATAAAAGGACAATCAAAGAAAGTAGTCTATATTGAGGAAAAGCCTCCTGAGGCAGGCCTCACGGCCGAAACACATAAGTATCGTGCCTTGAGTGAATAAAAAGATTGAGCACCATAGGTCTCTCCCTTGGTTTCTGCAGGGGAAGATCGTGCCTAACTAACTTATTGTACTTCTTCGAAGGAATTAACAAAAGGATGGACAGGGGAGACCCCATAGACATCATATACCTTGATTTCCAAAAAGCCTTTGACAAGGTGCCTCACGAACATCTACTCCGGAAACTGAAGAATCATGGGGTGGATGGAGACGTACATAGATGGATCAGAAACTGGTTGGCAGGTAGGAAACAGAGGGTAGGGGTGAAGGGTCACTACTTGGACTGGATGAGGGTCACGAGTGGTGTTCCGCAGGGCTTGGTGCTTGGGCCGCTGCTATTTAATATATTCATAAATGATCTAGAAACAGGGACGAAGTGTGAGATAATAAAATTTGCGGACGATACAAAAATATTTAGTGGAGCTGGAACTACAGAGGAATACGAAGAATTGCAAAGGGACTTGAACAAACTGGGGGAATGGGCGGCGAGATGGCAGATGAAGTTCAACGTTGAGAAATGTAAAGTATTGCATGTGGGAAGCAGAAACCCAAGGTACAACTATACGATGGGAGAGATGTTATTGAATGAGAGTACCCAAGAAAGGGACTTGGGGGTAATGGTGGACATGACAATGAAGCCGACGGCACAGTGCGCAGCGGCCGCTAAGAAAGCAAATAGAATGCTAGGTATAATCAAGAAAGGTATTACAACCAGGACAAAAGAAGTTATCCTGCCGTTGTATCGGGCGATGGTGCGCCCGCATCTGGAATACTGCGTCCAATATTGGTCGCCGTACCTTAAGAAGGATATGGCGTTACTCGAGAGGGTTCAGAGGAGAGCGACACGTCTGATAAAAGGGATGGAAAACCTTTCATACGCTGAGAGATTGGAGAAATTGGGTCTCTCTTCCCTGGAGAAGAGGAGACTTAGAGGGGTATGATAGAGATTTATAAGATCATGAAGGGCATAGAGAGAGTAGAGAGGGACAGATTCTTCAAACTTTCTAAAAATAAAAGAACAAGAGGGCACTCGGAAAAGTTGAAAGGGGACAGATTCAAAACGAATGCTAGGAAGTTCTTCTTTACCCAACGAGTGGTGAACAACTGGAATGCGCTTCCAGAGGGCGTAATAGGGCAGAGTACAGTACTGGGGTTTAAGAAAGGATTGGACAATTTCCTGCTGGAAAAGGGGATAGAAGGGTATAAATAGAGGATTACTGCACAGGTCCTGGACCTGTTGGGCCGCCGCGTGAGCGGACTTCTGGTAATGATGGACCTCAGGTCTGACCCAGGAGAGGCATTGCTTATGTTCTTATGTTCTTATGTTTGGTTTTCTTTGCTCTACCTTGAGGAGGTAGGATCTCCTGTTTGGGTGTGAAGAAAATAAGAGACACAAGCACTGGCAAGTTAGATGAAAAACATTGATAAAGAAAGCTAAGAAAGGATATGAATAGAAAATTGCCAAAGAGGCAAAAACTCATAACAATTTTTTTAGGTACATCAGAAAACTTGAGAGGGAATCGGTGGGACCATTAGATGTTTAAGGAGCAAAAGGAGCGCTCAGGGAACATAAGGCCATAGCGGAGAGACTGAATGAATTCTTTGCTTCGGTCTTTATGGAAGATCTACCTGAGCCGGAAATAGTTTTCAAGGGTGATGATGCAGAGGAACTGAAAGAAATCTCAGTGAATCTGGAAGATGTACTAAGGCAAATTGACAAGTTAAGTGATAAATCACCTGGAATAGATGGTATTACATCCCAGGGTACTAAAAGAACTCAAATAAGAAATTACTGTCCTGTTAGTTATGTGTAAGCTGTCACTAAAATCGTCTTTAGTACTTTAAGACTGGAGGGTGGCCATTGTTATGCTGCTTTTTAAAAAAGAGTTCCAGGGGAGATCTGGAAATATACAGACCAGTAAGCCTGACTTCAGTACAGGGCAAAATGCTGAAATCTATTATAAAAAAATAATTGTGGAACACATAGACAAACAATGTAATCAGACAGTCAGCATGAGTTCAGTCAAGGGAGATCTTGCCTCACCAATTTGCTTGACTTCTTTGAAGGTGTGAATAAACATGTGGATAAAGGTGAGCAAGTTGATGTAGTTTACCTAGATTTTCAGAAAACTTTTGACAAAGTTCCTCATGAGAGGCTCCTGAGAGAATTAAAGGATCATGGTTCAGTTGTGGATTAGGAATTGGTTATCAGATAGAAAATAGAGGGTAGGGTTAAATGGTCATTTTTATTGATGGAGGAGAGTAAACACACGTGCCGCAGAGATCACTACTGGGTCTAGTGTTATTTAACTTATTTATAAATAATCTGGAAATTGGAACGATGAGTGAGGTGATTAAATATGCAGATGACGCTAAACTGTTCAAAGTTGTTTAAACATGTGGATTGCGAAAAATTGCAGGCAGACCTTAGGAAATTGGAAGCCTGGGCATCCAAGTGGCAGATGAAATTTTAAGTGGACAAATGCAAAAGTGATGCATATAGGAAAGAATAAGCCAAATCACATTTACCAGATGCTAGGTTCCACCTTGGAAGTTAGTGCCTAAGAAAAAGATCTGGGTGTCATTGTAGACAATACAATGAAACCTTCTGCTCAATGTGCGGCAGCATCCAAAAAAGCAAACAAGATGCTAGGAATAATTTTAAAAGGGATGATTAATAAGACTAAGAATGTTATAATGCCTTTGTATTGCTCCATGGTGTGACCTCATCTGGAGTATTGCGCTCAGTTCTGGGCTCCTTATCTCAAGAAAGATATAGTGGCACTAGAAAAGGTTCAAAGAAGAGCGACCAAGATGATAAAGAGGATGGAACTCCTGTGGTATGAGGAAAAACTTAAAAGGTTAGGGCTCTTCAGCTTGGAAAAGAGATGGCTGAGGGGAGATATGATTGAAGTCTACTAATCCTGAGTGGATCAATTTTTCACTCCATCAAAAATTACAAAGGCTAGGGGACACTTGAAGTTACAGGGAAATACTTTTAAAACCAATATTTTCACTCAGAGAATAGTTAAGGTCTGGAACGCATTACTAGGGTTTGTAGTAAGAGCGAATAGCGTAGCTGATTTTAAGAAAGGTTTGGAAAAATTCCTGGAATGAACTTCCGCTTCAGGTGATTCAGGCCAGCAGCGAGCCGGATTTTAAAAGGAAATGGGATACACATGTGGTATCTCTAGGGGGGTAAATTCAAGGGGATGGGGTTGTTAGAGTGGGCAGACTTGATGGGCTATAGCTCTTTTCTGCCGTCATCTTCTATGTTTCTATAGTCGTTGAGAAAGACATGGGGGAAGCCACTTACCCTTGATCGGTAGCATGGAATGTTGATGCTCTTTGGGTTTTGGCCAGGTACTGGGGACCTGAATTGGCCACTGTGAGAATGGGCTACTGGGCTTGATGGACCATTAGTCTGACCCAGTAAGGCTATTCTTATGTTCTTATTTTCTAATACCGAAGAAGACGGAGGTCTTCGTCCAATCCTAGATCTCTGTGCTCTCAACAAATACTAAAGGAGAATTTCAAAATGGTCTGTCTGGAAACCTTGTTACCTCACTTGAAGAAAAATTCAAGGAGGCCTACACTCACATTCCTATTCTCCCAACCCACAGGAAATATCTTCAGTTTTGAATGGGTACACATCACTTCCATTTGGTATATCTTCAGCACTCAAAGTTTTCACAAAATGTTTCACTCTGCTCTTGCAGCATTCATGTATTCCATTATCTAGATGACTGGTTGATCAAGGCCCCTTCCTCTCAGGCAGCTCAGTTAATTGTCAGTTCAACAGTATGTCTTCTAGAGCTTCTGGGATTTGCAGTGAGTTACCAGAAATCTCATCTCCAATCAACTCAAACTCTGGAGTTTTTTTGGAGCCCTTCTAGACACAACTCAATCTTGGGCATTTTTACCACAACAGAGACTTGATGCTTTGACTCAAATTTGCCAGAAAGTTCCACTCTAACACATTACCACACACCAAATGATGCATCTTCTAGGTCACATGGTATCAACGGTTCATGTAACTCCATTCACCCATCTTCATCTTGGAGAACCTCACCCCAATGGTCTTAAGCCTTACATCCACTCTCCCAGAGACTGCAGGTAACCTCATCACTTTGTTAGCCCCTTCAGTGGTGGTGAACACCAACCAATCTATCCAGAGGCCTACTCTTCCACACCCTGCTTCATAAGGAAATATTGACAACGGATAGTTCCATATTCAGATGGGAAGCCCATCTTAATGGCCTCCATATTCAAAGTAGCTGGAACCCAAGAAAAACCTCTCCACATCAATGCAATGCTTTCCATACTTTTCAAAATTGCCTCTTCTGTCATCTAAGCAGACAACCAAGTAGCCATATACTACATGAACATGCCTTTTTTGGCACACTTTATTTCCTTGTGTCTCTTGTCGATGTTTCAAGCCTCTCTATATAGCATGATCACACTTGGCTCACTCGTTTTATCCTGCAGTCGAGTATAGACACTAATATGCATGCTCCAGATTGGCATCACAGTAATTTCTTATCTTTTCATCTTTCTCTTTATCATTATTCATCATTACCTCTTCCTTTTAGGACCCCTGAGGAAGGCGTGTTCGCCGAAACACAGACTGTGTAGGGTCCGGTTAGATTTTTACCACTGTATTTTATATCAATGTACTTTTTTCATTGAATTTTCATGTTTTTATATGTCAATGTATAATAAATTATCTCCAGAACATTTATATCCACAGTTTTTTGTTTTTGTTTTCATCGGTGGATTGTTTTCACTGTGTATCATTGGGTCTCCCCATTTTTCTTTGTTGTGCTGCTCTTCTCCACTATCCAACTGCAGTGAGAGCTGAAGCAGGCTACAGCACCAGTACAACACATCACAGTGAGTAAGGCCATTACAGCTTATGGGGAAATCGAGGAAGTCTCTAAAATCGTGCGCCAGACACCAGCGCGCTGACAATCGAGCACAAGAAAGAAGCGCGCTGTGGGAAAACTTAGTTTTAAAGAGCTCTGACGGAGGGTGTGGGAGGGCCCACTTTACTGCATAGTGTTTGCACTGCCGTTGGGGGTGTGTGAGGGTGCAACCCCCCACATTATAGAGAAAACAGAACTTTTCTCAAAAAAATCAGAAAAAGTTCCATTTTCTCTATAATGGAGGGTTCCAAACCCTCCCCCCAACAACAGCGCAAACACTATACAGTAAAGTGGTGGGGGTTCCCCACTCACCCCGCTTCAGAGCTCTTTAAAACTAAGTTTTCCCGCGGTACACTTCTTTCTTGCACCAAATTGTCAGCGCTCAATTGTCGGTGCACTGGTGTCTTGCGCATGACTGACTATGAACCGTGCCAACACGCTGCCAAGGCAGTCATCTTGTATTTCTCAATTTTAATTAAAAAGTCGCTGGGTCAAAACACCTCGATTTTGTTTACAATCAATTTTTATTAATTTCTCAGACTTTTCTACTCCTGTATCATGCCAGGTTTGTGCCAGATGGTCAGCTGAGGAGCCATCCATGTGCCACATTCTGTGGTGCATGTGTGTGAGGCAGGGGTCCTGGGCTTAGCCCCCCCCCCCCTCTACCTCTAGGGCTGGGGAGTTACATGGAGCTTGTTTGCCAGGGAGAAAATCCTTTCCAACCCCTGCAGAGGAAAGCCCAAGAGATGACAAGGTTAGTCCCTGAAGGGGTCCTCTGAGCTTCCTACTCAGGGCTTTACCCCTGATTTTTAAGTCTTATATGGATGCTTATTGTCGGGGTCTGTCTGCACCCATGCAAGGTGTACCTGTGACCGTGCAAGAGAGTCTGGCCTCTTATAGTGAGCTTCTCCCAGAGAAGATTTCCGATTTTGAACCAGAAGAACTGGGGAGACTGTGGATCACAGTCCATACCTTTACTGCCCCAGAATGAATCTTTGCTTTTAGGAGATTCAGGGTCTCAAGCAGAGGCTGCTTGTCAGGAGACAGTGGTGGCTTTTGATCAAGGGGAGGACTCATTAGTACACCACCTCTTCAAATTGACAGCTTTGCTGGCAGCTATTATGGATGGTAACATAGTAAATGATGGCAGATAAAGACCTGAACTGTCCATCCAGTCTGCCCATTAGTTATACCCATTAAAAATACATGATTAAATTAACTTCTCTAATTTGATATTTCTGGGTCATAGACTGTAAAGCCCACCTGGTATTGTCCTAGGTTCCAAATGCTGAAGTTGCCATCCTATCCAACCATCCTGTTTGCAGGATATCTATCATAAAGTCTAGAAACATAGAAACATAGAAAAATGACGGCAGATAAGGGCCATATAGCCCATCAAGTCTGCCCACACTATTTACCCACCCTCTTAGGTCTTCTGACCTCTTAAGTATAATTGTAATTATACAGTCACTCTACTGACCTGCTCATTGTAATTATACCGTCACTCTACTGACCCGCTCATTCAAGTCCTAGTGACCCTATCCTTGGCATGACCTCGTAGGGATCCCACGTGGGTATCCCATTTGTTCTTGAAGTCTGGGATGCTGCGTGCCTCGACCACCTGCACTGGAAGCTTGTTCCAATGCTCGATCACTCTCTCCGTGAAGAAGTACTTCCTGACGTCTCCACGAAACTTCCCTCCCCTGAGTTTGAGCGGATGTCCTCTTGTGGTCGAGGGTCCCCTTGAGAAGAAAGATATCGTCTTCCACCTCGACCCGTCCTGTGATGTACTTAAATGTCTCAATCATGTCTCCCCTCTCCCTACGCTCTTCAAGAGTGTAGAGCTGCAATTTGCTCAGTCTTTCCTCGTACGGGAGACCCTTTAGCCCCGAGACCATCCTGGTGGCCATCCGCTGAACCGATTCAATTCTGAGCACATCCTTACGGTAATGTGGCCTCCAGAATTGCACACAGTACTCCAGATGAGGTCTCACCATGGCTCTATACAATGGCATCATGACTTCAGGTTTCCTGTTAACGAAGCTTCTCTTGATACAACCTATCATCTGCCGTGCTTTAGATGAAGCCTTCTCCACTTGAGTGGCTGCTTTCATGTCAGCACTGATGATTACTCCCAAGTCTCGTTCTGCCGTAGTTCTGGTTAAAGTTTCTCCATTCAAGGTGTAAGTTTTGCAAGGATTTCCGTTACCGAGATGCATGACCTTACATTTCTTGGCGTTAAAGCCCAGCTGCCATGTCAAGGACCAATTTTCTAAAGTACGCAGGTCTTGTTCCATAGCATCCTGTAGTTTATATCCGTTTACTATATTGCATAGTTTGGCGTCATCAGCGAATAAGGTTACTTTGCCTTGAAGCCCTTGAGTCAGATCCCCAATGAATATGTTGAAGAGGAGTGGGCCCAGGACCGAACCCTGTGGTACTCCGCTAGTCACCTCTGACATTTTAGAGAGGGTACCGTTAACTACCACCCTCTGAAGTCTGCCATTAAGCCAATCTTTAACCCATGCAGCTAGAGTCTCTCCTAATCCCATCGATTTCATCTTGTTCAGCAGCCTGCGGTGTGGGACACTGTCGAACGCTTTGCTGAAGTCTAGGTACACAACGTCCAAAGACTCTCCTGATTCCAGTCTTCTTGTTACCCAGTCAAAGAAGTTGATTAGATTTGACTGGCATGACCTACCCTTGGTGAATCCATGTTGGTTGGGATCCCGGAGATTTCCCTCGTTCAGGATCGTATCTAATTTATACTTAATTAGTGTTTCCATGAGTTTACACACAATTGAGGTGAGGCTTACCGGTCTATAGTTTGCAGCCTCAGCCTTGCAGCCCTTTTTATGTAGAGGAACGACGTTGGCTGTTTTCCAGTCTAACAGAACTTTCCCCGTACTTAGTGAGAGATTGAAGAGCACTGCCAACGGTTCTGCCAGAACGTCTCTCAATTCTCTGAGCACTCTTGGGTGTAAATTGTCCGGTCCCATGGCCTTGTTTACCTTTAGCCTTGCCAGTTCGTTGTAAACGTCCCCAGGTGTGAACTCAAAATTCTGAAACGGGTCATCCACGTCTTGTTTTATCATCAACTGTGGTCCGTGTCCCGGTGCTTCGCAGGTGAAGACTGAGCAGAAATATTCATTTAGTAGTTCTGCTTTTTCTGAATCCGCCACCGTGTAGTTTCCGTCCGGTTGTCTAAGGCGTACTATACCGTCTGTGTTCCTTTTCCTATCACTGATATACCTAAAGAAGGATTTGTCCCCTTTTTTAATGTTCTTTGCCAGAGTTTCTTCCACTCGAAGTTTGGCCTCCCTAACTGCTCTTTTGACCATTGCAGATCTGGTCTTATATTCTACTTTAGTTTCTCTTCTCTGCGTACGTTTGTAGGAAAGAAATGCTTTTTTCTTCTCTTTAATGAGGTGCGAGATCTCTTCAGTGAACCATTGGGGTTTGTTGTTTCTTTGTCGTTTATCTACTGATTTTATGTAGCGATTAGTTGCTTCGTGTATGGATGATTTCAGATACGACCACATGGTTTCCACATTGCCGGTCTCTGCTTGGTCCTGTAGCTTCTGATGAACGAAATCGCCCATGCGTGCGAAGTCGGTGCCCCGGAATTGGAGCACCTTTGTTTTTGTAATTGATTTAGGGGATCCTTTCCCAAGGTTGAACCATACCATGTTATGGTCGCTGGAGGCTAGCGTATCTCCTACCGAGACCTCTGAGACGCTTTCCCCGTTGGTGAGTACTAGGTCTAGGATTGCCTGGGCTCTAGTGGGTTCCGTTACCATCTGTCTGAGATGTACTCCTTTTATGGAGGTCAAAAGCCTCCTGCTGCTGCTGGTTGTTGCTGAAAATGTGTTCCAGTCTGCATCAGGTATGTTGAAGTCCCCTAGCAGTACAGTTTCGCCCCGTAGAGTTATATTCTCTATGTCTTCAATTAATTCTGCGTCCATGTCTTCCGGTTGTCTTGGAGGTCTGTATACCACTCCAAGATACAGGCATTTTTTGCCACCTCTTGCCAGGTTTACCCAGAGGGATTCCCCGGTATACTTGACATCAGTGATCCTGGTGGTCTTGATGTCCTCTTTAATGTATAGTGCTACCCCTCCTCCTAACCTGCCCCTCTCTGTCCTGACGAAGTAATTGTACCCCGGTATAGCCATATCTCACCCATGTGCGTCCGTGAACCAAGTCTCGGATATTGCCACTACGTCCAGGTTGGCATCCCTTATTTCAGTTTCCAGTTCTAGAATTTTATTGCCTAAACTGTGTGCATTAACATACATGGCCCTCCACACTTTGTGTTTGCTGAGTCCCTGTAAGGCTATTCCTGACTGAGTCTGTGTGGCTCCTAGAGAACTGTTTGCATATCGGGTCCTTACTTCGGAAACAGAGTGTCGACTCGTCCCATCAGGATAGTTCCTTTCCACACCAGTATATGAGTAGGTCCCCTCCCCCAACTTACCTAGTTTAAAGCCCTGCGAAGCAGGCGGGCTAGTCGGTGTCCGAAGACGTTCTTACCTCTGCTGGTCAAATGGAGTCCATCTGGTCCCTGTAGTCCCTGCAGCGCCTCTTTATGATCCAGGAATCCGAAGTTCATATCTCGACACCATCCTTGTAGCCATTCGTTTGTTCTCCGGATGCATTCATCTCTGGCTCTTCCCTTGCCTCTAACTGGGAGGATTGATGAGAAGACTACCTGCGCACTTGTCTGCTTCAGCCTCTCTCCCAAGGCTCCGAAGTCTCTGGTGATGGTCTCTGGGGTGTTCCTGGCAGTGTCATTCGTACCTATATGGATAAGAAGCATAGGAAAATGGTCATGAGGTGTAAGTAGTTTACCCAGGCTGGTGGTGACGTCCCGTATTTTGACTCCAGGCAGACAGCAAACCTCTCTTGAGTGAGCATCCGGTCTGCAGATTGGTCCCTCGGTGCCCCTCAGCATGGAGTCCCCAATGACTATAACTCTGCGCTTCTTCCGTTGTGGAGGGGGAATTCGGTCTGCAGATGGGGTTGCGTGTTGGGCCTGCTCCTGTTCTTTGAGTTCTTCGTGCTGGGCCTGCTCCTGTACCTTGTCGGCGGCTTCTTCCTGAAGAATCTGGAATCTATTCTTCAGGACGAGTTGAGGGGTTGATGTAGGGTTGGCCTGTTGGGAAAAAAAAGAAGAGGATGAAGAGGTTGAAAAATGGGGGGGATCTTCTATGTTTACCTGTGGAAGAGGTCACCAACTGCCAGGTGTCATTGCCGCCAGCCATTTCCTGTATCCCAAATGTAGGCTTCAAAGCTGATGATTTGGGTGTCTCTAGAATTGAATTGTCGTGGGTCTGCTCTGTAATTTGGGACAACTCCTGGACGACTCCGTCGATTTAGGCTTCATCCTCTCGGATGCTTCTCAGGCGGACCACCTCCTCCCTGAGGCTCCACAGTTCCTGCATGAGGGCTCCATCCAGCTGAGCGGCCTCCTCTGTTTGCGTGGAGACTGTAGTGTAGTGCCCGGGGGTGGATTCGGTCTGCACGGAGACCTCTGTCCACCGTCCTAAGTCCTCCTCCCTCTGTACGCCGTCCGTGATCTCTTCCAGGGTCCCCATGGTGGTTGGAATGCTGGATTTGATTGTAGCCTTGACGCTTCTAGTCCTCCCTGCCATTTCCGAGTTGCAAATGAGATCTGCCTGTCAGTAATTAGAAAAAGAAAAGAGAGTTAGAAAAAAAAAAAAAAAAATCCTACTGAGAGCTAGTGCGAGATTATGACAGATTTGGGTGTCTGAGAGAATACGAAGTTAGGAGCTGAGGGTATCTGAAAGGGTTGGCTGAGTGTGAGTTAACTCTGCGTGCAGCTATCTGAAAGAATAGAGAGAGAAGAGAAGAATGACAACAGAAGAAAAAAGTGTTTTGTTTTGTTTTTGTTGTTTTTTTTTTTTTTTTTTTTTAGTTAGAAGTTTTTTAGTTAGAAGTTTTTTAGTTAGAAGTTTGGGATTCGCTGTTGGGCTGCTCGGGCTCCTTCCAAGGCTCCTACGCAAAGGCGATCTCGCTAAGGCGAGCGCCTTTGCCGCTCGCCTTCGCCGTGCGCCGAACGGCCGCGCGCCATTGGCACTCCCCCTCTTAAGGGGGAGTCCGGGCGCCGATCCTCCTGTCGCGGCTGGTGACGCGGGTGGGCGGAGCTAACTCTCGCCGCTACCCGCTCCTCACCGCCGCTGTTCTCCTCGCGCTTCCTTTGCCTCTCCTCGCCCTCTGCCACGCGGCTGCTGTGGCTTCCTCCTCGCCCGGCTCCCTTCTCTTAAGGGGGAGTCCGGGCGCCGATCCTCCTGTCGCGGCTGGTGACGCGGGTGGGCGGAGCTAACTCTCGCCGCTACCCGCTCCTCACCGCCGCTGTTCTCCTCGCGCTCCCTTTGCCTCTCCTCTAGTAACATCCTCATGGTCCAAGTTAGTGGAGTTCCCATTGATGTCCTCCCCAGCCCAATCCTACACCAAATCATCACAAATGGGACACAGATAGTAAAAGTCTGTCCAGTACCGGCCCTAGCTCTTTAATTTACATTCTTCGTTTTCTAATTAGAGATCCTCTATGTTTATCCCATACTTTTTTTAATTCCATCACCATTTTCCTCTCCACCACTTCCCTCAGGAGGGCATTCCAGGCATCTACTACCCTCTCCATAAAAAAGAATTTCCTAACATTGCTCCTGAGTCTTCCTCCATATGACCTCAAATTATGCCCTCTAGTTTTACCATTTTCTCTTCTCTGGAAAAGATTTGGTTCTATATTAATATCTTTAAAGTATTTAAACGTCTGTCTCATGTTCCCTGTCCCTCCTTTCCTCCAGAGTATACAAATTTAGGTCTTCCAGTCTCTTCATACTTCTTTTGGTTCAAACCCCTTACCATTTTCGTTGCCTTCCTCTGGACCGCTTCAAGTCTTTTTATATCCTTCACCAGACACAGCCTCCAGAACTGAACACAATACTCCAAGTGTGGCCTCACCAACAACCTATACAGGGGCATCAATACCTCCCTTCTGCTGGTTATTCCTCTTTCTATACAGCCTAACATCCTTCTGGCTACAGCCACCGCCTTATCACATTGTTTAGATGCCTTTAGATCCTCAGACACAATCACCCCAAGGACCCTCTCTCCGTCAGTACTTATCAGCCTATCACCTCCCAACACATACGGTTCCCTCGGATTTCTACCCCCAAATGCATCACTCTGCACTTCTTCGCATTGAATTTTAGTTGCCAGACATTAGACCATTCTAACTTTTGCAGATCCTTTTTCATGTTTTCCACTCCCTCTGGGTTGTCCACTCTGTTACAAATCTTGGTATCCACAAAAAGGCTAACCTTACCTTCCAATCCTTCACCAATGTCACTCACAAACATATTAAACAGAATCGGTCCTAACACTGATCCCTGAGGCACACCACCAGGGCAGAATTAACCAATAGGCCAAGTAGGCAAATGCCTAGGGCCCGATGAAGGAGGGCATCAACATTGTTTTTTTCCAAACGGCAATGGGTCCCTCCAGCATCGATTGGCAATGCGGGCCCCCCCCTGATCGGCAATGTGGGCCCCACCCCGATCGGCAACGCAGTCCCCCATCAACGGAAAGTAAGACAAGCAAGCAACGTGGGTAAGAAAGGCAACGGGAACTGTAATTGTGCAAGTGGTGCTGCTTGCCCAAAGCTTCCCTCTGACGCAGCTTCCTGTTTCTGCCTGGGCACATGATAGGGTGGGGCGGGGCAGGGGGCCCAGTGTACTTGTGTGCCTAGGGGCCCTCGATGAATTAATCCTGCCCTGCACACCACTAGTCACCTTGCCCTCCAAGCGAATTCCATTAACCACCACCCTCTGGCATCTGTCCGTCAACCAGCTTCTAATCTAGTTCACCACTTTGGGCCCTAACTTCAGCCCATGGAGTTTAAGAGCCTCCTATGAGGAACCGTGTCAAAGGCTTTGCTGAACATAACAATTGCCACTGCTGTGGTCAATCGTGCCCAGCAGTCCGCGGTGGCCCTTAGTTCAAAGACCAGTGCCCTATTTGAGTCTAGCCTTACCTGCATATGTTCTGGTTCAGCAGGAATTTATCTAACCTTTTCTTGAATTCCTGGAGGGTGCTTTCCCCTATAACAGCCTCTGGAAGAGCGTTCTAGATTTCTACCACTCTCTAAGTAAATTACAATTAGCGCACGTACTTGATCCAATTCTCTTGTCACCTAGTCAAAGAATTCAATCAGATTCATTTGGTATGATTTACCTTTGGTAAATCCATGTTGCCTCGGATCTTGTAATCCATTAGATTTTAAGAATTTCACTATCCTTTCCTTCAACGTTTTCATTATTTTTCCAATAACCGAAGTGAGTAGTTTTCCGCTTCGTCTCTTCTTCAGTCCCGCGGAACCTCTCCCGTCTCTATAGATCTATTGAACAAATCTTTAAGAGGACCCGCCAGAACCTCTCAGAGCGCCCTCAATATCCTGCCAAGAGTGGATCTCCCTCTGCTGTCTGCGGTGTCGCACCTCACAGTAGGTAAGCTGGCTGCCAACCTTTTCCCTACTCCCTCTGAGCTTCCGGTCATAGTAGCAGTGAGTCTAGTCCTGCTGACCTCTAGCAGCCCCAACTATAGCTCCACTCTGGTATCGATGAATGCCTCGATACGGGCATTCTCATCTTCGGAGCTTAGACCGGTGCTGAAGGTACCGGCTAACACTCCAATGGTACCAGTGCTTTTCTCTAATGCAACAGCATTGCTGCAAGAGGATTTACGGGTGGATTTTCGGCTACTTATGCCGACTCCCATGTCGACATCGACTCTTTCGGTGCCGGTACAGTCTGAGCCATCGACTCCAGTTGCCCCTGCCCAGGAGTCTCCAGTAGCGGCACTGATTTTGGTACGGGAACCGACATCGACGGCCTCCCAACGCTGATACTCTGCTTCACCAATATCAGTGAAGTCTCGCAAGTCAAAGCATTTGGAGTCTTCGGTACCGTCTGTTCGACACCATCCTGCACGGTTAGAGAATCATATCTCTAGGGGCTTTCTGAACAGGACCTTTTGCTTTCCGATATCGAGGGTTCCTTAGGGGGTAATTCTACTTGCCTTTCTTCTCAGGCAGCTTCTTTACCTCATTTATCCAGGGGATGTCTGGAGTTTTTTTTTCTCCATTCTTTTGGAGGTGATCAGCCACCCAAGGAGTTCCTCAAACTTTGAAACTCCACGCAATTTGGACTCACTATACAGGATGGTCTCCTTTCCAGGTTTGATAACCCACAGCTTCCTCATGAATCTCTTCAGAGTGAGGGTCTATGCCTCTGTACCTCCTGGTAGAGCGGGCAAGCCTATGGATCGGTTTGGCACACATCTATCTTAGAATGATACGTTGGCCAACTAGTCAGGCATTTATACTTTCCATTTTTTCCTTCTATCTGAAGCATTTGAGGAAACAGGCCACATTCCTAAATATCTTCTGGAACATAAGCTCTCAGTTTTCCATTTCATATCAGACTTGCTTCAACTCTGCAAGTGCATGGTCAGATCAGTTTATGCCACCCTTGAATTGATCTCTCCTGCAGCAGCACTGTCAGCTGTTAAGAAGCGCCTTGCCTGGTTTAGAGGGTCTCAGATCCACATTTACTACCAGGATAGGCTAGCATATACACCTTGTTTGGGGGACAAACTCTTGGCTCTTCCATGGACACGGCTACTCAGAAGTTGTCTACCCATGAGACCACGTGGGACACTCTGCTCCAGCCCAAAATGACTACCATCTTCTTCTCAACGAAGATTTCCTACAAAATCTTTGACTCCATTCCAGTCTCAGTTCAGCAGACATAGGCAACACAAGCCATAGGCTGCTCCGTCACAATCAACGCAGCTTTTTTTGCCGTGTTTCTTCAGAACATGTTCAACATCCCCATTCCCTACTCTATGCCTCAACGCATTGATGGCTATCTTCAGTTCTTCATGATCACTAGGAGCTCATCATCTCAGTTCTCTGGGTTCTTACCATCATACGGCAGGGTTAAATACTCAATTTTCACACCCTGCCTTCAGCCCATCTTTCCAGCGCGTCTGTTTTGGATCCCACACCTCCCTTTTTCTTCAGAAGGTTCAATCTCTTCTCCTGCTGAATGCCATCGAGGAAGTTCCCTTCAATCAGCAAGGTAAGGTTTTTTTGCTCCCGTTACTTCCTGATCCCCAAGCAGACAGGAGGCCTGAGATCCATCCTGGATCTCAGAGTTCTCAACAAATTTCTAGTCCAGGAGAAATTCAAGATGATCTTCCTTGCCCTGCTTTCTCCTCTCTTCAATCGGAATGACTGGATCTGCTCTCTGGATCTCAAGGAAGCCTCTACGCATATCCCAATCCCTCTGGTTTCCAGAAGGTACCTTCCAACTCAATCGGTGTCATTACCAATACCAATACAAGGTACTTCCTTTCGGCATGGCATCTACTCCCAGAGCCTTCACGTAGTGTCTCCTTCACATAGTGGTTGTCGCATCTCTCTGATCACACAACCTTCCAGTCTTTCCTTATCTGGATGACTGGTTAATCAAAGCTGTCTCATCTCAGGAACTGGTCCAAGCAACGTCTCAGTCTGTTTCTTTTCTTCAGATTTTAGGCTTCGAAGTCAACTTTCCCAATTCACATCTCATTCCGACTCAACATCTGCAGTTCATTGGGGCAATCCTAGACACCACTCTCATGAGAGCGTTTCTTCCTCCAGATTGACTTCAGGCTCTCATCCAACTGTGTCAGCAATTGCTTCCTCTTCAATCCATCTCCGCCAGACACATGATGGTTCTTTTAGGCCACATGGCCTCAACTGTCCATGTAATACCATTGACAACTGCATCTTCGCACTCCTCAGTGAACTCTTGCTTCTCAGTGGTCTCAATGACAAATTGTCTCTTCCAACATATATCTGTGACATCATCTCTTCTCCTGTCGCTTCACTGGTGGATGTCCTCTTTCCAATCTCCCCAGAGGTCTCCTTTTCACTTGCCCCCTCATCACAAGGTCATCACATCAGATGCTTGGTGGGTCACATGGACGATCTTCAGACTCGGGATCTTTGTACCACCAGGGATCGGACTTTCACATCAATTTCCTGGAACTCAGAGCAATTTTTTATGCCCTCAAGGCTTTTCATCATCTACTCATCATCAAGTCCTCCTCCTTCACACAGACAATCAAGTAGCAATGTACTAAATAAACAAGCAAGGAGGCACGGGCTCTCTGCTGTTGTGTCTGGAGGCCCAAAACATCTGGACTTGGGCGACAGATTGCAATCTGTTCTTGTAGGCTGTCTATATTCAAGGGGAGAAGAATTCCCTAGCAGACAACCTCAGCAGCATTCTTCAGCCTCATGAATGGACTCTCAACTCTGCAACTCTCCATCTTTGCTCAATGGGGCACCCCTCAAATTGCCTTGTTTGCAGCTTCTCATAATCACCAGTTGCTCCAGACTCTACTTCCCTCTTTGTCTGGAAACAGATACATTTCTCCTGGATTGGACGGGCCTGTTTCTATATGCATGCCCTCCAATTCCTCTCATGTTCGGAATTCTGTTCAAGCTCAAGAGAACAGCCACCATGATTCTTATTTCCCCATGGTGGCCCAGGCAACATTGGTTCTCCCTTCTGCTTCAACTCAGCTCCAGGGAGTCCATACCTTTTCAAGTATTTCCCCTACTCTGCTTACTCAGAATCAGTAATCACTTCTACATCTCAACCTGCAATCTTTATACCTCACAGCTTGGTTTCTCTCGGGCTGAATCCATCTCACTTAAATCTTTCTCAGCCTGTTCGTCAAATTCTTGATGTATCCAGGAAACCAGCCACTCAATAATGTTATCAACAAAAGTGGACTCTGTTCTCTTCCTGGTGTCTTCATCATCATAATCCAACTTCTTTATCAGTGGATTAGGTGTTGGATTATCTGCTTCATCTCTCTGACTCTGGCCTCTAATCTACATCTGTCAAGAGTTCATCTCAGCGC
This sequence comes from Geotrypetes seraphini, assembly GCF_902459505.1. NCBI lineage: Eukaryota > Metazoa > Chordata > Amphibia > Gymnophiona > Dermophiidae > Geotrypetes > Geotrypetes seraphini. Next base: position 213,048,198 of record NC_047086.1, read on the forward strand.
TTTTACAATTTTTCATATGCCAGTTGAGGGAAAACCTTTGCTCTCTAGATTCATGAAGGGACTTTTCAATCTGAATCCACTTCTCAAACCTCCACCTGTCGTCTGGGACCTTAATGTAGTCCTTTCCAGTTTAATGAAGCCACCATTTGAACCAATGGCCACAGCTCTTCTTCAGTTTATTACCTGTAAAGTGGTTTTCCTTATTGCTCTCACCTCTCCCAGAAGGGTCAGTGAGTTACAATTATTAGTCACAGATCCACCCTTCACCATTTTTCATCATGACACAGTGGTTCTGCGCACACATCCAAAGTTTCTTCCAAAAGTTGTCACTGAATTTCACCTCAATCAGTCAATTGTTCTACCAGTGGGTTTTTTTTTTTTTAGTTTTCTAAACCTCATTCTCATGCTGGAGAAACCGTTTTGCATACCTTGGACTGCCTCATTCTCATGCTGGAGAAAACGCTTTGCATACCTTGGACTGTAAACAAGTTTTAGCCTGTTACATTGACCGGACAAAGCCTGATCGACCATCACTCGATTTGTTCTTCTCTTTTGATCCAAACAAGTTGTGGCATCCTGTTTCCAAAAGAATGATTTCTAACTGGCTGGCTGCCTGCATCTCACTCTGTTATGCTCAGACTGGTCTAGCACTAGAGAGTCATGTCGCAGCCCACAAAATTAGAGCTATGGTGGCTTCTGTGGCTTTCCTCAGATCTACTCTCATTGAGGATGTCTGTAAAGCTGCTACCTGGTCCTCAGATCATACCTTCACTTCTCACTATTGTCTGGAGTCTTTTTCCAGATGGAATCGGCACTTAGGACAATCTGTATTATAAAATTTATTTTCTTAAGGCCATCTCTCCCACCATCTCGTTTCTGTTAGCTTGGAGGTCACCGTTAAGTGAGAATATGCTACCTGCTTGTCCTGGGATAAAGCACAGTTACTTACCATAACAGGTGTTATCCAGGGACAGCAGGCAGATATTCTCACAACCCACCCACCTCCCCGGGTTGTCTTCTTAGCTGGCTTATCTTAACTGAGGGACTGTGCGCCCTATGTCAGGCAGGAAGGCACTCACGCATGTGCAGTTTGGGCTATCGCAAACTTTCTAAGATCTTAAAGTGGCGAATGAAACATAGAAACATAGAAAAGATGACGGCAGAAAAGTGCTATAGCCCATCAAGTCTGCCCACCCTACTGACCCTTCCTCTTAAGTCTATACCTAGTGACTGATGTTTCAGTTCGACCCTCGTAGGGATCCCACATAGGTATCCCATTTATTCTTAAAGTCCAGCACACTGCTGGCCTCGATCACCTGCGCTGGAAGCCTATTCCAACGGTCAACCACCCTTTCTGTGAAGAAATACTTCCTGATGTCGCCATGAAATTTCCTGCCCCTGAGTTTGAGCAGATGCCCTCTAGTGGCCGAGGGTCCCCAGAGACAGAAGATATCATCTTCCACCTCTAGGATAGTATGACGCAGGATCTGATCACGTTGGAAAACTGGTCCTCGACATGGCAGCTGGGCTTCAACGCTAAGAAGTGTAAGATCATGCATCTCGGCAGCAGAAATCCATGCAGAACATACACCTTGAATGGAGAAACACTAGCTAGGACTTCAGAAGAACGGGACTTAGGAGTAATCATCAGTGCAGACATGAAGGCTGCCAAACAAGTAGAGAAGGCCTCATCCAAGGCAAGGTAAATGATGGGATGTATCAATAGAAGCTTCATCAGCCGCAAACCTGAAGTCATAATGCCACTTTATAGAACCATGGTGAGACCTCATCTGGAATACTGTGTGCAATTCTGGAGGCCACATTACCGTAAAGATGTGCTTCGAGCTGAGTCGGTCCAGCGGATGACCACTAGGATGATCTCCGGACTCAAGGGTCTCTCATACGAAGAAAGACTGGGCAAATTGCAGCTCTATACTCTAGAGGAGCGCAGGGAAAGGGGTGACATGATTGAGACATTTAAGTACGTCACAGGTTGTGTCGAGGTGGAAAATGACATATTCTTTCCCAAGGGACCCTCGGTCACAAGGGGGCACCCGCTCAAACTCAGAGGAGGGAAATTTAGTGGTGACACCAGGAAGTATTTCTTCACAGAAAGGGTGGTGGATCACTGGAACAAACTTCCGGTGCAGGTGATCAAGGCCACTAGCGTGCTCGACTTTAAGAATAAATGGGACATCCACGTGGGATCCCTATGAGGATCAAGTTAAGGAACTAGGTCATTAGCACTCAGACTTAATGAGGTGGGTCAATAGAGTGGGCAGACTTGATGGGCTGAAGCCCTTTTCTGCCGTCATCTTTCTATGTTTCTATACGTCCTGTGATGTATTTAAATGTCTCAGTCATGTCTCCCCTCTCTCTACGTTCTTCCAGAGTGTAGAGCTGTAGTTTGTTTAGTCTCTCTTCGTACGAGAGACCCTTGAGCCCCGAGATCCTCCTGGTGGCCATCCATTGAACCGACTCGATTCTGAGCACATCTTTACGGTAATGTGGCCTCCAGAATTGTACACAGTATTCCAGATGAGGTCTCACCATGGTTATGTACAATGGCATTATGACTTCAGGCTTCCTGCTGACGAAGCTTCTATTGATACATCCCATCATCTGTCTTGCTTTAGATGAAGCCTTCTCCACTTAATTGGCAGTTTTCATGTCTGCACTGATGATTACTCCTAAATCTCGTTCTGCCGAAGTACTAGTTAAAGTTTCTCCATTCAAGGTGTAATTTCTGCATGGATTACCGCTACCGAGGTGCATAACCTTACATTTCCTAGCGTTGAAGCCCAGCTGCTAGGTCGAGGACCATCTTTCCAATGTAAGCAGGTCCTGTGCCATACTATCCTGCAAACTACATTCACTTACTATATTACATAGTTTGGCGTCGTCGGTAAATAATGTTATTTTACCCTGAAGGCCCTGAGTCAGATCCCCTATGAATATGTTGAAAAGGAGTGGGCCCAGGACTGAACCCTGCGGCACTCCGCTGGTCACCTCTGATGTTTTAGAGAGGGTACCGTTAACCACCACCCTTTGAAGTCTTCCACTTAGCCAATCATTAACCCAAGCCGTTAGTGTCTCTCCTAACCCATCGATTTCATTTTGCTCAACAGCCTGCGGTGTGGGACGCTGTCAAGAGCTTTACTGAAGTCCAGGTACACGACGCCCATAGACTCTCCCAAGTCCAGCTTCCTTGTCACCCAGTCAAAGAAGCTGATGAGATTGGATTGGCAGGACCTACCCTTGGTGAATCCATGTTGATTGGGATCCCGTAGATTCCCCTCATAGAAACATAGAAGATGACAGCAGAAAAGGGCCACAGCTCATCAAGTCTGCCCACTCTATTAACCCACCCCCTTGAGTCTGAGTGCTAGTGACCTTGACTTGACCCTCGTAGGGATCCCACGTAGATGTCCCATTTATTCTTAAAATCGAGCACGCTGGTGGCCTTGATCACCTGCACCGGAAGTTTGTTCCAGTGATCTACCACCCTTTCCGTGAAGAAATACTTCCTGGTGTCACCACTAAATTTCCCCCCTCTGAGTTTGAGCGAGTGCCCCCTTGTGACTGAAGGTCCCTTTGGAAAGAATATATCTTTTTCCACCTCGACACGACCTGTGACGTACTTAAATGTCTCAATCATGTCACCCCTTTCTCTGCGCTCCTCCAGGGTATAGAGCTGCAGTTTGCCCAGTCTTTTTTCGTATGAGAGACCCTTGAGTCCGGCGACCATCCTAGTGGCCATCCGCTGGACCGATTCAGCTCGAAGCACATCTTTCTGGTAATGTGGCCTCCAGAATTGCACACAGTATTCCAGATGAGGTCTCACCATGGTTCTGTAGAGTGGCATTATGACTTCAGGTTTGCGGCTGACAAAGCTTCTATTGATACATCCCATCATTTGCCTTGCCTTAGATGAAGCCTTCTCTACTTGTTTGGCAGCCTTCATGTTTACACTGATGATTACCCCCAAGTCCCGTTCCTCTGAAGTCCTAGCTAGCGTTTCTCCATTCAAGGAGTATGTTCTGCATTCAGGATCGTGTCTAATTTGCGTTTGATTAATGTTTCCATGAGTTTACACACTATTGATGTGAGACTCACCAGTCTGGAATTCGCAGCCTCTGTCCTGCAACCCTTTTTGTGCAGAGGAATGACGTTGGCTGTTTTCCAGTCCAAGGGTACTCTCCCCGTGCTTAGGGAGAGATTGAAGAGCGCGGCTAGTGGTTCCGCCAGGACATCACACAACTCTTTGAGCACTCTTGGGTGCAGATTGTCTGGTCCCATGGCTTTATTTACCTTGAGTCTTGACAGTTCGCTGTAAACTTCACCTAGTGTGAACTCAAAATTCTGAAACGGGTCATCCGCGCTTGACTTAGCCTCTAACTGAGGACCGTGTCCTGTTGCCTCGCAAGTGAAGACTGAGTAGAAGTATTCATTCAGTAGTTCAGCTTTATCTGAATCTGCTTCTAAGTAATTCCCATCCGGTTTGCCAAGGCGTACTATCCCGTCTGTGTTCCTTTTCCTATCACTAATATACCTGAAGAAGGATTTGTCCCCTTTCCTAATTCTTTGCTAGAGTTTCTTCCACACGAAGTTTGGCCTCCCTAATTGTTGTTTTGGCCGCTGTAGACCTGGTCCTATATTCTATGTTAGCTTCTCTTGTTTCCGTACGCTTGTAGGAAAGAAATGCTTTTTTCTGCTCCTTAACAAGGTGCGAGATCTCTGCGGTGAATCATTGGGGTTTATTGTTTCTTAGCCGTTTATGTACCGATTTTACGTAGCGGTAAGTTGCTTCGTGTAAGGCTGATTTCAGGGTTGACCACATAGTTTCCACATTACCTGTCTCAGCTTGGTCCTGCAGCGTCCAATGGACGAAATCACCCATGCGTGCGAAGTCAGTGCCTCGGAAATTAAGTATCTTTGTTTTTGTGCTTGATCTGGGGAAGCCCTTCCTAAGGCTGAACCATACCATGTTGTGGTCGCTGGAGGCTAGCGTATCTCCTACTGAGATCTCTGAGACGCTTTCACCGTTGGTGAGTACCAGGTCAAGGATCGCCTGGGCCCTAGTGGGTTCCATTACCATTTGTTTGAGATGGGCTCCCTTTATGGAGTTTAATAGCCTCCTGCTAGTGCTGGTTGTCGCTGAAAGTGTGTTCCAGTCTGCATCAGGCATATTGAAGTCCCCAAGTAGTACAGTGTCTCCCCGTAGAGTGATATTCTCAATGTCTTCAATTAAGTCTGTGTCCATGTCATCCAGTTGTCTAGGGGGTCTGTATACCACACCAAGATACAGGCACTTTTCTCTGCCTCTTGCCAGGTTTACCCAGAGGGATTCCCCTGTGTACTTGACATCTGTAATCCTGATGGTTTTGATGTCCTCTTTAATGTATAGTGCTACCCCGCCACCTAACCTGCCCTCTCTGTCCCGACGAAGTAAGTTGTAACCCGGTATAGCCATATCCCACCCATGAGAGTCCGTTAGCCAAGTTTCGGATATCGCCACCACGTCTAGGTCAGCATTCCTTATTTCAGTCTCCAATTCTAGAATTTTATTGCCTAAACTGTGTGCATTAACATACATAGCCCTCCACTCCTTATGTTTGCTAAGTCCCTTTGATACTTTTTCTACCTGAGTTGGTGTGACCCCTAGAGCAGTGATTCCCAACCCTGTCCTGGAGGAACACCAGGCCAATCGGGTTTTCAGGCTAGCCCTAATGAATATGCATGAGAGAGATTTGCATATGATGGAAGTGATAGGCATGCAAATTTGCTTCATGCATATTCATTAGGGCTAGCCTGAAAACCCAATTGGCCTGGTGTTCCTCCAGGACAGGGTTGGGAACCACTGCCCTAGAGAACCGTTTGCAGTGTGGGTACTTACCTCGGAGTTTCGACTCACCTCATCAGGATAGTTCTTTACTGCACTGGTATGTGAGTGGGTACCCTCCCCCGACTTACCTAGTTTAAAGCCCTGCGAAGCAGGCGGGCTAGTCGGTGTCCGAAGACGAACTTACCTCTGCTGGTCAGATGGAGTCCGTCTGGTCCCTGAAGTCCCTGTAGTCCATACCAGGGCTCCGTCAATGACGTCACCCATTTGTGAGATTATCTGCCTGCTATCCCTGGATAACACCTGTTACGGTAAGTAACTGTGCTTTCTCCCTCCTTGTTTGCCTTGTGGGCGTTATCTTTTCTCAGCCTGGAATGATGAAATGTGCTGGTGGTCCTTGTGAAGTATCTGATTTCTCACTGTCAGCCCCAGGGGATCAGCTGTTTCTTTCCCTCCAACCCTGTCACTTCCAACATTAGGTTCAGAAGCTTCTAAGAAGTGCCTTACAGCAAAAGAGGAAGACACAATTATCTAGATACTTTGGAGGGTACTTTATCATCTTGAAAGCAGCAACTACAAAGAAGGAAAAATTAATATTTTGGGGATACAGATTTTTATAAGCTTTGGATTTAATCAGCTCCTAAAAATAATATTTAGAGGTAAGTACAATGTTGTGCCTGTTTTCACATAGTAGCATTCCTATAACGTTTTTTAAAGTGCTAATTCTAGTGGAATGACCTGTACAAAGATTGATGGGATAACTTTTTTTTTCTTTTCTTGATCTGTTTTAGAAGGTAAATGGGTTTAAGATACATGAGTGTCTGTCTCTTTCATACAGCCCATCATTTTTTTTTTTTTTTTAATGCCTTCATGAGACATAGTGAAAAGATCTGAAAAGTAACTTTCAGCTTTTTAAACTCCAGGATTGCCATCCCGTCTATGTCGGTGTCACAGTCTGTTTTTAGTCCTGTGACAAACTCCTGCCAACAAGCTAAAATAGTGAGAGACCCTAAACTGAATGCTATGATGGAATGCAGAACAAATGGATTGAAATTTAAAGAAGCAGAGTTTTGAATTATTATTTTGTGATTCTCGGAAGAGGTTGAGAAGCAATCTCCCAAGTCTGAATAACTGGCCTGTTGATTAGGGTTCAGGTCTGGTCCCTGAGCTGATGATAACCCCTTCATAGTCTTTTGGTTGAGACTGTGTGTATATAAGAGGAGAAAGGTAAAGGGGGAGGGATTTGATACTTGAAAATACCACCTTTCTGTGGTTACAACACTGCACAACAATTTTTTGGTTAAGTCTTGATTCCTGAAAAGTTTTTGGTGATTATGACAGGTACCAACTTGGTATGCTCAAATATGGTTTTGGTTTTACTGCATCACGTAAGAACTATGAGAAATAGACATTTTTATGTTTACTGACAATAAAATATATAGTCAAGTTTACGTTTCGCACAAGCGACTAAATGAAACAGAATTAAAAGTGTTTTGCTCCCGAGTTTCTTTTATATTCAGTGTCTGGTGCATCACGTTGTAGCATCCAACAATAGTCGGCAAGCATTGACGGATTCCAATTGCCCTGGTATCGTTTCTCCATCGTAGCTATGTCTTGATGAAACCTTTCACCGTGCTCGTCACTCACAGCACCGAGATTTGCGGGGAAGAAGTCCAAGTGTGAATGGAGGAAATGAATCTTGAGTGACATATTGCACTTCATTCTCTTGTATGCTTTGAGAAGTTTGTCTACCAGCTGAATGTAGTTTGGGGCTCTGTAATTGCCCAGAAAATTGTCAACAACGTCTTTCAAGGCTTTCCAGCCAATTTTTTCCGGCCCAACTAACAGATCTTCAAATCGCTTGTCACTCATAACATGTCTGATCTGGGGGCCAACAAAAATACCCTCTTTGATCTTGGCATCAGTTATTCTTGGGAACATCTGTCTTAAATAACGAAAACCTTCCCCTTCCTTGTTCATTGCTTTCACAAAATTCTTCATGAGTCCCAGTTTAATGTGAAGAGGAGGCAAAAATATCTTTGTCGGGTCAACAAGCGATTCATGTGCTACATTTTTCTGTCCTGGAACTAACTTTTTACGGAGTGGCCAGTTCTTTCTAGAATAGTGCGACTCTCTGTCTCGGCTGTCCCATTCGCAGATGAAACAGCAGTACTTTGTATAGCCAAGCTGCAGTCCTAGTAACAGAGCAACGACTTTGAGGTCTCCACAGATATTCCAGTTATACCTGGTATACTGGACATACTTTAGTAACATTTCCATATTCTCATATGTTTCTTTCATATGTGCTGCATAGCCAACAGGTACTGAAGGATAAACGTTGCCATTGTGCAACAGAACAGCTTTCAGGCTTAACATTGACGAATCAATGAAAAGACGCCACTCTTCCGGGTTGTGATCACAACCAAAGACCGAGAACAATCCTTCAATGTCACAACAGAAACAGAGACTGTCGACTTGTGCAAAAAATTTGGTTATATCATGATGCCGGTCTCGAAACACAGAAATTTTCGTACCTGGTGATAGCAAACACCATTCCTGCAGTCTCGAACCTAGCAGCTCAGCTTTTGCTTTTGACAGACCCAAATCTCTGACCAAATCGTTCAATTCGGACTGTGTTATCAGATGTGGATCGCCTGATGAGGATGGTTCAAAATCCGGGTCAATGTCACTGTTAGAACCCTGCACTGCAGTTTCTTCATCTGGTTCGTCTAAGGTCCAATCCTCTGGTGGTTTCGGAACTGGAAGACTGTCATCATGTGGCATGGGTCTCATTGCTGAAGGCAGATTAGGATATTCAATTGACTTCTTGTTTTTGGCAGAGAAACCAGACACATTAGTCAAACAGAAATAACAGTCCGTCACATGGTCTTTCTGTTCTCGCCATATCATCGGAACAGCAAATGGCATCGTCTTTCGAGTACCTCTGAGCCAGGCTCTCAGACTAACAGCACATGTCGCACAGCAAATGTGAGGCGCCCATTGCTTGTCTTGATCACCTATTTTGCAGCCAAAATACAGATGATAGGCTTTCTTTACAAGGGCAGTCATCGAACGTCTCTGAGGCGTAAGTGTATATTCCCCACAGATATAGCAGAATGTGTCGCGGCTGTTACGACACCGACGAGACATATTGCCCGACACCAAAACGTCTATAGCATCAAGCTTACTTACTGTTATATTGCTACAGCTACTATACTACTATACTTTACTATACTGATACTATATACACACACGGACTATCTATATTAACCAAATGAGCAGGATCGGTGTATGGAAGCCACCATTATAGCATGGTGAGACAGCGCAAGCTCGTTCAGACCTGCCCAGACATGCCCAGGATGTCATCTTCCATAAAACAGCTTCCAACCTGGCTAGATTTTATGCATGGACATACCCAGGCGGCACAAACCGTTGTTGATAAGACACTTATGGGAGAAAAAATTGTTTGCATCCAAATATAAGAAAAAATCACGACAAAATTGAAGATTTCTCTGAAATGGTACGTGATGGGTAATTTTTGATGTAATATTCATGATCAGCACCCAAAATTCTATAAGAAACACCCAGCAGTGTTCAGGAAGCAAAAACTTTGTTGTGCAGTGCAATCAAAGCAGTTTACATTTTACGTACAGCTACTTGTTTTGTACCTGGGATAATAGAGGATTACATAACTTGTCTAGCATCACAAAAAACTGCAGTGGGAATCAACCCCAGTTCCCATGGTTTTCAGGCCACTACACTAACCATTAGATGATTCCTCCACTCCAAAGAGGATTAAGACTGATAAAAATTGCTGTAACTCGGTTCTTTATATTTCTCCTCTTTTTATTTTTTCAAAAGACTTTATCAATTTTGCTGTGTTCTTAGACCACAAAAGATGTGTACACTTGCTTTCTACGAGATCTCTCTTCAGCTGCTTGCATTTTAGATACATAAAGCTGGCCTGACATAGGTTTCTGATGATGAACAGTACAGCACTAACCTGCTGAAGATGTCAGAATAGCAAGAGTACTTACTAAATAGACTCATCTCATTCTGCTTTATTTTAAAATTATTTTTCAGTCAGCAAGGTTGTAATGTTACTTAACATGATTTCAAATGCACTGTGTGATAATATAGACCCTGCCTTTTGCGGTAATACTAGAGCCGTTGCCCTGCATCCTGCATTTTCTCTTGTTGTTTTGCGAGTAGTCTTGCCTCCTAGAATGATGTGAATGAAGTCAGCAAGAAAAGAAAAGGGGCTAGGGTTGGAGTGACTTTTTAAATGGAATAATTTGTGCTTAACATCTTTCTTACTCTTCCTTATGAGTCTTAAGGCATGGTAATACCAAACAAGGGTTCACTCCTCTGATAAGAGTGACTTCCTCATCTAATAAATGGTTAAGCAGGCTACTTTCTTAAGTTTGTGAAACGGAGAAAGGTAGTGTTATACTGAGGCTTGGGGGGGGGGGTTAATGTAACAGAAAAATCAGAACTCATAAAAATCTCAGTCGAAAACTAAATGAATTTTATTTTTGTTTTAAATGTAATTTGAAGTAGTTGTAAAAGAGACAGTGGGAATGGACAATGAGCAGTCCACAAGAAGTCAGTGATGTAAAAAAGTCTTGCTTATTCCAATATAGGACATGCACAAGCTGGTCAAGATGATAACAATGCTCTTCAATTCCATTATTTCAATGGGCTATAGACATGATCAAACAACAATGAGAGGCACTGGAGATGTCAGAACCATCTGATGGTTACGAGTCTTTTATTAAAGATAAAACATCTAAAAAATATATGAAACAACAAAAGTCCCGACTAGGATCCAAGTTTCAGCGACCACTTCACCTTCCTCAGGGGACAATAGTGAACTTGCAATGCACTGCGATTAGTGCTTGTGAACGTGTCGGCGTCTCTACACTAGCTCAAGGACTTCATTTCTACAGGCATGGTTCACAAGACCTTTCAACTTGTGTAAGGGTCATCTCAATCTCCATGTAGGCTCAATATGCCGCTAGAGGTGAATACTATCCATATATGCAGTGGGCCAAGAGATCCAGAAACAGAGGAGCTTCTTTAGAGGTTCCCAGGCCATTCATTTTTATGCTCAGGATTTCTCTGAACCTGTAGAGTTCCTTTTGTGACAGGATCCGCATATTCTCCATGCCAGCAGCATTATATAGAAGCAACAGTCCAAACATCTCATCAGCACAACAGCACTGAATCAAGGACTGTATCCCTTCAACTGACCTTTGAAGAAATGTTCAACTTCAGCCTTGCACTGAGTCACTGCATATTTTCATTTTGCAGTGTCCTGTATAAAAGTCATAAGAACATAAGAATTGCCTTACTGGGACAGACCGAAGGTCCAACAAGCCCAGTATCCTGTTTCCAACAGTGGCCAACCCAAGTTTCAAGTAGCAAAACAGATTTGACGCTGCTTATCCTAGGAATAAGCAGTGGATTTCCCCAAGCCATCTCAATAATGGCCTATGAACTTCTCTCTTAGGAAATTATCCAAACCTTTTGTAAACCCTGCTAAGCTAACTGATTTCACCACATTCTCCGGCAACAAATTCCAGAGTTTATACGTTGTCTGAAGAAATATTTTCTCCAGTTTATTTTAAATCTACTACTTAGTAGCTTCATTGCATGCCTCCTAGTATTTTTGGAAAGAGTAAACAAGCGATTCACATCTACCCTTTCCAGTCCACTCATTATTTTATAGATCTCTATCATATCACCCCTGAACTGTCTCTTCTCCAAGCTGAAAAGCCCTAGCTGCTTTCGCCTTTTCTCTTAGGGAAAGTCACCCTATCCCTTTTATTATTTTCGTTGCCCTTCTCTCTACCTTTTCTAATCCCGCTATATCTTTTTTGAGATACGGCAACCAGAACTGCACACAGTATTTGAGGTGCGGCTGTACCATAGAGCAATACAAGGGCATTATAACATTTTCATCTTTGTTTTCCATTCCTTTCCTGATAATTCCTAACATTCTGTTTGCTTTCTTAGCCACCACCGCACATTGAGCTGAGGGTTTCAGTATATCCTCAATTATGACGCCTAGATACTTTTCCTTCTCTCTCATGCTACACTGGGGTATCTGGTTAATGCCTGTGTGGCTGACCTGTATGGGTCACTTCTGAATGTTGTAAATTTATACTAAACATATACATTTTTGCAAGACATGGCCTTAACATTACTGGAAGAGCACTTTTAGAGGAATACCTCCATTCTAGTGGTAGTAATTGTGTACTGTAATGCTTCGTGTCTATGCACTTTACACTTCTCCACATTAAGTTGTTCACAATTGCTCTATCTCTATTTCGCTTGTCCACATTAAATTTTATCAGACATTTGGATGTCCAGTTTTCCAATTTCTCACAATCTGCATGAGATTAACAACTTTGAATAGTTTTGTTTTATCTGCAAATTTGATAATTTCACTCAGTCCTTCATGATTCATTTCTAGCTTCCAGAACACCTCAAAAACTGAACTCCTGTGGATCCACAAAGAGCATTGCACCTACAACTACCTCTCTCTCCTTTGGGAATCATCTACCATAACTGCCAAAGACCAAGTTCGCAGCCTAGGGGTACTCTCGACTCTTTCCTCTCGATAACTTATCACTTACAGACCATATCTCATAAGTGATCTCATCTTCATTCTATTTTCTACGACAACTATGGAAAATAAACTATTTCTCTGAACCAGACTTTACACAACTTCTCTATGCCTTCGTCCTCTCCTGCATGGACTACTGCAATGCGTTATTCAATGGACTGACAGCAAAAAATATTAAGCGTCTCCAAGGTGTACAAAACACAGTAATCAGACTACTGAAGAACCTTTGCACCCACGATTCAGTATCCCAAGCACTAGCATCAGCCCACCCATAGTCAAATGCTGCATCTTCAAAGGCTTAGTACTTGCATTCAAGTCCTTCCACAACATGGCACCCAGCTACATATCAGCCAAACTCCCACCGTACATCCCAAACAGACCCCTTCGCTCCCAGAAAGAAACACGTCTTCAATTACCCCTGGTCGGAGTCTCCAACTAGAAAGTGTCAGACGAAGGTCATACTCTCACTTGTTACCAAAGCACTGGAATCGACTTCTTCCTAAAATGTTTATTAAAAGTTTTATCCGCACTTTGATTTATCAACAGCACGGTGTACAAAATATATAAAAACAAGAAATGAAAAGAACGTCATTTAAAATAGGAAAGCAAAGAAGAGAAAAAGACAAGAAAAGGAAATTAAATCCAAGTAATCTATAAATCTAAAAAAAACCTAAAAAACAATTTTTGTTTAAATCTTGTTTAAATAGTTGTCAAAAAGAAACAGGATCCCAAGTCACCAATCCTCTCATAAAAACGCTAAACCAAAAAGATGCGTCTTAACCATTGATCTGAATTTTACATAAGATCATTCTGAACAAATTATGACTGGGAGGGAATTCCACAGGCAAGGAACTGCTGCAAAAAAAAGGCAGACTTCTGCGTAGATGCTAGATGTACCAAATGAACAAGCAGGTAAAGCAAGTGGGTGAGCAGTCAATGAACGCAGACAACGAGAAGGCTTATAGGAAACTAATAATTCCCTTGATGAACTTTTGAGCTTTAGAAAAGCAATAAAAACCTACCTCTTCACCTGACTGCTCAGGACAAGCTAGCATTCAAACTGTTACTCCCAAACCACTGTACTCTTAATAGATCTTCAACTGACTCTCTCCCTGTGCATGCTTCAGGCTCCAAGTGTCTGCTAATCCAGAACAATTGAACTAGATGCATCTCACTATACCCATATTGCCTTAGTCTTCTGTGCCTTGTTAATTATGTATATGTGCCTTGTTTGCTAACTCTTATGTATGTTACCATGTAACCTGTACTGAGCTCCTTGGGGAGGATGGGATATAAATCAAATTAATTAAATAAGTATTTCAATTTTGGTGGTGGTAATGGACATTTAAATAAGAGAAATATGATTGTTGATATTTATATTGGCACTGAAGATAACTTTTTCACAAGTATAAACCAGTAGAGGTCTTTTTATCCAATAAAAGGTCTTCATCAGGGAACACCTAGCTTAGCCTCCGCGTGTGCGGGTCGCCGGACTTGATGGACCTAGGATCTGATCCGGCGAAGGCATTTCTTATGTTCTTATGAGCCTAATTAGAGGTTCTTAGTGGCTCCTTAACCAAATACTTTTTTTCTCCACTTTTTGAGTACGTTATTGAATAGCTTTAAAAAAAAAAAAAAAAAATCTCGCAATACAATTTTTATATGTGGGCTTGCTTATTGATTTTCTGGTACTTGAAATCACCTATTGTTTCCAAATTTGCTAGTTTCCCTTAGTTATTTTAAACATTTATAGTCCACATATAGGGTCTCTGATCTCAACCACCTCTCTGGATGATACACTAACAGAATTTGAGAAAAATATCAGGGAGCCATTGTATGCAGTGTCTGATAAATCAAACACAAAACCTTCTATCCAAAATCCCACAGGCAGCAAGGCAGGTACATTTTGATACTCCCATCACCAACCTGGCTGCCACATTTTGAATGCTTTACATTGGGAAGCTGTAACCCCCCCCCCCCACCCCACACACACACACACACAAGATACAAAGCATCACAGTAGTCCACCTTGGATAACACTAAGCTCTGAACTAGAGAATGACATGGGGACAAATTTTTCCCTTCCTCATATGAACTTATTTTCCAGTCCCATCTCCGCAAGTTCTTTCCCTGCCCCATTCCTACAAGCTCTGTTCTCATCTGCACAAGCCTCAAAAACTTAAAAATCCTAAGTGTTCGAGGTTTGTGCGATTAAGGCAGAGTTTACAGGAATGGGATAGTGACAAAACTCGCGGGGACAAATTTGTCCCCGTGTCATTCTCTACTCTGAACTACACTCCTAAAATCATTCTCAGACAAGATAGACTTTACTCAGCAGTCAAAGTTGAAAGAAATGAAGACCGCACTACCTGAACTCTCTGTTCTAGCATGGTAAGGTGAGAATCAAAGAGGACACCTAATAATTTCATCTGTCTCTGTATAGGAAGGACCACATCTCCAGCATTCACAAACTCAGGCCATGTTTCATTCTTTTGCTTCTCCATAATCATGATTTCTGTTTTCAATAATACATGCAGGACTAATCTATCCATTTGTTAACATTTCATCATCTGTTCATTCTGGCCTGATAGATGACAATTTAGCTCTACCACAGGGGTGCTAAATATGAATCTTTTTGAGGCTCACAACCCAATCTAGTTATTCAGGATTTCAACAATGAATATGCATGAGACCTATTTACATACAATAGAGACAAAGGACGGTAATAGATCGCATGCATACTCATTGCATGAGTGTACCCTACATTCAACCAACCTCATTTCCTTTATACTAGTCTTAGACACTTTTAAAGTCAAAACCTTTTCTTTCCAGAAGGCAGAACTAGGTATGATGACATGGATTTGGCCATTCTGTCATCGTTCAGTGTCATAGCCAGTGCTCAAAAAAGCGCTATTCATTATTACCCATTTAAGAGTGAGGTATCCAAAACAGTATCTCGAATTCCACTAAAGCCTTCCTATCTTTTTTCCTTTGATATTCTGCCCTCTCCCCTTCAACTGTGTCTAATATTACATTGGTGGCATTGCCCAGCTTAGCCGTTACTGCCCTTTTTGCATTATGGCAGCATCAGTTTCTACTGATTACAGATGCCTTGGGCTCAAACTGAGCATGGGGCGCTTACCTCCACAACCATTTGCAGGGCATTTGGTCAACATACAAGGGTAAATCAAAAAGTAAAGGCAAAATTCATTTAACAGCTTTAATAGAAGTATCAGAGCAATTGAACATATCACATTTCCACATAGCCCCATGCAAGACGACACATTTGTTGTATTGTTCAACTAGCTTCTGCATTCCTGCAGAGAAGTTTTTGGCTGCTCTCAAAGCCAGGTGAGAACCACTTCCTTTACTTCATCATGCTTTGTCTTTTGATCTCTGGGTTGCAATGATGCACCCATGTCTCGTCACCGGTGACAGTTCTCTCAAGAATACTCGGATTGTCTTTCCATCTTGGGTACTGGGTCACATCCTCCACACACTGTTGCTTGTGCATATCAGTAAGCAGTTTGGGAACCCATCATGCGCAGACTTTCCTGTCATCGTGCATTATGGCAAATGCAGATCCATAGCTGAGACACCATTATCCATCGGTTTTCTCTAATCAAAGCATCTGCCCTGTCAATGTGCTCTTGTGTGAATGATGTTGATGGGCGAGCAGAATGACCTTTGTTGGTTACACCTATTATTCCTGCTTTAAACCTTTTTACCCACTCATAAACCTTTTGTTGATTCATGGTGCTATGTCCATAATGAGTCAATATCCGATGGTGAATTTCCACAGGTTTCACTTCCTCTGCCCATAAAAAACGCACTAATAATAATAATAATTTTATTTCTTATATACTGCTATACCATAAGTTCAAAGCTGTTTACAAGATACATGCAATGAGAGTATGCGATGTTTACAACAAGATACATAAGTTCAGAGTGGTTTGCAAGAAGATACATGCAATGAAAGTAAGAGATGTTTGCAACAAGAAACATGTTTACAACAAGATACATAAGTTCAGAGCGGTTTACAACAAGATACATAAGTTCAGAGCGGTTTACAAGAAGATACATGCAATGGGGGTAAGAGGAGTAATGGGAAGAGAAAAGAACTTTCAGGGATACAAAATTACAAATGGAAGAGACTAAAATTGTGTTAAAGAGATGAGTCTTCAGTGATTTTCTGAAGTCAGCATATGAAGCGGCCTCGAGTATGGGTTTTACGAGCCATGTGTTCAGTTTGGGTGCCTGGAATGATAACATTCTGTCAAGGAACTTCTTGTAGTGACATGATTTCAGAGATGGGTAATTAAAGAGATTTATTCTGCGAGAGCTCTTATTAGAGCAGTTGAGGATGAATTGAGAGGCGAGGTAAGTTGGTAGCATCCCAAAGACCGCTTTGTAGCTGAGGCAGGCAAACTTGAAGAGTTTCCACCGGCAACCAGTGGAGTATCTGGAAGTAAGGGATGATATGTTCCCATTTTTTTAATCCAAAGATGAGTCGGACTGCAGTGTTTTGAATTAATCTTAGCTTGTGAAGTGTCTTCTTATAAGCTCCCAGATATATAATGTTGCAGTAATCCAGCGTACTCAAGATGGATGATTGTACAAGTAATCGAAAGGATGATTCATCGAAGTATTTTTTGATGGTGCGGAGCTTCCATAGGGCTCATATACTTTTTTTGAACATTAGATCCGTATGCTTTTTCAGAGTTTGTCAAGGGTAACTCCTAGTATTTTTATAGTTTGGTCAATTTCGTAATCTCGGCCATTCACGTGAATCGTGCTGTCTTTTATCTTTTCATTGGGAGATGCCAGAAAAAATTTAGTTTTTTCTGTGTTCATTTTTAGTTTGAAGGCCTTTATCCAAAGCTCTATTTGATTTAGGGTATTGGTTAGGAGATTAATAAAGTCTGACGACAGACCGGTTAGTGGTAGCACTACTGCACATTGTTCGATGGTGCAATCTTCCAATGGAGTGTCCACGTTTCTGACCTCATGGCTGCCACATGACTAAAGGCCAAGCGCTGCAATGCGCATGGATGAACTATCCAACAGGCAATATATGAGTATATATGTTGCATTTCACTAGCTCTGTTCCGGTTACTGCATAATTTAACAAATATCTTTAATTTTTGATTCACCCTCATATAAAGCCATTCACATTTCTCTTTGGGAATATTATTTCAGCACACCACTCTCCCTTCAGCTATGAAGAACTAATCTGTCCCTGTTGGCAAACAGCTCTCACTTTCTGACACTGGGCTGCACTGAATACTATAAGGCACTGGGCAACCTTAAGGAGGAAGTCACCGCCTCCGCCTTGTGTGCCTGATTCAATCCTGCTTGTTGAAGTAAGGAAGAAGGGAACTTCAGGCCGGTAAGTCTGATTTCTGTTGTAAGTAAATTAATGGAAATGCTTTTAAAACAGAGAATAATGCAGTTTCTGAAACCCAGTGGATTATAGGACCTGACGCAACATGGAATCTCTAGAGGCAGGTCTTGTCAAACAAATCTAACTAGTTTCTTTGGGTGGCCAAAGAATTAGAGGGAGTACGCTAGATATTGTGTTTTTAGATTTTAGCAAGGCCTTTGACAGTGTTCCACACAGGCGTCTAATAAATAAATGGAGTGCCCTCAGTACGGTTCCCAAAGTGACAGACTGGGTCAGGACTTAGTTGAGTGGAAGGCAACAGAGGGTAGTGGTCAGTGGATATCTCTCTGAGGAAAGGGATGTTACCAGTGGTGTGTCTCAAAGTTCGGTTCTTAGGCCTGTTATTTTTAACATTTTTGTATGCGATATTGCTGAAGGGATGTCAGGTAAGATTTGCTTCTTTGTGGATGATACCAAAATCGGCAATAAAGCACACACCCCTGATGGTGTGAATAACATAAGGAAGGACCTAGTGAAGCTTGATGAATGGTCTGAAATTTGGCAGCTAAGATTTCATGCTAAGAAATGCAAGGTCATGCATTTGAGCTGCAAAAACCCGAGGGAACGGTACAGTTTAGGGGGTGAGGAACTTCTGTGCATGAAAGAGGAATGGTACTTGGGTGTGATAGTATGTGATGATCTTAAGGTGATCAAACAGGTTGAAAAGCTGACGGCAAAAGCTAAAAGGATGCTAGGGTGCAAAGAGCCAGTAGGAAAAAGGGGATATTGATGCCCCTGTATAATATGGTGGTAAGATATCATTTAGAATATTGTGAACAGTTCTGGAGACCACACCTTCAAAAAGATATACACAGGATGGAGTCGGTCCAGAGGAGGGCTTCTAAAATGGTCAGTGGTCTTCATCATAAGGCATATGGGGACAGACTTAAAGATCTCAATATGTAAACTTTAAGATGGAAAGCTGGGAGAGGGTTAGGGTTAGGGGTTGGAAAGCTGGGAGAGGAGAGAGATGAGACGTTTAAATATCTATGTGGCATAAATAAAATTGTTTCCTTTATATGCATGGTAAGTTTGATATTCTCTCCTGAAAAAGGCATATGTGCCAAAACATGGCCGTGTTGAGAAATGTAAGAAAACCTATTGCATGAGTCAGAGAATTTCGTCAATGATTTTGAGATCTTATGGATATTGTTTGCTATGGGAGACTTTTAAAGAGGACTTTGGCATTGATCAAGAGATCCTATATGTGATATGTATTGGTATTTTCTATTGATTTACATTCATTTGTGATTAAATTGAATCCAGTCCATTTGTATGATCCACTTCCTAGTTATTTTTGTCATATATTTTGTGGATTACTTTTTTGCTTCTTTTTAGTTTTGGGGGGTTTTTTTTGTTGTTGTTTTTTTAAAAATAAATATACATGAGGCAAGTCTCTTTTTCAAATGAAAGGAAACTCCAGAGTGAGAGGACATAAAATGAGGTTAAGAAGTGATAGGCTCAGGAATAATCTAAGGAAATCCTTTTTTACTGAAAGGGTGGTAGATGAATGGCATAGTCTCCCAGCAGAGGTGGTGGAGACAAAGACTGTGTCTGAATTCAAGAAAGTGTGGGACAGGCATGTGAGATCTCTTAGGGAGAGGAGGAAATAGTGGATGGGCCATTTGGCCTCTTTCTGCCATCATGTTTCTGTGTTGACAGAAAAATCAATGTTGCTCACCTGTAGCTGGGTTGTTTTTTTTCTTCTACTGAGTTGCTGAGGAGACAACTATGTGCAGGAAAGGCTGCACATGCTTAGAACTTTATATTCTATTCTAACTATGGGAGAGTAGTTCCATCCTGGTACCACTAGATGACATCATCCACTTGTGTGCCTTATAAATCCTGTTGTTTATGGAAGACATCTGTTACAGGTAAGCAACATTGCTTTATGAACCAGCCTGATTAAAATGTATACGAAGTTTGTCCAAAGCAAAACAAGATGGGACAATTGCCTCTGGATGTCAGAGGAACCATTTCAAAATAAAAATGTATTCAAATCATATAGTAAAAATAAAACCAAAGATTATATTTGTCTAAAAGTACAAAAAAATATATCAATTGCTCATGATAGTTGTGTGTGTGTGTGGGGAGTTATGATATGTAGGTAACATCCATTCAACTGGCCACAGAGTGAAGAATAAGATTAGATGGGCCCCATCCTTATACCAGCTCTCTCCCCGAGGAATGATAAGTTGTCGGAGAATGCAGAGCACATTTTTTGCAGCAGAATGCAGAGCAAATGTATTTGCACTAAATTCCATTTTGGTTCTATATGGCATCATTTATGCTGGTTCAATAAAAAGTGTCAGCCTGCAGAGGATTTAGTTGTTTTTTTTCCCCCAGAACAAATATGACAACTAGAACCCTACTCAAACAAATGTATTTGTGCTACTGGGCTTGTAGGGATGCCATCAGACATCCCTACCAGCCCAATCAGAATGAACTGGAAAGCAACCCCTATTTCAGGTAGAGAAAATGTTTTAAACATGATGAAAAAATGTTCAGACTATTTACTTCTCCAATTCCCCACTGCCCACCAATCTAGTCAGCAGATTAACCGTTCCCTTTAACTGTATTCATGACATCCTGTTTGTCTTGTCTGTTTCAACTGTAAGCTCTTTCGAGCAGGGACTGTCTTCTTTGTGACTCTGTACAGCTCTGCATACATCTAGTAGCACTATAGCAATAATTAATAGTAGTAGTAGAAAAATTGAGTATAATGTGGTGAGAACTGGCACAAAGGAATAGATTATTATGATGTTGAGTGTTGATACCACTTCTTATTAGGCAACAAGGAGGTAAAGTAAGTTGTGCAAGGTCAGAGAGAGAAAGAAAATGTGTCCCCCTGACCCAAGGACCAGTTTCAAGAGCGCTCGCACTGTAGCTTGTTTTAAACCTCAGGCCACAACTTCCATTTTTAAAGAGCCGTTTGCTCTCAAAAATAAAGATGGACTGCTCATATAGCTTCAGTGAACCTGGAAAGCCAGTCTTGCTTTAATGGCTGCCAGAATCTGCCCAAGATAGTGCTTAATTGAAATTCTCTTGCTTTCAGCATGACAGAGAAAGAGACTTTAGATCCACCCGCTTCCCCAGTACCAGCTGAAAATGAAGGAAACACAGTAAGTTCTTTTTTTCCAATAATCTTTATTTATGTAATAAGACAAAACATATTACAGAGAAATCCCCCCCCCCCCAAACAGTTCACATTAATGGAGAGCAGTAAATAACAGATGATTAAAGAGGCAGATTTAAGTTCTTATTTTTAAGAAATGTTTAGCTCCAGGTGCATCAGACAGGGCTAGTACGTATGTGGTGCTGAGACTTATAATGATTCTCTGAAACCTCCGTCTGGCCTTTTACATGCCATCCTTTCCACTCTTTAGGTTTCCTCTTTCTCTTTACCCCCTGCCCCCGTCCTTCCTGGCTCATTTTATCACCTGTACCTACTGAGAAACTTCTAAATTTTCATTCAAACCTAATGTCAATGGACTTTTTCAGACAACTGTTCTAAATGCACACTTTCTTTAAAAAGTCTGAGTATACTGAATGAAAAGTTCAAGCTGATACTACTGGAATATTTTGCTTTAACGTAACACTAAGTAGTAGCTGTATTCATATAAAATCCTCTTGGCCTATTCTGGGACCAATGAAGGAAACTACCACGAGTCGATTGCAGGGTGAAAGGTAATGGGCAAGCAATGTAAAAAGGGGTTCAGTATAAGTATTAACTGTGCATGTGATTAAATATATGCAAATGTGGTCATTACCAATTCCACACGAATGGAGGCAAAAAAATTGTTTTCACAATGAGGTCAGGGGCAAAATAGAGAAGGCTGGGATGAGAGGACTTAGTTTAGTGGTACCCCCTTTCTCTTCTCAACCCAACACCCCCTGCCCCATCTCTGATAGCTTTCTGTATTGGTCCCTGTTATCTAGTGGACCCCCCAATCTGACCTAACCCCTGTCCAAAATTAAAAATAATATTTCCTTGCAGTATAGTTGTCTCCTTCTCTTAAGAACATAAGAATAGCCTTACCGGGTCAGACCAATTGTCCATCAAGCCCAGTAGCCCATTCTCACAGTGGCCAATCCAGGTCCCTAGTACCTGGCCAAAACCCAAGGAGTAGCAACATTTCATGCTACCGATCCAGGGCAAGCAGTGGCTTCCCCCATGTCTTTTTTCAATAATAAACTATGGACTTTTCCTCCAGGAAATTGTCCAAGCCTTTCTTAAAACCAGCTACACTATCCACTCTTACCACAACCTCTGGCAATGCGTTCCAGATCTTAACTACTCTCTGAGTGAAAAAATATTTCCTCCTATTGGTTTTAAAAGTATTTCTCTGTAACTTCACCGAGTGTCCCCTAGTCTTTGTACCCGTTCTACTCCACTCAGGATTTTGTAGACTTCAATCATATCTCCCCTCAGCCATCTCTTTTCCAAACTGAAGATCCCTAATCCTTTTAGTCTTTACTCATACGAGAGGAGTTCCATCCCCTTTATCATCTTGGTCGCTTTTCTTTGAACCTTTTCTAGTGCTGTTATATCTTTATTGAGATAAGGAAACCAGAACTAAACACAATATTCCAGGTGAGGTCGCACCATGGAATGATACAGGGGCATTATAACATTCTTTGTCTTTTTAACCATCCGTTTTTAAATTATTCCTAGCTTCCTGTTTGCTTTTTTGTCCGCTGCCCACAATTGATCAGAAGGTTGCATCGTATTGTCCGGTAACTGTGATTCGGGTTATTCTTCCCAATGTGCATCACTTTTCATTTGTCTACATTAAATTTTATCTTCCACTTAGATGCCCAGTCTTACAATTTACTAAGGTCTGCCTGCAATTTTTCACAATCTGCATGCTTTTTGACAACTTTGAACAATTTAGTGCAGACATGGGCAACTCCGGTCCTCGAAGGCCGGAATCCAATTGGGTTATCAGGATTTCCACAATGACTATGCATGAGATCTATTTGCATGTACTGCTTTCAATGCATAGTCATTGGGGAAATCCTGAAAACCCAATTGGATTCTGGCCCTCGAGGACCGGAGTTGCCCATGTCTGGTTTAGTGTCATCCACTAATTTAATCACCTCACTCGTTGTTCCAATTTCCAGATCATTTATAAATAAGTTAAATAGCACCAATCCAAGTACAGATCCTTGCAGCACTCCACTGTTTACTCTTCTCCATTGAGAAACAGGACCATTTAACCCTACCCTCTGTTTTCTATCTGATAACCAATTCCTAATCCACAACTGAACTTTGCTACCTATCGCATGACTCTTTAATTTTCTCAGGAGCCTCTCATGAGGAATTTTGTCAAAAGCTTCCTGGAAAATCTAGATACACTACATCAACTAGCTCACCTTATCCACATGTTTATTCACACCTTCAAAAAAGTCAAGCAAAATGGTGAGGCAAGATCTCCCTCGGTTGAACCCATGCTGACTCTGTCTCATTAAATTATGTTTGTCTACATGTTCCACAATTTTTTATTTTTTATGATTGGTTCTACCATTTTGCCCATCACTAAAGTGAGGCTTACCGATCTGTAATTTTCCGAATCTCCCCTGGAACCCTTTTCAAAAATCGGCAAAACAATGGTCATTCTCCAATCTTCAGGTACTACAGACAATTATAACGACAGGTTACAGATCACTAACAGCAGGTCAGCAATTTCATGTTTGAGTTCTTTTAGTACCTTGGGATGTATACCATCCAGTCAAGGCGACTTATCACTTTTTAACTTGTTGATTTGACATAGTACATCTTCCAGATTCACCAAGATTTCTTTCAGTTCCTCCGCATCATCAAGATTTCTTTCAGTTCCTCCGCATCATCACTCTTGAAAAATATTTCCGGTTCAGGTAGATCTCTTATATCTTCTTCCATAAAGACCAAAGCAAATAATTCATTCAGTCTCTCCACTATGGCCTTATCCTCCCTGAGCATCCCTTTTGCTCCTTCATCATCCAACGGTCCCACATATTCCCTTACAGGTTTTCTGCTTCTGATGTACCTAAAAAAATTGTTATGAGTTTTTGCCTCTTTGGCAAGTTTCTCTTCATATTCTCTATTAGCTTTATTTATCAATGCTTTGCATCTAACATGCCAGTGCTTGTGTCACTTCTTATTTTATTCATTCGGATCCTTTTTCCATTCTTTAAAGGATGTATTTTTGGTTCTAATAGCCTCTTTCACTTCACCTTTTAACTATGCCAGATCTCATAAGAACATAAGAACATAAGAAATGCCTTCACCAGATCAGACCGAGGTCCATCTTGTCCAGCGATCCGCGCACGCGGAGGCCCATTTAGGTACTCCTTTTTGGAGACCCGGATTTCCCGTATCCCTCAATATGATTTGCAAGAAGGTGTGCATCCAACTTGCGCTTAAAACTCGGAACAGTAGTCTCCGCCACAACCTCCTCTGGGAGAGCATTCCAAGTGCCAACCACTCGCTATGTGAAACAGAACTTCCTAACATTTGTCCTAAACCTGCTGCCACTCAGTTTCAGGCTATGACCCCGTGTCCGTGTCACCTCCGAAAATGTTAGTAATGCTGTTTCCTGGTCATTTCCTCCTCTTTCCACCTTTGCTGATACGTGGACTTCATCATATCTGGGCTTCCATGATAGTATTTTTAAATAACATCCACGCCTTGTGTACAGTCCTAATCTTTGCAACTGATCCTTTTAGCTTCTTTTAACCATTTTCCTCATTTTATCATAGCCGCCCTTTGAAAAATGAAATGCTTCTACAGTAGATTTCTTTTGTGACATCACTCCATGTATCAGCTCAAATTTGATCACTGTTTCCCAGCAGACCCAGCACAGTTAACTCTTGTACTATGCTTTGCATTCCACTGAGGACCAAATCTAAAATAGCTCCTCCTCTTGCCGGTTCCCGGACCAGTTACTTCAAGAAGCAGTCATTTATGATGTCTAGGAATTTTAACTCCCTAGCTCTTCCTGATGTAACATTTAACCAGTCAATGTTGGGGTAATTTGAAATCATCCATTATTATACTGTTGCCTTCTCTCCAACCCCCCTTTTCACTGACTTAAAAAAAATTCAAGTTCTTGATAATTAGGTTACCCTTTCCCCCCACCAAGCTATGCTTTAACAGAAGGCAGATATGATGTTCACTCACTCCAACATTTGTTGCTGCCATCTTGGAAAATGGTGGTACCCAACCTTATATGGTGCATCCTGGGATGCTCTGGCCAGGGTTAGTCTGTCAAATAAGGGAATTTTCTAAGTTGAGGGAAGGGGCCATTAGACCCCCAAGGGATTGTTTTTATTTTATTGTTTGAGAGTTTGTACCTGAGACAAAGGAGGGACAAGTGACTTACCGATTTAAATTCTGATGATGAGCAATGCCAGTGAGCACAGAGTGAAGGTGCCGAATGAAGCCTGGAATGCCCTGACGGAGCTTCAGTGAAATGTTGGCTGGCCATTGTCAAAACTTAAAGAATAGTTAAAGAGGCAGCACATAGATTGCTGCATATAGCAAAACACAATTAAGTTTGCTCACAATTAAAGGTATTTGGTTAGGAGGAAGTTTTTTATGCCAATGAGGTATCTCCTTGTATATTGCTTGCCTGCATGTTAACTTGCTAGCAGTAAGCTTGAGTCTGAGGCTTTTTCCTCCTTCTTAAAACAAACCCAGTCGGTTGTGAGCTGAATGTGTTTAGAGCAATCCTTTTGACAGAAAGGTTTGTAAATTCTACAGGGGTTTTTTGCAGAGTTAATTATTTGGTTCCCCTGAGTTTGTGGATTTGTAGTTTTTCACATGGATTAAGTGACTTGCCCAGGGTCACAAGGCGCAGCATGGGATTTGAACCCACAACCTCAGGGTGCTGAGGCTGTAGCTCTAACCACTGTGCCACACACTCTTTGGATTTTTGCCAGGTACTGGTGACCTGGATTGGCCACCGTGAGGACATGCTACTGGGCTAGATGGACCATTGATCTGGCACAGTAAAGCTATTCTTAGGTTCATATTAAGTATTTCCATTTGTAGCAGCATATACCAGTCACCTGCCTCACCTCATATACATACATACACGCTCACTCTTCCCAAATACCAACCCATTTCCATGGGTGCTGGAGCACTCCCAGTATTGAGTAAATGCTTTCAGTTTGTCCAAGGAAAGCTAAATGTGTGATAGGTTTAGCACCCCTAGCCATTCTAAAATAATTGGCTTCTATGTCTAAATATACTGTATATACACACACAGCTGCATGGCCTCTCCCCTCATTTGCAGTGCACACTTCCTTCCTCGCCCATATAACCCCTCAGCCCCATATGTACTTCCCTTCATCTTCACACATTTGATATCTCACACTCTACTCAAAACCACAATTATGGAGTCCTAGGATGTAGTCATGTTAGTTCTTTTGTTTAGGAAATTAAATGATGCAGATGTTCAAAACACACATTGATGAAACCATGCTGGGCTTGTTTTGTGATAAATGCCCTGTGTGACACTTTGAGATGACTTGAGGTAAATTGCCAGTATTCTGCCTACCTGCAGAACTATGCATATTGTATCCATGCACAAAACCAGATTGAGTTTGAGACTAAGATCTACCCACAAGGTGTCTTTGAGGCTGGGGTTGGGGTTGCTATAGAACTTATATATGCGCATGTAAGTTTTACCCCATACTGTTTGCATCTCTACCTTTTTTCCCCCCCAAAAAAAATTAAGGTTGTGTGTGGATCTTCAATGCACCTGTTTTTCTGTGGGTGTGCTTCTGCATGTCTTGAAATTGCACATTAGTATATCTTTGTACAGTTCAAAATCCACATTTATTTATTTATTTTAACTAAATGTATACACTGCCTAAACCTGGGTGGTTTACAAATAACTATACATAATATAAATCACAGATACAAACAAACCTACACAGAAAAATGTCT
The DNA here is from genome assembly GCF_902459505.1 of Geotrypetes seraphini. Classification (NCBI taxonomy): domain Eukaryota; kingdom Metazoa; phylum Chordata; class Amphibia; order Gymnophiona; family Dermophiidae; genus Geotrypetes; species Geotrypetes seraphini. The sequence continues at coordinate 213,075,049 of NC_047086.1, forward strand.
CTGGAATGCCGTAAGCAATCAAACATCATTCCATCTTCAGATTATATTTAGTATACAGCGTCAAAGTTTTGAATAGAAAATTTGCCTTCTTGCATTCTTAACGAAGGAAGCTTTCATGCTAGTTACCACAGATAATCCTGCAGCCATGCCATCCTTTCATGCTAGTTTCCCAGGGGGATGAGGGAGAGATGGAACAAAGATATATTTAGTATCAACGACCAACTCTTTCCACGATGGATCATTAACGAGCCAAACACCTTTTGTTTTATTTTTAGAGACATCTATGATCTGACTAGATTGATTTTTCCAAACTCCACCTCTTGTCGTCCTACCCACCTACCTTATAGACGGGGCAAGGACACCTTTTAGTAGGAAAAGTGCTGCTATTCCAGTCAGAGTTCATTTACTCTTCAGTGAACCTTTCAAGAGTTTGTAAAAGGGACTTTTTGGGAAGGTTTTGGATTAGGCATTTGAGGTGGTTCAGAAGAGTAACTGATTGGGACCTTCCTGCCAAAGTGGGGTTTGGACTTCACTTGCCTGCTTGAACAGTTCTGTCAACGACATGGTAAGCTGGGGGTTTTTTTCCCCTTATGGGTATGGGGAAGGGAGATTCACTCCATCTGCATAGACTCTGGAAGGGCATAGACTTAGGAGAAAAGCAAGGAATTATTTCTGCAAACACAGGGCAGTGGATGCTTGAAACAGGTGGTGAGGTATGACTGTACTGGAATTTGCTTTCCCATTGCTGAGAATATTTTCTGCCTGTTGCACTTTCTTGAAGGGTAAAGCTGGAGACAAGGTGAGATCTGTTGTGTTGCTGCAGGGAGGAAGAATGGGCAGATGCTTTGATAGGCCTGGAGGTCTTTGTTATGTTTCTAGAGCAAAACCAACAAAAAATTAAATTTGAGAGTCATTTATTTAAAAGTTCTTTAAACTATATATGGGTAATTGTAACGATGGTGAAACTAAAGTAGATAGAATAGAATTGCTAATCAATGCGATGAATGTGCTTGTTTTTGAGTGTAAATTAACTCAAAATGCGGCTCAATAGTCGACAAGCAAACACATTTTCATCATCCACCATCAGCAGTCGCTCTCTTTTTTTCAATTGAATTTCTGTCAGAGCTGAAAATCCAGCTTCACAAAGAAGATCCAAATGGCTAACAAAGCCTTGATTGCTTTGTTGTTCAAGTTAGGATAACTACTGCGTAAAAAATAAAACTGAAATTACTTGCCGTTAGTTTGCAAGGACCAAAGAATAATGCTTGTATGGATGGTTGTATCCTTACACATGCAGATGTTCATAACATTGACAGACTCTTACATGTGTGACGTACATGTCATCTATTCCAGTGTATACTTATGAAGGGAATTTTTAAAAACAAAGTAAAATTCTGGAATCTCTCACGGCACACCCAGAATCTCTTTGGGGCACACAGTTTGAGAGACACTGTTCTAGAGGAAGAAACTGCTATATTAAAAGGGGGAGACTCTCTTGTTGGGGGGATGGGGTCCTTGATCACCATAGCAGTGAATGTGGCAGAAAGAAGTGGTTACTGTTGATAAGTCTTCCTTGTACTCCTCTTCACCAGTTTAACAATTTCTAGCTGGTTAAGTTTGTGATGTTAACCTCCTGGTCACTGCAGCGTAGTATTGTGTGCCCATACCCAGCTCCCTTCTGATGCGTGCCCCTTTCCCTCAGCTGCAAAAGCTGAAGAAGATCTTCCACAAAGCCGGACGGAAGGAGAATCAAGAGGAGATCCTGCCAGAAGCCCAGCCTAATGGAGAACTAGCACACTCTGGACCCATCATCTACTACATTTATGAAGAGGATGAGGAGGAGGAGGAGGAGAATGAGGAGCCACCTCCAGAGCCCCCCAAGCCTGTCAATGATAAGCCCCACAAGTTCAAAGATCATTATTTGAAGAAGCCCAAGTTCTGTGATGTCTGCGCCCGTATGATCGTGCGTAAGTCCCACCTTCTCTTCTGTGTAGCTAAGAACCTTGCTGCGTTTACCATTTTGCTGGGGTCAACCTAAACACATCTAGTTCTGGCTTTGCTCCATTGCATGCAAGGGAGAAGTACTTTCCACTTCACATAAGGACATCAGAAATGCAACTGTTTGCATGCGATGAAGGAACACTAGCACTAGAGCAGTATGCTTGGATTGATTTAAGCCAAGTCTTCCCAAACCTATCATGGGGTGGGGGAGACTCACAGCCAGGCAGGTTCTCAGAATATCCATAAGGATTATGCATGAGAAATTTGCATATATTGGAAACCCAGTAAATGCAAATTACTTTATGCATGCTTACTGTGAATATCTTGATAACCTAATGGGACAAGCAAGACATATTTGGGAAGTCCTGTCTAAAAGATGTCAGAATGGTAAGTTCATGGATACAGTGGGATAAATCATGATTTCCCTATTAATGGTAAAGTCTGCTATTGTAGCCTCAGTATCACTTCTTGCTCACTTAAGGACACTTTGGCAGAGTGAACAGATGGAGTATGTATTTGATATCTTTAAATTGTTTTCACCCTGCAGTTTTTCTGCTCTTCTAGGCTTTTAGTTTAGTTGAAATTTGGGGTTGAGTTTCAGTGCTACAAGGCTTCATTTACAATTACCCTGGGAATATTTCCCCTATTCTATATCCTTCCCCAGCTTAATTCAAGCTAGTCATTACAGTGATGACACTTTTGGGGGAAAGGGGGGCTTGCAAGCAAATTTTGAGTCTTAAATCCAGCCACTAGGTGTCACTATTGCACAATGACAGACTCTGTAACATCCTTCTCTCCCTCGCCTTTTCCCAGCATCTAAAGCCCCAGTTGATCTGGGGAGTAGAGGAATAGAGTTGGGAACTGAAATCTAGTGTTGCCACTTAGAGTTGTGCACTGCTAACAATGAGCCACTAAGCCAAACTTCTTTGAAAACCTGTAGTTCAAACCAGCTTCTGCTGTGAGTGAGATATATGTCAACACAGTCAAGTTATCCAATTTCTGCTGGGGGTAGGTGGGGGGTGGGGACTGCTTCAGTTCTGGTTTGGAACTAAGCCTTGAGCTCCCGGACATGCTCCCTTTGTAGAGAACTATCCTGGTGCTAAGATGGACTTTCCAAAACCTGGCAGTTTATCTGGGCTTTAGACAGCCTTGAGCTCTGGCTGCGTCTAGAGGGCCTCTGAGCATGCGCGGATGACATCACATGCATCCACACATGCTTGGAGGCCCTCCAGATGTGACCAGAGCTCGGGAAAGAAGAGATGAGGCTTTGTGGGGGCAGGGGTGGAACGGGGCAGGACCACATGTCTGGGATTTTACATCACTAAATATGGTAACCCTACTACTGCTTCCACTTTCAAATTACGACAACTCCCAGAATGCATTAGGAGGCATAGTGAATTTGGTTAGAAAGCCAAAACTAGTTTAAAGACAACAGAAGCCTCTGGGAAGCATCGAAACTTTCCAATTTTTTGTTTGTTTGTTTTATTGCAAAACCCAAGTTTTACATCAGTAGTACATGTCGTACATTTCTAGGCATTGGTTTAATCTTTAAAGAGACATTTTACATAGGAAAAGTGAAGATTCATTTGACTTACAAAATGAGATATAGTATTTCTGACTTAATAAGTTCACAAATATTTATTTTTGTTTTTAAACTTGACATCACAAGAACCAGTGTAAGAATACATAACTGTGACTACATTTAATTGTTTGTGGTTTCCCCAATTTAGACTTGAATAAGATCTTTGTTCTCTCCCACCTATCAATATTCTTCCTATGATGGTGAGAGGAAGTTCTGGGCTTCCTGTATGTTGACCAGCACCATGCAGGTCAAGTGCCTTTTTTTTCCCTTATTTTTCAGTCAACAACAAATTTGGACTGAGGTGTAAAAACTGTAAGACCAACATTCATCACCACTGCCAGTCCTATGTGGAATTCCAGCGCTGCTTTGGCAAGATCGTAAGTATGGAAACTCAGAGGGGGAGGTAACACAAAGGGTTAATGCGATGATGCTCTGGGTGGTTCTGGTATTATGCCCATTGAATTTTTGGAATTGTGCTTCAGGTTTCTGAAGGCAATCAGGAACAATAAGACAACTGCCTTGGGTGAATCTCTTCATAAAGGCAGGTAATAAGTCCCAATAAATAATTTCATACAGAACCATCCTAACCTTTAGGCAAACTAGGAGGTTGCCTATGGTGGCAGCTTCTGGAGTACTGGCAAAGAGCAACTGTAATCAAAAACAAAATGATAGATCTTGACAGTCGTTCTTACTCAGGGGCAGTGACAGTACTAGGGGTTACGGGGGTGCGGTCTGCCCCAAGCATAGTCTTCCTAAGGTTACGGCATTCCTCCTCCTCCTCTCAGCACCCCCCCCCCCCAACCTCCTCTTCTCCGTGCCATGTACCCCTTGCCTTCCCCCCATACCTTTTTCACTTCCCCAGCACAAGGTTGCTGCCTGAGTCTGCTTTGGCACTCTCTCTGATGTCACTTCTGGGACCCATGCCTAGGAAGTGACATCAAAGGGCGAGCTGACACTGATGTGGGCATGCTACTTATGCCGGAGAGTTTAAAAAGGTGTGGGTAAAGGGAAGGTGCGCACGTGTGGCAGGGGGGGGGGTGGGGGGTGGGGAAGAGGGCAGAGGAGGGGCACCGCTCACCCTTACTACATCACTAAGTGTAAGGGTAGGCAGTCCAAAGAATGACCCCTTCCCTCCCTACCACTCACACTTGAAAGATGCCATTGAGTGCTAAAATTCTCATTCTGGCTCCAAGTGTCTTCTGGAGACCCTAGTGCAGGGGTGTCAAAGTCCCTCCTTGAGGGCCGCAATCCAGTCGGGTTTTCAGGATTTCCCCAATGAATATGCATGAGATCTATTTGCATGCACTGTTTTCATTGTATGCTAATAGATCTCATGCATATTCATTGGGGAAATCCTGAAAACCCGACTGGATTTTGGTCCTCGAGGAGGGACTTTGAAATCCCTGCCCTAGTGGACTTTGAAAATTGAAGTTTGAGATATTACACGAAAGGAAGAAGGGCATTTTGAGAGCAAAACTGTGGAAAATGACAGTTTAGTTCACTAGGAATGGGGTAAAGGAATGCAAGTTTAGCCTAGTGGTTAGAGCAGGTGCCTCAGCGAGGTTGTGAGTTTGATATCCACTGCAGTTCCTTGTGACTCTGGGAAAGTCATTTAACACAGTCCAAAACAGAATGGGGGTGGAACAGTGCACGACAACCAGGGATTTATACCCAGAATTAAAGCTTTAAAATGATGAGATTCTTCTAAATGTGTTTAATTGATATAAATAGACCTGACAGGGTTCATGTTTCGGCTCAAAGATCCTGCCTTAGGGTTACATATATTGTCTAAGGAAAAAACATACAAGATATAAAGTATCAATGAGAACATATATAGTACAGTATAACAACAGAACAACAAAACAGAATAATAAATGCAAATAACTAAAACAAATGCTTAAAAAACAAAACCTGTTAAAAAAAATAGATAAAATAATATAAAACTGTAAAAGACTTAAAAATGATGAAAATTGAAATATGAACATATGAATAAGGGTGTGCAATGAAGTATATAAGAAGAAACTATTGCATACCCAGTAGATGATATGTCATGGTTCATAGCAAATTTTCTTCATCGATGCATTGAACTAGTAAGCTCCAAAACATATCACCTACTCGGTATGTTCATATTTCAATTTTCATCATTTTTACCTGTGACAATGAGGGGATTAAGTGACTTGCCCAGGGTCATAAGGAACAGGGTGGGTTTGAACCCACAACCTCAGGATGCTGAAGCTGTAGCTTTAACCACTGTTCCACAGACTGACTGCTTCTGTAATGAAGCAATTAGATCCATAGAATCTTGGACTAGATTTGCCCAATGTTTTATTATCTCTTGTAGGTATATACAATATTAGTTTTTTATAAATGTGGATCAATTTTGGACCATAATTGAATGGGGCTAATTTTCCCTCTAGATATGTGGCTCCCAGCTTTGAGTTTAATAGTTTATAATTTTTATATTCTGCCTTTACACGAGGCAGATTACAACCAAACATACACAATTAAAAAATAACAAAACAAAATAAACATGTCAAAAATCAATAGAGTTGCCAATTCATATAAAAGGCATCAACCATCATACTTCATCATATAAAACAGATGACGCTTTAACAATTTTATAAATTTGCACAAATCTTTTTCTTGTTTGATGTAGTCTGGCAGCATGTTTCACTCAGCAGGCCCAGTTGATAGAGATTTGACCAAGGTACTCTGGTTCATCTATTTATTTAAAATATTTACACCCCACTTGCAGCATATAAACATACATAATCATTACAGACAAAACAAGATTACAAGGGTTAAAATACCATTATCTGAGTAGTGAACAAATCTAACTGATCTTTTTAAATCTAAAAAAACACACACAATGCAATCTAATATATCATTCTCTCTGTCTTCCAAAAGTAGCTTTATTTATATCCCCCACCAGGATACAGTCATTAAACTTTGTGATATTTTTGTGAAATGAAATCATAAAATGTAGGTATGGCTCCCTTTCTTATTTCTTGACCACTTTAGATGAAATAAGGTTAGCAAACGAGGATCAGCCTGGTGGGAAGAATAAAGGTAGTGAATGCTTGTGGGTAGGTGAATGTGGAGAGAAATTTCTGGGGAATATATCGGGAAGAAACACAAGAATCTTATTGGGATGGAATTAGGGGCCTAATACCTGATTGGTTTGTGCATTGTTTATAAAGAATGATGCAAAATGTATTGAAGTAAGGTTATAATTATGGTCAGACAAAAAGGATGCATAGGGAGAAGTATGTTTTAGAAATCTAAAAAAGTTAGAAGGATGATTATCCTGGTGAGGTTATCCTTTCAGTAGGGGCTTAACTTCAAGCTTAGAGAACCTTGTATAGTGTTTGCTATGTTTTTGCCCCGTCTCCCATGCCTTTTAAAATGAATGACTTTTTTTTTTGTTTTGGTTTTAAACACAATTTTGGAGAATACCACAGACGATCCTTGTTGGATTTAACAGTATGGACTTTAAATGGGGCTACCTTTTCTAAGACCTCTTCTTATTTATTTATTCAATTTTCTAGACTGTTCTCCCAGGGGAGCTCAGAATGGTTTACATGAATTTATTCAGGTCCTCAAACATTTTTCCCTGTCTGTTCCAGTGTGCTCACAATATCTAATGTACCTGGGGCAATGGGGGGCGGATTAAGTGACTTGCCCAGGGTCACAAGGGTTTGAACTCATTACCTCAGGGGGCTGAGGCTATCATTTTAACCACTACACCGCACTCTCTTCCTTCTTGAGCGTAATTCCAAGATAAGGCCAAAGTAGCCAGAGGGAGAAATTAGATTATTTGTAAAGGCATTTCAGCCTCTGATGTGGCTTTTTGGACCTATAAATGAGTCCAAGGACGTTTTTGTGAGCTGAGGTTAGTTAAGGTGAACCCAATTAAAATGCAATCAGACTGGGAAATAGGAATAGTAGTAACAGAATCTGGTAAAAGAACTTGTGTTTCAGCTTGTGCAAAGTTTTATGTAGTAACTAGGAGAACCCACAATCCGATGTGAAATAATGCTTTGACAGAATTTATCTGTATGAATGTTAATATTACCCGAAATGAGAAGTTTTGAGGACAAGGTAAGATGAGGAAGACAACTGAGAACATAGAAACATAGAAGATGACGGCAGAAAAGGGCTACAGCCCATCAAGTCTGCCCACTCTGCTTATCCACCCCGTGTCTATGCCCTAATGACCCAATTTCCTTATCTTGACCCTCGTAGGGATCCCACATGGGTATCCTATTTATTCTTAAAGTCTGGAAGCTTGTTCCAATGATCAACCACTCTCTCTGTGAAGAAATACTTTCTGGTGTCGCCATGAAATTTTCCGCCCTTGAGTTTGAGCGGGTGCCCTCTTGTGGCCAAGGGTCCCTTGAGAAAGAAAATATCATCTTCCACTTTGACACATCCCATCAAGTGAGGATTGATGGGAGGTGGGAGGGAGGTATGTGATGAAGTCAGTGGAAGGGTTTCTCAATAGCCTGAAAGGTAATTAGGTGAAGAAATCTCAAGCTGAAATAGTTGAAACTTTGTAGAGAAGACAACTGTAACTTGATCCCCCTTTCTGATAAGAAATCAATATGGAGAGTAACCAGGTAGAAAAGCCCAGTTATAAGAAATAACATAGAATTCTTAAGGCAGAGAATTTACAGACTGTGCTGTAGGATAAAGTCATAGACTGAGACTTATGTTTAACGTAACTTACAGTAAACAAACCTACCTTGCCAGTGTGATGATGAGCCCAATGGTATAGAGGGTGGAATTATAGCAAGGTAGGAAGGTCTTGGAGAACAATATATGAATATGCATAACTGGAAAAAATGGCCTGGAGGCATAGTGTGAAGAGCATAGCACAAGACCAGATAAAGGAAAAACAAGGATGAGAGGAATACATATGGAGTGTAGGTACATAGAATGATGGAGGGATGTCTGGTGGAGACAAATTAAGAAGAATATCTGTTCTTTTGGTGCATGCTTTCAGCGGGTGCCATTTTAAGGCTTAAGAGGCTTCAAGAAATGTCATCTCCAGGGAGGGGTATGGACAGAGCCAGATATCCAGTAGCAGTAATCCGCTATACTAAACTTCTCAACCTGGCAGTGCACCTAAGCAGTTAAGTTTTCGGAACAGTTACAATGAATATGGAAGAGATTTGCCTATACTGGGTCTCCAATGTATGCAAATGTATGTCATGCATATTCACAAACCAAAAAAAATAAGAAAAACTGTGAGCTCCAATACCACAATCAGAAAAAGAGAGTAACAATTGTTTTGGGTGGAGGAAAAGACCTCAAGAGCTCAGTGAGTTTCGCAGTTCTGTTTCACTGAGCTTTTGAGAGGTCTTTTCCTCCACCCAAGACAATTGTTACTCTCTTTTTCTGATTGTGGTATTGAAGCTCACAGTTTTGTATATATATTTTTGGGTTTGTGGATTTTCCATTAATTTTTGAGTGGCTTGTTTTGTATCATGCATATTCATCATATTAATCCTGAAAACCTGACTGTTTGCTTCCAGGAGGGAGCAATTAGCAGCCAGAACTACAAGAACTACAAGAGAAAAAGGGAGATGGAGACAAGTCACAAAAAAAGAGTTTCTTCCAGAAGCAGAAAGAGAGAATGCCATGCCTGGTGGCCTTCATTAATTATCTAAATCTATGTAAATCAATCTAGCAAGCAATAATTTGCTCATACTACTTATTTATTTAAAAAAATTATATTTCACTCTATCAACATTTCTAGGCAGAATCCAACAAACATATATAATTTATAACAAATACATTAAAACAACAATTACTTAATAAGCTTCAAAACACTTAATGGAAAAAATATACATATAGGAAATCAGCCTTGATATACCTCCCAAAACAAAAACGTTTACAACAAAATCTTGAAACAGTCAACATCAGCAAGCCCTGCTTCATATTTGGAGAACAGTTTGTAATGAATTGGTGGATTTTCCGGCTATTATTGCTTTGTTTTACAGCCCCCTGGGTTCCGGAGGGCATACAGCTCCCCTCTGTACAGTAATCAGCAGTATGCCTGTGTGAAAGAATTGCTGCCCTTCTGTGAGTATTTTCTCTGCTGATTTGGCAGTAGTTGGTGTTACTCAGAAATTGCCCACTCATGCGTATCCTCTCTTTTTCCTTTCTGTGTCTCGTCTTGTGGCCTAGCGGCAGCCAACCGATCGGATCCTGTCTTTGACACACTCAGAACAGGGGTCATTATGGCAAACAAGGAAAGGAAGAAAGGACAGGATGACAAAAAGAATGTGAGTGTCATATCAGCATGTGAATGTATCTCTATGTGTTTACAGGTCCACATCCTTTCTTCATGTGCATTTCTGTAATACTTATTGTGCTGATCCATTTGGAAACTGGTGTGGGATCTCCTCTCTTTTGCAGCCTATGGCAATGATAGAAGAAGAGCCAGAAGTGCCCAAAGTTGAAGAAGGGAAGGAAGAGGGAGGTGAGAAGGGCAGGAGAGGGGAGGGGGGCTAAATGGTGAGCTCTGATACAATTCACACCCTCATCTCTTGAGGAGGGTGCAAATTCTTAATCTTCACACTGTCCACAGAACCTGAATCTGTTTCAAATCTTTAGTGGAGAAAACAGTAGAGAAGTGACCATCAAAGGGTGTTTCAGCAGCCATCGAGCAGGTTGAACGCAGCAGAAGGTCTGGAACTAGACCTGGAACCTGGGAATATATATTAAACTAGTCTCCATGGCTTGAAGCTCTGAGCTCTTTGCTTGAAGTTGCCAATGGTCTCGGGATTTTTTTCTCTCAGACTAATTCAGCACTGATTTTACAGCCCATTGCATAACTGGACTGGTAGTTCTCATTCCCTCGTACTCCCCCCTCCAGTCCTTCCAAGATAAACCAAATCTATATCTCCTTGGTTGTATGGTTCTATGTGAAGGAGTCCTAAAGAAGGAAATATTACTTTCTCTCTCTGTGCCTCTAGCAATTGGTGCAAATCATGTTAGAGAAACAAAGAATATGGCAGCAGATAAAGATCATATGGCTTATCCAGTCTGCCTATCTATACCATCTACCAGTGGAGTAGTAATGGAGGGGGGGTGAAGTCCACCCTGGGCACCATGTTGGTGAGGGCGCTGGCACCCCTCCTCCTCACCACCCTGCCTCTTCCCATTCCTCCCCTCACGTGTCCCCTTTACCTTCTCCCATATCTCTAGTTGAAGTTGTTTTTCGCAGCGTTCAACAACATGCTCTTTGCGACCCCATTGGCTCTCTTGTTGACATCAGAGGGAGAGCCGACAGGGTCCCGAGGAGCACACTGTTGACTGCCGTGAGCAACAACTTAAACTAGAGACACAGAGGAAGGGCGGGAGACACGTATGGCAGGCGGGATCAGGGAAGGAGCAGGGGGGCAGAAATGAGGGGGAGGGGTGCCTCTCACCCTCGCTATGCCACTGCCATCTACTATCCTTTCCTTTCCCTTAGAGATCTCAATATACCTGACTCATGCTTTCTTGAATTCAGCTACAGTTTTCATCTCCACCGGGAGACCATCCTATCCATCCACCATACTTTCCATAATGAAGTATTTCCTTAGATTACTCCTGAGTTTAACCGCTTCATCTTCATTCTGTATGCTTTCATTCCAGAGCTTCGTTTCAATTGAAAGAGACTTTCAGTGGAGGTATTTGGACTTCTTTATCATGTGTTCCCCTCTCCCATCTTTCTTCCAAAGTATACATATTGAGATCATTAAGTCTGACCCCCTATGGTTTATGATGACCACTGACCATTTTTGTAGCTGCCCTTTGAACTAAGAACCTCTGTTACAGGTAATTAATTCTAACTCATCTAAACTTCACGTTGCAGAAACCCTTCATAGTTTGGATTTTGTAACCACACGTGGGCTAATTTGACTGATAGAAGTGTGCTGAATTAGTGGATTAAGTGCCAGCCAGCATCCCAGCTTAACTAGTTCCGGCCTTAACCTTCAAATGTTAATCAAAAATCTCTTATAGTAACTCACCCTGATGCTCATAGGGTTACACATACTGTATAAGATTTTAAAAACAAAATGTATAAAGTTTTAAACAAGATTTTAACCTGAAAGGGCAGCCAATATAGCTGTATCACAAAAGGGGTTGCCTGCTCCCATTTATATCCTTTCCCAATTAATTTGTAGCAACTGGTTTATGTTGTTTAAGACAGTGGTCAACTAGACATCATCAGGTAAAGAATCCTCTATAATAAAACTCTAAGTGCTCATGTGCACTTACAACGGCGTGAATCCCTGCCTTCGTGATTTGTGCCTCCGTGCTCGATTTGCAGCGCGTGCAGCGATTTGCGACGCATGCAGCGCTTTGAGTGGCAGTTTGTCTCCTGCGGTGTGGCGGTGGTGATATGTGGCAGCGAGAGCAACAGCAGGAGGGTTCACCGCCGAGAGCAACTGCAGGAGGGTGTTCTTCGGCCTGGACGAGATGGACAGGGTGCGGGTGCTGTGAGGCGTCCGGCTGCTACTGCTGCACAGGGAAGTGGAGGGGGAGAGGGAAAGGGGGCTGCTTTGGGGAGAGGGGTGTGCTGGGGGACAGGCATCAATCTTGATTTGCTCATGGGGGGAAACAGAAGGGGGCCACGGAGAAACAGGCAGGCATGGCGCAACAGAGAAAGCCAGGGAGCCAGGGAAAGAGACAGACAGAAAGAATGACAAACAGACAGGGAGCCAGAGAGACAGCCAGCTAGCCAGCAGCCAAAGAGATAGAGACAAAGAAAAAAAAGACAGACAGACAGCGGCCAAGGAGAGAGAAAGAAAGAAAGACAAACAGATAGGGGGCCAGGGAGAGACACAGACAGAAAGAATGACAAACAGATAGAAAGCGGCCAAGGAGAGATAGAGACAGAAAAAATAACAGACAGCAGCCAAGGAGAGAGACAGAAAGAAAGAAAGACAGACAGACACAGGGGCCAAGGAGAGAGAGAGACAGAAAGAAAGACAGACAGACATGTAAGTTTCCCTTATATTATCGCTGACCTGGGCATCCATAACTAAAGACACACCTAAAACCACACCCAATACTGTGCAAGTTAAGATCTGAGTCTTAAGTTTAAGGCTCTCCACTGGGGATCACCTTCATATATTGCTTGTTTATTTTTTTAAAAAATTGTTTTCTATCCTGCTCTCCCCAATGAGCTCAGAACAGGTTACAGGTCAGCATCTATAATAATAATAATTCTCTAAGCGCACATGCGCACTTAGGAGGCTGTGGGTACCTGACATGTGCTGTGTCCGTCTGTGGCCGTATTCGGAGGCTTAAACGCATGCGCCGGCTTGGCGCATCAGACAGCAGGCGGCGGCAGTGTCCAGTAGGGAACACGTCGACGACTCCCCCCTCCCGCTCCAACTGCTGCCGCTCCTGTTTGAAATGGCCTGCTGAGGTTCAAGGCCGGCTGTAGCGAACCTCACAGGCCACTCTCCACATGGAGCACGTTCCGTCTGACGCGATCGCATCAGAGGGAACATGCTACCATATGGAGAGCAGCCTGCGAGGTTCGCTACAGCCAGCCACGAACCTAAGCAGGCCGCTTTGAACAGGAGCAGCAGTGGCGGCAGGAACCATGGATGGGTGGAGGGAGGGGAAGAACGGGAGGGGAAGCGAAAAAAGAAGAGCTATGGAGCAGGCAGGAAAGGGGGCTGTTTTGGTGGGAGGGTTGTGCTGAGTGCAGACAGCAATCATGGGGGGTGGGGGTAACAGAAGGTGGCCACGGAGCAGGCAGGCATGGCACAACAGGGGGCCAGAGGGAGAGGGAAAGGGGGCTGCTTTTGGGGGAGGGGTGTGCTGGGGGCAGACAGCAATTGGGGGGAGGGAGGAACAGAAGGGGGGCCACGAAGCAGGCAGACATTGTACAACAGGGGGAGAGGGAAAGGGGGCTGCTTTGGCAAGCAGGGGGGCCAGGGAGTCAGACAGAAAGAAAGACGCACAGACAGGGGACCAGGGAGAGACACAGACACAAAGAATGACAGACAGACAGCGTCATTCTTGAAGAGAGAGAGACAAAAAAAAAATAAAAACAGACTACAGACATCTAGCACCCGTTAGTGTAACGGGCTTAAATACTAGTACATAATATACAGTTAACGGGTTATAATTTGCCATAGTTAGAGTACAAGATTTTTCAATACTGTACAAGTTTTTAACCTAACTTGACACATACTAGGGATCTAATACCAATATACATAATATACAGTTTAAAGGTTACAATATGCTATTTTTACAATGCAAGTTTTTATCCTAACGTGACACGTACCGAGGATCTAGTAGCATTATACGTTTCTTTGTAATCCATTGCTTTACCCTACATACTTCAGCAAACCCTCCGTTCTCAAAATTATTTTTGTTTACATATCCCTTCCCCATGTTAGTCTACTAGCAGATGCATATTTTATGATACTGCCCCCTCATTGTGAAATGCTCTCTCCCCTAATGTTTGTCTCTTCTAGCCAAAGTTCCATGCTGCCTTTGACATATCCGTTTCAAAAAGCTTTTGGAATGATGGTAGCAAATTGTGATCCTGTGATGTGGATTCACTTACCAAATTCTGAATTTGTTCTGTTTGCCCTTTCCTCTTTTATCTTTGCTTCTAGTATGGGTGGTTTACTTTTCTTTCAATTTAATGGAGTTCCTTTCTTTTGTGTTAATTCTTTTAATTGTAAACTACCCTGTTATGTGTTCAGGAAGGGTGATATATGACATTGTTAATAAACCAAAATACCTTTAAATATACACTCCTCCCTCTGTATTCGCAGGGGTTAGGGGCAAAGCCGGCCCGCGAATATGGAAAATTCGCAAATAACTTTTGGGCCGACTCTGACCCACCCCTGCCTCCCTCCTACCTCCCGGACCTTATCTGGTGGTCTAGTGGTGAAATGGGGCAGGAGCAATCTTACTACACTCCTGCCCCGTACAGAGCCGTCATCATAATGGCTGCCATGAATTCCCGTTGTAGTCTACAACGGGAACTCACGGCAGCCATTTTGATGATGGCTTTGCACGGGGCAGGAGTGTAGGAAGATTGCTTCTGCCCCACGTCACCGCTAGCTCACCAGGTAAAGTCCATGCATGGCCAGTGGTCGGCGTGCAGCACAATGTGGCGAGTGGCATTGCAGACTTCCACCTGCACTTTTAGATCGCCACAGAAGCTGAAGTTGCCCAGGAAGGGGATGACGAGTAGGTTGTAGTACAGAGGTTTGAAGTACGGGGGCAACCAGAGCTGCATCCACAGGTCCACAGGCTCTCCTCTACCATCACGGACTGGCTTGCTTCGGGCTTAAGGTGCGGAGCCACGGCAGAAAGGCGCAGGGCTGGGGTGAGGAACAGGGCACCTTCTCCTCCAGATCCTCCTGTAACTTTGATCACTGCCCGAGCTTGTCCGTGTAGGAAAATCGCTCCCATGGAGGTCGAGGATGGAGAGATTCACTAGGGGGGGGGGTCGTGGGCCAAGAAAACACGAATAACTGAATCCGCAGATACTAAAACCGTGAATACAGAGAGAGGAGTGTACATAATTTGGGCTACCAGTAGTGTGATGCAAGGATCAGTTCTTAGCCATGTCTTTTTAACATTTTTGTGAGCCGTAGTCGCCTATTAAAAAATTTCTAGGCAAAATACAAACATAAAAATTTTGCAATGTTAAAAGTACATAGACATAATGCCAAATTAACTAGACATACTGGAACATGGAGGGAAGGGGGGGGGGGAGGAACTACATTCGTTGTAGGATAAACAATTAAGGTAAGTACAAAAGGGAAAAATTGTAAGGGAAAAATTAAAAGAGAGTTTTAATTAGAGATCAGTGTTTAGTAAAATTAGAGCTATAATGAGAAGGCATCTTTAAAGCTATAATGAAAATGTATCTTTAAACAAGTGGCTTTTCAGTTTCCCTTTAAAGTGGTCAAGTAATTTTTCTTCCCTTAATTCTAGGGGTAGAGCATTCCACAGCTGAGCTATGACGGAGAATATTTCTAATCATCTTGTACATATTATTTTTAAAGAGGGCATGCTTAATAATTGCTGATTGACGGATCTAGGTGTGTGCAACGGTGCATATGGAATTAACAGATTATAAATTCAGGTGTTTTTTAATTAATCATTTTAAATGGTAACAATATTATCTTATAAGCGATCCTGTGAACAACTGGGAGCCAATGAGCTTTCTTCAAGAGCGGTGATACATGATCAAATTTTTTCACATTGAGATGAGTTTTATTGCCGAGTTTTAAATTATTTGAAGGCGCTTTATTTCTTTTTGAGTTATCCCTTTAAGCAATGAATTGCAGTAATCTGATTTTGAAATTACTGATGCATGGATTAATATATTCAGAGATTTTGTTTCCAGGATTTTTGATATTGACCGAATCATTCGGAGTCTATAAAAACAGGATTTCACTACATTGCTAATGTGCTCGTGGAATGAAAGTTTCATATCAAAGATGACTCCTAGAATTTTTACTTAAGTTACTTGTTGTAAAGGGTTGTTTTTAATGCAGATTGGGCTGCATAGATTCACTCCCCCTTTCCAAGGGAACAACATTGTTTTTGTTTAGGCCACATTTAGGGCTAACATATTGTCATCAAGCTGTATTGTGGAAAGGCTGTTAGGTAAGGCTGGGAAACTTTAAGAACATAATTTAGTGCACTGGGCTGCCTACAGTTCATTTGCCCTGCCTAAGCTAAGTTCTTTGCATTTTCCTCTTGTCATTGTCTGCAGAAGTTTTGAAGAAGAAAGACACACATTAACTTACTAAAGTGTGAGCTAGCATTGAACAATGATATTAGGCAGGAGGGGGGTGGAGCCAGTGAAGAGTTTTCCCTTTCTAGTGTGGTTGTTCAGTTAACACACTTCACAACGCACAGGGATCTGAGGTTCCTTCCTCTTTTTGCAACACTATATACATTAATACACATTAAAGACAGGGTGAGGAAGAAGATATTTTTGCCACCATTTTCTCCCTGATAAAGAGTATATCTACAACACACAAAAGAGAGGTATTTTTGGAACAGAGTTTGATTACCAGTGTAGTTTTTTGTGACTTTGCATTTAAACTAAATTAAACTAAACCTTAAGTTTATATACCGCATCCTCTCTATGAATATAGAGCTCGGCACGGTTTACAAAAGTTTAATAAAGGAAGAGAACAGCACATTGAGTTTGGTGGATTGAGAATAGGGGGGGGGGGGGAGGAGAGCGTTATGTTTTTGTGAAAAGACTGGTTTTCAGATGCTTACGGAATAGTTGGAAGGAGACCTGAGTCCGCAGTGAGGTAGTAAGGTTATTCCAAAATCCTGTAATTCTGAAAAAGAGAGATTTTCCCAATTTTCCCGCATAGAGGATACCTTTTAGTGAGGGGAAGGAAAGTTTAAGTTTTTGGGTGGGCCTGGTATTGTTGAGACTCGGGGAGTTCCAAGATAGAGGGATTAGAGGAGGGAGGATGTCATGTAGGATTTTAAAAGCTAGGCAGGAACATTTAAAATGAACCCTGGCGATTATTGGGAGCCAGTGGAGTTTGGACAAAAGTGGAGAGACATGGTCAAATTTACATTTTGCGAAGATCAGCTTGGCCACGGTGTTCTGAATTAGTTAAGTCTATGAAGACTCTTTTTTGTTAGACTAAGGTAGATGGAATTGCAGTAATCTAGTTTGGAAAGGATGATGGATTGAACAAGGACGGCAAAGTGTTGTTGGCGGAAGCAGGATCTCACTTTCCTCAGCATGTGGAGGCTGAAGAAGCATGATTTTACCAGGGAGTTGAGGTGGTCATTGTGCATTTAATCCTCCATTGCCCCAGGTACATAATCTTAGATTATGAGCCTACTAGGAACAGAGAAAATGCCTGCATATATGTTTGCTTGTACCAAAGAAAAGTAATATAACATATCCATGACCCTTTACCCTAAGTACATAAGAATAGCCTTACTGGATCAGACCAATGGTCCATCTGGCCAAGTATCCCATCTTCACGGATGCCGATCTAAGTTACAAATACATGGCAAAACCCCAAATAGTAGCAGCATTCCATGTCAACAATCCAGGGCAAGCAGTGACTTCTCCCATGTCTATCTCAACATCAGTTTATGGACTTTTCCTCTAGGAACTTGTCCAAAACTCTTTTAAAACCAGCTACTTTAACTGCTCGTACCACATTTTCTGGCAACGTATTCCAGTGAAAGAATATTTCCTCCTATTGGTTATAAAAGTATTACTCTGTAACTTTGAGTGTCCCCTAGTCTTGTAAATCTTGATGCAGTAAAAAAAAAAAATCAATCCATTTGTACCCATTCTATACCACTCAGGATTTTGTAGACTTAGATCATATCTCCCCTTCATAAATGTATAGAATATCAGATTTATTTTTTTTTACTGCTGGGACTACAAGTATACTTGTATGTCCAATTTCTAGGAAATTAACATCAGGTTTGACTGACTTAAATAATAACTATCCTATTTCTGTTTTGCATTTTTTAAGTAAATTAACTGAACTAGTAGTGTGGACAAAAATTTAGAATGTTTAAAAAAACTTGTACTGCATTATAGTCATTAACACTGTTTCAGTCCAGATCAGAGATTTTAATTATCAGCAATGGAATTCTCTTCTGTGTTCATTGAAAATACGGAGCAAACTTGCTTAATGTTTGATACCTGTTCAGCCATGCTATTCTTTTGGTAGATGGTTAAATTTGGGAATGAGGAGAAGATTCTCATAACTTAACGTTGCCTTTAATGCAGTCACCATACCTGCTCCAGCCGGTTTATCGTGCATATAGTTTAGTGGAGGATTATCAAAACGGTTTATCGTGGTCTTTTCCGAGCATACTAGCAGTCTCTGATTCTGCCATGCAAATGGGCTCATCAATATTTAAACAATATTTAAACGATCACTCTGGGCGATTCAACCTTTGGCAACCAGATATCAGCAACTGATCCAGCAGCATCTCTAGCGTATGTTTTGACTGTGGTTCATGAAAAAAAAAAATAATTCCAAGATTCACACAATAGTAATTTTTTTGGGATGGGAGGAACAAAAGCTCACTTCTTGTGTTTGTGTATTATAGGCGTGTCTTATGTGTCCACTCCCTCCCACCGCCACTGCAAAGCAACTCCCCCCGACACAAATGCACCCCCCTGAAGCATCAGGAGAGATGCCCACTCCCTCCGCTACCACAGCCATCATGCTCCTGGTAACCCCATCCCCCCCAGCTTGTTCACAAAGTCTGGCCGGAGAGATGCCTACTCCCTCCGGTCAGCAGGCCTGCCTCTTCAAAATGGCGGGCCTTCCCCTTCCCACTACATCCTGGGATGCACTGTTGAGGGGCTCTTAATGACCCAGGTTGCTTAAGACCCCTCCAATAGGGTCATTCAGAGGCTTAGGCTCCTCTCCAGCGTATCGTGGCTCGCCATTTGAAGACTTGGACCTGCTGGCAGGAGATAGTAGGCATCCCTCTGGCTGGCCTTTGTGAACAAGGTATGGGGGGCGGGAGTTGTTGGAGGCAAGGTGTGTGTATATGCGTGGGGTCATCGGAGGCACAGCGGCAGTGGTAGGGAGTTGGTATCCCTTCTGCTGTGGGGGTGGGGTGGGGGGAATGCATATGTGTTAGGAGGTTTGCTTGACAGCAGTGGCAGAAGGGGGGGAGAATGGGTATCCCTCCTGCTGCCAGTGGGGGCTTATCAAGTGGGTTGCTTGATGGCAATGACAGGAGGTAGTGGGTATCCCTCCTGTCAATCTTCGACTTGGGGTCTTTTTTAAAATTTGTGGGTGTATTCTGCGCATGTGCCAATTGCTCTCACCAGCGATCGGCACATGCAAATTTAGCAACCCTCGGCAAGCCTCATTTGCATGTGTGGTTTTTTAAGAATGACTTGTCTTTTTGAAATTGTTACAACAGCGGTCATGACAGTGACCTGACAGATTTTATCACAAACATTTGAGAATCTTCTCCTGAGAGGGATAGTAAATGATGGCAGATAAAGATCTGTATGGTCCATTCGCCCAGGAAGTAGGATACAATAGATACTTTTAATATGATGCCAGCAGCAAAATGATCAGCTCACACAGCTTCTGGTTTCAGATGGTCAGTATTCATAGCATTCTCTAACCTCCTGTGTATAGGGAGGAGGCAATGAAGGGTCTGGCCTACAGAAATTGTGACTAGATCTTCACAGTGTAGAGATGACATATCAGGGGAAAATAGTCAAAGAAAAGAAAGGATTATGCATTGAATATCCAGGATCATCATGGCTCATGGGAGGTAGCCCGCCTGCCTCCTGCGAACTGAATATTGGGCCCATGGAGTGTTGTACATGGACATTAGAGACAGTTCCTGCTTGACAGAGCTTACAGTCAGTCTATCGAAGACCAACAAACAGAACAAATAAAAAAAAATTAGGGGTTTTTGCTTATTATTGGAATGATTAAAGCAATATGGGTCTTAAACAGGTGAATAAGGGGTTAAGAGCTAAATAAGCCTCCAAAAGTTGGGTTTTAATCTGGATTTGAATAGGGCCAGAGATGGAGAATGATATATACCGAAGTCTGTTCTTGATGTATAGCTTAGATGTCAGGAAGTCTGTTCTAGAATGATTTATGGCATAACAAAGTGAAAGGAACAGTTCAGAGGTGGCAGAGGAGGAGAAGGGTACAGATAAAAGTGACTGATTTGATGAATGGAGTTCCTAGGAGAGTTTAGGAATAGATGGGGTCCCCCCTTTCCCCACAGCTTTCTTCTTCCTTAGGTTCCACCTTCTCCAACTCTCTTAGCTTGTGTCCTTTCCCCTCCCCTGGTAAGATGAGCCTTCAGCTTTCTCTACCATTTCTCCAGGGTGATTACCTTCCAGTTTTCTTTCTTATTCTCCTTCCTCTCTGTTCATTTGTTCTCTCCTTTCTAGCAGTTTTTTTCCCCAAACCGTAAGCATTCATGCCAGTGCTATAGCCATGGGTGGGTTCAGGCCCACCCATGCCCACCCACTTTTGCCTCAGGACTACCTAGTAGCAGCACATCTACGTGTAGGTGGTAGAGATCCCCAGGCCTCGCCATGTAAAAACGTTGAAATCTCCTACCATGTACCTTTTAGAAAGCCGATCTTCACTGGCACACTGCTTGCTCTGACCCCACAGTCTTTCTTCTGATGCAACTTCTTGTTCCAGAGAGGCAGAGTACATCAGAAGGAAAGCTGTGGGGTTGGCATGAGCAGCGTACATCAGTCACACTGCTCGCTGCCAGCGAAGATTGGCTCTCTTAAAGGTATGCAGAAGTGGGCTTGAAACACTGGAATGCTTGGGGGGGGGGGGTGGAGGGGGGAGGGGAGGCTGAGACAATGAAGTGCCAGAGCCAGAAGAGGGAGAAATCTACACACCTGACTTGGGTCCAGACCCACCTACAATTGGGTGTCTGTTTACACCCCTGATTCATGCCCACCTCATTCTCTCTCTCCCTCTCAGAAAGACGCAGTTCTGTGCATCAAGGCACAACAACCCCCTTCTTTTCCCTCAAACCCTCCACCTTTGGCCAGCCCTTCCCCCTCTAGTGTCTTTTTTGGCCCGACTGTTCCTTGTCCCAGGAGCGTAGCATGACACCCAGATTTGGGCAGGCCTGGACCCCATTTAGGTGAGCAGAAGATTTCATCTCTCCCTCTCCCACCAAGGTGAGACGATCCGACCTTTCCCCCTGCTGCCTACCATTCAAAGAGCTGATCTTCACTGGCAGCAAACAACCTGACTGATGCACACTGCTCACACCAACCACACATTCTTCCACTCTGCCTCTGCGGAAACAGGAAATTGCGTCAGAAGGAAGACTGGGGCCAGCGCGAGCAGCATGCATCAATCATGCTGCTCACTGCCAGTGAAGGTTGTCTCTTTAAAGGTACGCAGAAGGAGAGCTTTGGGGTGATTTTAATTGGCGGGGCTTGGGGGATCCCCACCAGATACCTTATAGATGTGCTGCCACTGGGTGGGCCTGGGCCCACCTGTGGCTAAACCACAGATGGGGCCTCCAAATAGTTGTGTGGTCAAGACTAAAATGGCAGCGTAGGAGGATGCAGCGAGGGAAAGAAGAGAAAAGCCAAGCAATTGCTGTTCCCTGTATAAAATTCTGCATGGGAAGTGCAGGATTCTTTCAAAATAACTGAATTATGGAATAATATTCCTCTGTGGTTGAGAGATTTAGGCTCTCTTCAAATCTTTTGTAAACATCTAAAAACTTGGTTATTTTCCAAATTGTAAAATCTTTCTCTCCTCCATTTTTCTTTTCTATTTTTGTTTACTGTAAACTGAGTCGAGCTTTATTTATATAGAGAAGACACGGTCTATATACTTAAGTTTTAGTTTAGATCTGCATTGCGCATTTGAACGGAATTCCCTCGGGAGCAATTTAGGTACAGTAGTTATTTTCGTGTATATGCAGGACTTGCAATATGGGTTGTACCCGAGACAATGGAGAGTTAAGTAACTTGCCCAAGATCACAAGGAGCCTCAGTAGGATTCTGAAACCTGGCGTTTGTGGTTTTCAGATTACTGCACAATGACTGTATAATTCACACATGCATGGGCAAGGAACCTATTCGGCCTTTACATTAATAAGTTCAGTTCCTTGGAGAATAATTCTGATTTTTGATGGAATATGGGATGCTGCATATGAACTGGTTTCTACTTAATTTTCTTTGTATTATGGTTTTCATGTATGCTGTTTTATCTTATTGTAATTCTCATTTCTTGTGAAATTGAAAATGTGGTATATAAAATCCTGAAACTTAAATTAAGGGACCATAATGGTAGAGAGTGACGGAAAGAAAAAGCGTGGGATGAACATAGAGGATCTAGAATCAGAAAATAACAGTAAATATTGAAGAACTAAGACCAGTACTGGGCAGACTTGCACAGTCTGTGTCTGTATATTGCCGTTTGGTGGAGGATGGGCTGGGGAGGGCTTCAATGAATGGGAGGGTGTAGATGGACTGGAATGAACTTTGGTGGAGACTTCAGTAGTTGGAACCTAAGAACAGTACCGGGTAGAGCTTTGGATTCTTGCCCAGAAATAGCTAAGAAGAAGACTGGATGGACTATTTGGGTCTTTATCTGCCGTCATCTACTATGTTACAATAAAAATATAAACGCACCATATATCAATATCAATACATACGTACAGTAGGCAGGTAGAAAAACAGGAAGACATTTCTTAGCTGCTAACGGTGTTCTTTTTCCTCAGGGATCCAAGAAGGAGAGAAAAAAGGAGATAAAGGTTCTGCTGATGATAAGGTTTGTGTTGTGTGGTGATGTGTTCAGTTCAGTGACTAATTTAACCTATGAAGCCCACACGGTCCCTAATGGACCTTGTCTGGGAATTTAACACCCTAGAGGTGCTCTGCTTTGACAGCTCTGTCACTACAAACTAAAGCTGTAAAATTCTGTTTTCTCTATTCCCTACACCACTGCATTCCTGCAGGTAACATGTTTTGTACATTTTTCTAACTTTAATTTGTTGACCTAAGTGCATTTCTCATAACATTTCATCAGAATACTAAGGAATATTCCTTCTGATGAAGTCAGACCTGCTGAAACACAGCCATGTCAAGATGTTTATATGACTGAGTTTGCACTCTTATGAACTTTGCTATTTATCTTTGCTATTTATTGCACTCTTATGTACAGTGCTATTTTCTACAGTGGATTAAAGTTGATATAGAATCCTGAACATTCAGATGTGCCACTTTGTTTTGCTTTCTGCTGTGTGTTATGTGGGATACTTTCTCCTTTTTTGTTTTCTGGTTCTCTTCTACACCCATGTCTGAAAGACAATCCCAATTATCTTCCCAAATGATGTAAAATACAGGCAACTGAATCTTTGGGAAAGTTCTATCAAAACCAGATCGAAATGGAAGGCTCTATTTGTGACTTATAAAGAGTTGTACAGATTATTGTCCTTTTTATACAGGCAGCCCCCAGGTTATAGACATCCGACTTATGTCGGACTCGTAGTTACAAATGCGGGTCAGGCGGGTCCAGCTTCTTCGCTCCTCTCCTCTCAAGTAGGCCTCCTTGGACATCTTAGAGCTGGCATGGTGGCAGCCAGAACAAAGATAAACACCCGCGCGGGAGAAAAGCACAAACTTGGGACACAGAATGGAGGAAGGGAGGGAGAGGGGCACATTGGAACATGTGAGAGAGTAGACGTGTTGGGACACAGAAGGGCGGGAGCATGAACTTGGGACAAAAGAATGGAAGGAGTGAGGGAAAGAGATGCTGAGATGGGGAGGGAATAGAAAGGGAGCATTGTTGGACATGGCTTTCTCAGTGAGAAGGAAAGAGCACATGAGGGAGGAAGGAAGAAAGAGGATAGTTGTTGGGCATAGGGATGGATTATTGGCATGATGGTTGGAGAGGAGTGAGGTAGAGATGCATGGGGAAGAGAGATGAGAGGGAGATTTGTGATGCAAGAGAGAAGAATGTTGGACATGGTGGTGGAGGGAACGGAGGAAGAGATGGATGGGGAGATGCTATCAGGTGCTATAGAGGGGCCTCAATGAGGTGGAGAAAGTGGGAAGAATACTAGGATCAAACTTTGGGAAGGAAAAAGAGTTTTCCACAAATCTATGCTAGTCCAGAGAGATTTGTAGTCTTCCTTCCCTTGCAAATCTGACATTCCTACCCACTGTTCTTTCAAGCTAACTAGGCCAAATACACACAGATTCTCACATGTTCTGAGTTACATACAAATCTGACTTAAACAGTTTTAAAAAGGAATTTGTTCTTAACCCGGGGACTGGCTATACTTTTTTTTTTTAACTTTATTGATTTTAAAACTAATAAACAGTGCCAAACAAATAAAGAATAGTAGGTATTACATACAATGCACTATTATCTGTACAGGTAACTTATATATCATTCAAGATTTTCAATACATATATTAATTAATAATACATTTTAACACAATATATGATTTAAATACATCTTAAAGTTACCTAAATGCCATCATCAGTATTTATTTATTTCCCTCCCTTCCCCCCTTCCCCCATGGATGTGTATAGGTAATGAACTAAAGAAATATATCATATCTCCATAAATTTAGTTAATGAGCACCAAACTTTATTAAATACACTACTAAATCCCCTACATTTCGTGTTTATTCTTTCATATTTGTATATAGTGCATACATTCATGGAAAAATCATGACAGAATAAGGACTGGCTATACTTTAATAAAAAGATTTAAATATAAAATCATAAATGTTCAAGGCTTGTGCAGACGAGGACAGTGTCCACGGAGATGGGATGGGGACTGGGACAGAGCCCATGGGCAAGGGACGGGGATTTGGGACAAATTTTGTCCCTATGTCTTTCTCTAGTTAGTATCCCTGTGCCCATCCCCTGATCCATCCAGTCTCGGAGGTGACAGGCTCTGTATTTCTGTTCCAGTATGTTTCTGTTTTTTTTAGTTCAAAATTTTTATTGAAGTTTTGTGATAACAACAGAAAATACACATGTACAGTGAATACAAACAATGAGTCATAGCATAAGAAAGTCAGCAAACTATGATAGAACAAATGAGAAGAAATGTAGCACAAAGTAGAAAAAAAAGATGGACAACTTTTTAATTTTGATCTGTCTCTTTGTTTCCTCTGCAGAATAAGAAGACTCAGCTAGGTTTCATGCAGACTCATTATTTTGTGGCACTTTACCGCTTTAAAGCTCTGGAGAAGGATGACTTGGATTTCCAGTGAGTTACAACTTTCTGGTGCATCCCCCATCCCTGGATGTGAAACTAGGCGCTATGACCGATGACTTTGTTATTTAGGCATTAATATTTAAGGTGTGTACAGCTATATTTGGGAATGATCTGGATACCAACTTGTTAAATCAAACACTCAGAACCACTGGTAAAAACCAAAATGACACTGAAGGCGTTTCATCTACAAAGGAACAAGCCTTAGGTTATGGAGTTTCACCCACTTTTGGTTTTCTTGTAAAGAAATTCCTATTCTCCTGCTCCTCTTTACATCACTGGCTTGAACCCAACCTACCTACTTTTCACTATATTTTTTATCTTTATTAAATCTCTTGTTAATCTAAAAAAAGGCTCTCTAATTCATTATTAACTAACTTATTATGGACTTTATGGACTTCATTAAGAGGAGCAGGAGAATAGGAATTTCTTCTCAAAAAAACCCGAAGTGGGTGAAGCTCCATAACCTGAGGCTTGTTCCTTTGTAGATAAACTTTTAAGGTAACATTTCTTCTCCCCCACTGGCTAAATTTTGGCTGGAGCGAATGTTACTTGGATAAAATTTAGGTGGGCAAAGAGGCAGCGTTGGAGATGTTCCCAGAGCATAGTTCGACTTTGGTTGGTGATCACCACTGGCTGGCCAGATATTTGGGTAACGATGGTAATGTGTTTCAGGCTGAATCTCTGGATAAAGTTAACCAGACAAAATTGTTCAGTTAATTTGCCTGTATCCAACAAGCTTTATACTTTATAGGGAGGGTGTACATGTGCAGGGTAAATTCTTTTAAGCTCATTACCCTAACCATTCTATTCTTCACATACACAAACAAGGCCATGGATTGTGCTGTAGAGTTAATTAAATGAGATACAATAGGTTGATTTGTATAAATCAGCTGTACATGGACATCAGTTATGAAATGTAAATTTCTATTCTTTTTACCCCTTCAGGGCAGGGGACAGGATTACAGTTATCGATGATTCCAATGAAGAGTGGTGGAGGGTAAGAATTGGAGAAGGGCAGTCGCTGGGTGCAATTTTCAATCTCCTCATCCCAGTGCTTGACCTCTTCTGGCACAGGCTATGAAACTTAACACTGGTCATGTTGCAAAGCTGAAAGGTTTAAAGATGTATCTCTAGTTGAATCACTCCCACTTACCAGCCCCTGGACAGCCTCCCTATGTAGAAAGAATATAGACCTTTTAGTCACAGGGACAGTATGCTTTACAGTGACTGCTGCTGTGGGACAATGTTGATGAGGCTGATGTGTTTGATTTGTTCTACCTAATACGCTTGGCATGCAGTTGAGATATCATGGTGTCAACCGCTATATGTGCATTTTGCCTGAGATTTTCACATGACTACAACCTTCTGTCTTTGCAAAAGTAGCTTGTCATTTGATCAGGATGTAGCTTTGGCTTGCCAGAGCACTGCGAGAGGCTATAGTTAAGATTTTAAGTGAGGCATGCTATGCTTTTTCAGTTTGAGGTGAAAAACACCAATTCAAATACTTTCAAAGAATCGAGAAGTGCAATAATCCCCACTAATACTCGGGCCATGGAGTGTTGTTCTCTCCTGAAACTACTAAATTGGAGAGTAAAAGGTTTTAAGATTGTGCTTACATTTAGTAAATATTGAAGGCAGTCATTTTCTCATGGGGTTGCTCTACTTGGAATCCGAAGAAATTTAAGGGTAGCAAGAGCCCCGTGACTTGTTTTCACCCTCTGATATCTTCTCTTGGTTCTAGGGTAAGGTTGGAGAGAAGGCAGGATATTTCCCAGCCAACTTCATAATTCGTGTCCGTGCAGGAGAACGGGTATATAAGGTCACCCGTTCTTTTGTTGGAAATAAGGAGATTGCACAGATCACACTGAAGAAAGATCAGGTGGGTATATTCCAGTTACCTACTTTATGTGCTGGATGGAAAAGATCCTTGGTTTATACCAGTGTTCTTCAACCACCAGTCTGTAGAAATTTCCTGCCGGTCCACAGGGCTGGCACGTGCATTGCACCCGAGACAGTGTTCTTCAGCCGCTGGTCCACGGTGCGATCGATGCAGCGTTGTCTTTGCGCCGGCTCCCTCTTCCTCAGTGCTGCAGTGCACAAAGACAGGGGCAATGGCTCCTACGCGCTTCCTGCGCCTGAACCGGAAGCCTTCTCTCTGACGTCGCAACGTCAGAGAGAAGGCTTCCGAATGAGATGCAGGATGCGCGAGGAGCCGCTGTCCGTGTCTTTGTACACTGCAGTACTGAGGAAGAGGGAGCCGGCCCGAAGACAACACCGGGGGCGGCATAAAATGGCCAGGAAGGAGCAGGCCAGAAGTTAAGGCACAGCATGGAGGGAGGGAGACAACAAAGGTAGGGGGAATGATTTTAGTTTTGAATTTAGTGATTGATTTACATCTGCTGTCTGTTCAGGAAGAAATGCATTTGTTTCTTTTCTTCTGGGGTTGTACTGTATGCGAAGTCTTGCATCTTAGGGTTTGTTTGTATATATTAGTACTTTTAGTTTTTGGTCCCGTATTTGCATGGGGTTATCTGTGTTCTGGTAGGAATGAATATTGAGAAGCATACAGTTTGCTTTGTATAGTTTAATTTTGTGGTTGACCATTATGTGTTGTTAATAAAATTATATTGTGTGTTTGTGTGTGTACAGTATATATGAAAAATGAATGGAAAAAATGGTGTTACAATTAGTACTTTTATAGGAGCGGGGCCTGGGGCAGAGATTGGGTGGAGATGGGTGTGGTCTGGCCCACGACTTAGCCCAATGTTCTTCAACTGCCAGTCTGCGGACTGGTGCCGGTCCACAAAATAACTATTTTATTTCTGCCGGTCCATAGGTGTCAGAAGGTTGGTTTAAACCACGATCAGTAGCTAAATCAGTTAAAGGTGGGCCATTATTCCCAATCATGATTGCATTCACGTCTCCCAAAGCATGGCCCAACCATTAGATTATCAACAGTGCTGTCCTTGCAAAGCTACTAAAACTATGGTCAAACTGTGGGACAGTCACTGCCCTGTGAACTGTTACCAAAATATGGGCAATCATTCTCAGCTTTGGTCAGCCATTTCAAATCATGACCAAACAAGGATGTCAGATCTTATAATAATCTCTGCCCGTTGGTAGAATTTTGGATTTGAGCTAGTGTACACTGTTCTGCCAGTGGCATCAAAATTAAATAATACAGCCAATTAGTTCTGGAAATTAGTCACACGTAGTAGATGAGAAGGAGCTCTCTGCCTGAAAATCTCCATTTTAAGTGGCTGGACTGAACAGTATGTAAGAAACGATAGGGTGGGAGATGTTCTTAATGGACTCAATAGGAAGATGAGAGCAGATCTGTCAATGAGAATCGTAGCAAAAGGAAGATATAGAAGAAATCAATTTCAGAGGGGAGACAGTGAGAGGGAAATGAAGGAATGTTATGATGTGCTACAGAAAAAAAAAAAATCACATTTTCCAACCTCTAAGAGTTACTAGTTTGTCCTCAGACACAGGCTGAGTCAGTGATTTCATCACATGTGTGAAGGGATTTGTAGTTCAGGTTCCTTTTTTTTTCTTCCTAAAATTTAGTTTATTTCATTTCATATGATGGACCACCTTTCCCCTAAAGCGGCAATGTGGTTTCACAATATCATAAAAATAGTCATGGAATAGGTGTAAGTCAGAGAAATTTAAAGGCTAGGCGAAACCAGGGAGGTGTGTGAGAGGAGTACAATTTGTATTGGTTCCACTGGCGGAGAAATAATAGTTAATGGGATGTACAGGGCTGGATTAATATTATTTTGGACCTTAGGCAAACATAAATTTGTCGGCTCCCCTACCACGGCCCCCCTCCGCCACCATTAATTCACCTCTCCAGAAGTAGCAGGGAAAAGTGCAGAGCCTATCTGTGGGTATGATAGCAGTAATAGCTTATGAGTGAGAACGGGGACTATGCAAACACATGCTTTGAATGGAGAAGCTTAATGGGTAGAGCTGGAGAACAGCCAAGTTACCCAGTTCAAAAGGGAATCGCAATCCTGGATATCTGTAACCCTAAACTGGTTCATTGTGGGTCCTGAAGTGCTGATTTCAATTGGTGGTATCAAGAACTACACTTCCACTTCCGTATTTGCGGTTTCATTAACCATGGTTTTTGGTTATTTGCGGTTTTTTGAATGCAGGCTTCTCCCCCCCAATTTACATCACAGGAAATTGGGGGAGGAATCACCCGAAACCTGCAGCCAAGATGGAGCCCGCTGAACTGACAGGATCCAGCGTAGAGAGTTGCGCGGGGACAGAAATCCCACCCGTCCCCACCCGTCCCCGCCAAAATCCCACCCATCCCCACCCGTCCCCGTGAGGAATCCCTCCGTCCCCACCCGTCCCCGTGAGGAATCCCTCCGTCCCCACCCGTCCCCGCGAGGAATCCCCTCCGTCCCCACCCGTCCCCGCGAGGAATCCCCTCCGTCCCCACCCGTCCCCGCGAGGAATCCCCTCCGTCACCATCCTTCCCTATAAACTTCAGAAATAGTTATTTTATTTAATTATGCTACTGAATTAAAGGCTCTGGTAGAGACCCATTTACAAATAAGCAAAGAGACTATTAATTTGGAAATATTAATTGGGAAGAATACATACTTTGTAAATGGGTTTCTACCAGAACCTCTAATGTAAATATAAAATATAAATACTCAGCTGATGAGAACCCACAAACTGTCAGCTGAGGACTTCCTTTGCAGTTGGGGTCCCTTTTGCCAAGCTTGGCAGGCAGCAGTAGCGTCCCTGAGTCACAGATGCTGGCACCTCAGTGGCTCATGGATGCTGCCAGCGACTGCTGCGCTTGGTGGAGGGGAGTTCTGACCATCTCTAGAGGAGGTCCTCTGCTGGCGGTGCTTGGGGATCCCCACCAGTCACAGCAAGGACCAACAAGTACTTCAACACTGTAGAAATAAAACCAGAAATGCATTTCCTTTTCTTTTGAACACAAAACAAAGATATCTGCCATATACATTTCCCAAGGCAGATGACTCTATGCAATGTCACCTCGGTAACAAAATACAAAAATAGACAAATACACCCCCTCCCTTTTTACTAAACCACAATAGTAGGTTTTAGCACAGGGAGTTACGCTGAATGCCTCGCGCTGCTCTCAATGCTCATAGGCTCCCTGCGCTAAAAAACAATATTGCGGTTTAGTAAAAGGGAGCCATAGTGCAAAATATAGACAGCAGATATAAATTCTCAAAACAGACACATTTTGATCACTAAATTGAAAATAAAATCATTTTTCCTATCTTTGCTGTTTGGTGATTTCATGAGTCTCTGGTTGCACTTTCTTCTTCTGACTGTGCATCCAATCTTTCTTCCTTTCTTTCAGCCTCCTGTATGTTTCCTCTCCTCCAGACCTCATTCTCTCCCCCAACTTTTTCTTTCTGTCTCCCTGTTCCCCCTTCTTTCTGTCTCTCTGTCTGCCCCCTTTCTTTCTTTCTCCGTGCCCTCCCCCAAGCCACTCGGTTTGCTGCCACCGCCATCGGGGAATAGTCCCCAAGCCACCGCTGTCCCAAGCTTTCCCTGCAGAAGCGTCGCGCTGACCAGCATTCCGCTCCCTGACGTCAATTCTGACGTAGGAGAGGAAGTTCCGGGCCAACAAGGCATTTCTCCTCATTCCATCCAGCCTGAGCCCCATCTCTCCTTGATCCAGCATTTCCCTTCTGTGTCTGTCAGAATTACCATTCCACCTATTTTCCAGCATCACCCTTCTTTGTGTCCATCTCACCTATATCCCTATCTCACCACTTTTTCAGAATCTTCATTTGTCTCTGTCCTTGTCTTTACCCCATATTCACCATTTGCCCTTTCAATGTCTTTATCTCCCCCCCCACACACACTTTTTCAGCATTACTTCTATGTCTCTATTTCACCTCCTCTTCATGTCCCCTCTGTATCTCTATCCTTATTCAGAAGGTCCTGCTTACCCTTTCTCTTCTTTGTGTCACTATCTCCATTTTCAGCTTTCCCCTCTTTTCCTTTGTTACTGCACCCTGTAGCCAGAATCTTTCCACCCTCTCTCCACTCCGGCCCAGCCCAGTATGAAATATTTCCTTTTGTTTCTCTCCCCTCTCTCTTCTCCTCCCTCACCCACGAGTCCTGCATCTGGCCCTCTCCCTTCTACCTGCACCTGGCAACACCCCCCTGCTCCGCGGCTCTCTTAAGCAACTCGTCAGCAGCGGTGATCAAGACAAGCTGCCGACATCGAGGCCTTCCCTCTACGAGTCCCACCTTTGTGGAAAAAGGAAGTTGAAACAAGCGGGACTCGCAGAGGGTAGGCCCTGACGTCAGAAGCTTGTGTCGATCGTTGCTGCTAAGTTGCCGAAGAGAGCCGCAGGTAGAAGGGAGAGGGAGATAGGAAGGCTGTAGAAGCTCCGGAGCATGACACCGAACCCGGCCAGGATGATTTCTTTTTCAGGCTGCTGCTGCCGCTGCCATCCCCCACCCGAAATGACAAAAAAACAGCCTAATGCCCGCGTCGGGAAATAGCCATGCTGAGCAGTGAGCTCAGCATGTACACAGATGAAAGCCTTGCTTGCTGATTGGTCCGGCGGCACGGTGGGACGGGGCCGCCGGACCAATCAGCAAGCAAGGCTTTCATCTGTGTACGTGCTGAGCTCACTGCTCAACATGGCTATTTCCCGACGCGACGCCAGACTTGTAAGCTGCATCTTGCATCGCCAGAATTTAGGTAGGCTGTTTTCATCCCCGTGGGAGTCCCGTGGGCAAGGGGGCGTCCCCGTGGGAGTCCCGTGGGTCAGGGGGGCATCCCCGTGGGAGTCCCGTGGGCCAGGGGGCGTCCCCGTGGGAGTCCCGTGAGCCAGGGGGGGAACCCGCGGGATCCCCGCGGGACCCGCGGGATCCCCGCGATCCCCGTTCCCGTGCAGACCTCTTATTCCAGCGCTGTTCCCAGAGGCCCGCCACCGAGCGTGCACATGCCTGCAACTCAGCGGGCACACGCCGACTCTGTACCTGGTATTTGCCGGCGCCAGGTATGCAGTCTGATCCGGAAATCCCCCGCCAAACCACAGCTGATGCTGCCGCTGCACAAACTCCCCGAAAGCGACTCCCTGTCATTTCTGCTCCCAGCCCGCAGCCAATCCCCTTCCAACTTTCTCCACTCCTGAGCAGGCACATTGAACCCACAGGCTGGTCCCAGCGCGCACGGATGGAGGGGTGGTGGCAGGTTATTGCTCTCTCCCTCGCGCAGTGGTGTATCCCTGCGCCCTGTTCTGGAAGTAGTTCTCAGGATTCAGACCACACTTTCCTTTACAGCCGGTGGTATTTGCCCAAGCGATACACAGAGAAAATCGCTGCACAGGAACAGGTCAGATTATTTGCAGTTTTGTGCCTTTTCTAGGTTTTTTTAACAGAAAAGCAGCGAATAGCATACAAAAAATTATTTGTGCTTTTTCTGTATTTGCGGCCATGCTGTTTCCTATCACCGCGAATACGGAGGGGGAAGTATACATATAGAACACTTAATTGGGGATGTAAGTTCAAATACAGGACTGGCCAAAAGTTTCCCTCTTGGAGATGTGTTACTTGGCAGCTCTACAACAGTGGGCTGAGAATTGGGGAAGCTGGGGAAGTTATTTTCACTCTCCGTTGACTGGTACAAAGGGTAAATTGCTCAAAAGTGTGATATTTAAGGGCAATGTGTACAAGATATAAATTTAAAAAGTTTTACAAGTGAAAAAAGGTTCACAAATGTAAGAAGCAAAGCAAAATATTTAGGTTTTGCTTTTTTAAAATGCTTCTGAAAGGATATAGGCAGAGTGGAGGGAAATCTTAAGTGTTACCTCTTCCGAGATGCATATAACTGCTGAACAGATTTGGAAACAGCCAGGGTTATTTAATAATCTTTATTCCCTAGCTTCCTTATTGTTGCTTACCTTTCATGTTTTCTTTACTTTTAAATTGTAGTTCTCCCCATTTTCCTATTGTTTTATGTTTGTGATGTATTATTTAGTCGGTACTTATTTGTTCATTGTCTTCCCCTTTTTAATACGAATTGTAAAATGCTTAGAAATCTTGATTTACATTTTATCAAAATTTTAATGAAACTTGAGGGAGAATTAGGACAGCATTCAAGGAATTTGCCCAAGGAGTTTAATAGTTACCGTATTTTCACGCATATAACGCGTGCGTTATACGCGTTTTTACCTACCGCGCATACCCCTCGCGCGTTATACGCGTGAGCGCGGTATACAAAAGTTTTTCTACATAGTTCCCACCCCGCCCGACGCCCGATTCACCCCCCCCAGCAGGATCGCTCGCACCCCCACCCCGAACGACTGCTCGCACGCGCTCCCACCCGCACCCGCATCCACGATCGGAGCAAGAGGGAGCCCAAGCCCTCTTGCCCGGCCGACTCCCCAACTCCCCGACAATATCAGGCCAGGAGGGAGCCCAAACCCTCCTGGCCACGGCGACCCCCTACCCCCACCCCGCACTACATTACGGGCAGGAGGGATCCCAGGCCCTCCTGCCCTCGACGCAAACCCCCCTCCCTCCAACGACCGCCCCCCCCAAGAACCTCCAACCGCCCCCCCAGCCGACCCGCGACCCCCCTGGCCGACCCCCACGACACCCCCACCCCCCTTCCCCGTACCTTTGGTAGTTGGCCGGACAGACGGGAGCCAAACCCGCCTGTCCGGCAGGCAGCCAACGACGGAATGAGGCCGGATTGGCCCATCCGTCCCAAAGCTCCGCCTACTGGTCGGGTTGGGCCCATGTGCCTCAGGCCGCGCCCCCAGGTGGGACCTAAGGCTCCAGGGCCTATTCTGATTGGCCCACGCGCCTTAGGCCCCACCAGTAGGCGGAGCTTTGGGACGGATGGGCCAATCCGGCCTCATTCCGTCGTTGGCTGCCTGCCGGACAGGCGGGTTTGGCTTCCGTCTGTCCGGCCAACTACCAAAGGTACGGGGAAGGGGGGGTGGGGGTGTCGTGGGGGTCTGCCAGGGGGGTCGCGGGTCGGCTGGGGGGGCGGTCGGAGGTTCTTGGGGGGGGCGGTCGTTGGAGGGAGGGGGGTTTGCGTCGAGGGCAGGAGGGCCTGGGATCCCTCCTGCCCGTAATGTAGTGCGGGGTGGGGGTAGGGGGTCGCCATGGCCAGGAGGGTTTGGGCTCCCTTCTGGCCCGATATTGTCGGGGAGTTGGCGGTCCTTCGGGGTGGGGGTGCGAGTGGTCCTGCCGGGGGGGGGGGGGGTGTCGGGACAGCGCACGGAGAGTCGGGGCAGTGCACGGAAAGTCAGGGAGGGTGAACGGAGAGTCGGGACGGCGCACGGAGAGGCGGGGCAGTGCACGGAAAGTCAGGGCGGGTGAACGGAGAGTCGGGACAGCGCACGGAGAGGCGGGGCAGTGCACGGAAAGTCAGGGAGGGTGAACGGAGAGTCGGGACAGCGCACGGAAAGTCAGGGAGGGTGAACGGAGAGTCGGGACAGCGCACGGAGAGGCTGGGCAGTGCACGGAAAGTCAGGGAGGTTGAACGGAGAGTCGGGACAGCGCACGGAGAGGCGGGGCAGTGCACGGAAAGTCAGGGAGGGTGAACGGATAGTCGGGACAGCGCACGGAGAGTCGGGGAGGGCAAAAGGAGAGTCGGGGTGGCCAGAGGAGAGTCGGGGCGGGCGAAAGGACAGTCGGGCTGCATGCGCGTTATACCCGTGAGCGCGGTATACAAAAGTTTTTGTACATAAAATCGTGGTTTCTGCGCGCTATACCCGTGTGCGCATTTTACACGGGTGCGCATTATCTGCGTGAAAATACGGTAACAGGGTAAATTCCATGGGCTGAAAACTTACCTCCACTTTGTATGTGCCCAAACCTCTCCACTCCAGCCCAGATGAGAGGCAATCAGCCAGCGCCAGTCCCTCTCCTTTTTTCTGGCCTCTTCCCTACTGGCACCCCTCACTAGCATCTCAGGGCTCGTCTGAAGGGCCTATGCGAATGTGCGGACATCGACGTGATGACCGTGCACTTCCGGGTGCCTCAAGCTGCGGCCACTACCTTGTGTGCCGCAGCTTGAGAAAGTTTGCAGGCCACTGCTATAAAGTATACATATTGAGATCTTAAGTCTGTCCCCATGCGCCTTATGACATAGACCACCAGCCATTTTAGTAGCCCTCTGGCCCAACTCTTAAAATGGTTAGTGAGCTACGTCATAAGGTATAAGTGGCCGGACTTAGATATTCCAGTTCTGTACTCAGATGATATGTAATTTGAGCAGAAGCAGGCCAGCAGATACTAAATAATGACCAGATCATCTCAGCATAGTACTGATCCTAAGAAGAAAATACAGTGATACCTTGGAATCCGAACACCCCAGTACCCGTACAACTTGGAATCCGAACGAAAATTTTGCCCCGGAATCCGAATGCTGCTTTGGAATCCAAACGCCCTGCACATTGTTCGTGTGTGTTTGCGCGTACGTTTCCCCAGCACTCGGGCCACCCATACATCGTAATAGAAGACCCAAAAAGGAGTAGAAAAACTTTCTGGGACAAAAAGAGGTAAGCAGGAGATAACCTACTGTTACATTACTCAAATTAGTAGGTTTTAGGAGTACATAAGTCTTGATTTATCAAGTAAAACAATTGCGTTGTAAAGGCAGTGAGATTTACAGACAATGATTCACGCAATTTTTCCACTTACAATAATGCCAAAATGGGACAGTTTTTGGTTTTAATATCGAAAAACCGTAAATACAGGGAGGCAGGAGAGGGCAGCTGGAGCACTGGCGAGTGAAGGAAATCACTTGCAGTATGCTCCGACCGCCTCTTCCTGCACTAAAGTCAGGCTTCACCAATCAGGAGCTGCTTTGACACACAGCTCCTGATTGGTAAAGCCCGACTTTAGCACAGGAAGTCCCGGTTGGAGAATACCGCGAATGACCGGGGGAACACTGTATACAAGAACTATAAGAGGAGATGGAAAGATTAAATAAGAAGAAAAGCAGGAAAGGGGCGGGAACAGAAAAGGAAAGACATAAGAACATAAGAATTGCCGCTGCTGGGTCAGACCAGTAGTCCATCCTGCTCAGTAGTCCGCTCACGCGGTGGCCCTCAGGTCAAAGACCAGTGCTCTAAATGAGTCCAGCCTCACCTGCGTACATTCCAGTTTAGCAGGAACTTGTCCAACTTTGTTTTGAAACCCTGAAGTGTGTTTTCCCCTTTAACAGATTCCGGAAGAGCGTTCCAGTTTTCCACCACTCTCTGGGTGAAGAAGAACTTCCTTACGTTTGTACGGAATCTATCCCCTTTCAACTTTAGAGAGTGCCCTCTCATTCTCCCTACCTTGGAAAGGGTGAACAGTCCATCTTTATCTACTAAGTCTATTCCCTTCAGTATTTTGAACGTTTCGATCAAGTCTTCTCTCAGTCTTCTCTTTTCAAGGGAGAAGAGGCCCAGTTTCTTCAATCTCTCACTGTATGGCAACTCCTCCAGCCCCTTAACGAAAAAGAGTAGAAAATACTGAAAAATATATAAAGGGTAGGGCTAAGATGGAATGCAAGGTTAAATAGAAGTCAGATAGGTTTCAAAGAGGGCCCGTTTATTAGCAGTTTTGGTGTTCAAAGGCATAGTTGCAGAAATTAACACTTCACGTCTATGTTGAAGTAATACAGATTGCAACCAAAAATGCACATTATGCGAATCAAAGGATTTTCTAATAGACAAAACTAGTCTCATAGAAATAATAATAAGAGTATTAAACAAAGCATGATGAGAGACTGGAATCTGACTAGAAGGAGCCTCTGATTTAATTATAATTATGCTACTAGATATATTGGTGTGTAAATAAAAAATAGACCGCATAACAGACCATACATCATTCCAGAAGGTCTGTTAAGCAAGTACATTCAAATAGCATGTGCAATAAGGTTCCTGGAAGTGACTTGCAATTCCAGCATTTATTGGAGGAAAGAAGTCCAGCTCTGTGAAGCTTCTGAGGCGTCCAGTTCGTTCTATGATGTCATGAAAACATAGATTGTAATGAGTTAGCGAAAGGAATTGATCTAAGGGTTCTGGACCAAAAGTGAGTCCAACTTTTTTCCAGTATATGACACTGAAGGTCCAGTTCCCTAGAA
This sequence comes from Geotrypetes seraphini, assembly GCF_902459505.1. Taxonomy (NCBI): domain Eukaryota; kingdom Metazoa; phylum Chordata; class Amphibia; order Gymnophiona; family Dermophiidae; genus Geotrypetes; species Geotrypetes seraphini. The sequence goes on from NC_047086.1 coordinate 213,112,511, forward strand.
TTTTGTAGAGAAACCTGGGTATTGAATTGAAAGTTAATAAGCGTCTTTTAGATGCTAGATGCTACATGTCCCTTAAGTGACAGCATGGAAAAAAGGGAGAACAGTGAAGGAACAGCCCTAGTGATAGTAAGTAAAATCTTTGGTTTTTTTAATTACCCTAGTAAGTTGAAGCCATTGATAAAACATCTTAATTTCTCCTCCTTTTCTGATGTTTGGGGTATAGTGTAAGGTAGATAGGAGGAATTGTTATGGAAAAATCGAGTGATTTGCATGTTAGCTGTATCAAGAATTGCATTGCTGTATAGGTGGTATGTGAGAGCAATCCCATGCTGTCTATATATGATGATTGTTGTGGTTTATTTTGATTAATAAAGATTGATTTAAAAAAAAAAAAAAAAATCCCACCTAGGACCATATACATTAGAATGACAAGTGGCTGTTTGCATGATCAGAGTTGTCAATTCAGGGCTTGAAACATGCACAGCAGAAGGTAGATAAACAACAGATAAATTGATGATGTTGAATTTAACTGGATTAAGAGTGATTCGGAGCTGTGGTGCATGCATGGAGAATGCTTGATTAGTGAGAGAGAGTCGGAATAAATTACTGCTACCCTGCCACCCTGCTTGTGCATGCAGCTACAGAGAGATGGAGATGCCTGGGTCACAGCCCAAGATTTATTGCCGTTGAGTCAAGTCTCAGTGGTGCAAAGTAGCTGCTGCTTTGATCCAAAAAATCAGGCTAGGAATCAAAAGTTCAAATTGGAAGAATAGACTCGGAGGTGTGGGTTCATTAAAAAGAGTGCGTGGAGAAGGGCAAGGTATCTGGGATACTGTTGCAAATCAGGGGGTAGCCGGGGCTTGGCTTGTAAACACCTTGACTGTGGAGTAGAGAGTTGCACGGGGACAGAAATCCCACCCATCCCCACCCATCCCTGCCAGGATCCTCTCCGTCCCCACCTGTCCCCGCCTGGATCCTCTGCATCCCCACCCGTCCCCGTCAGGATCCTCTCCGTCCCCACCCATCTCCGCAAGGAATTACCTCCATCCCCGCCCGTCCTCATAAAAAGCAGCAATTACTTCTGATAGGATCATCAATTCCACAGTTTCTTTTGTGTTTCCACTGCTGTTTTCCTTGTGGAATCTCTTTGGTGGAACCCTTTTTTTGTTTTCTGTTCAGGTAATTAACTTATAAACCCCCTCTTTTACTAAGGCTGACGTATCCATTATATTATATGGACGAACCCTGCTTCCAAAGCCTTCCATCCCCGTGGGAGTCCTGTGGGCCAGAGGGGGGGTTCCCATGGGAGTCCCATGGGTTAGGGGGGATTACCGCGATCCCCGTTCCCGTGCAGACCTCTGCTGTGGAGTGTAGCAGCTTTGGGCTTTAAAGTACTGGAATGGCTGTCGGATAATCAGGCTGGCACACACTGGGAAAATAGTAGGTTAACAATAATGATAGCCTGGATCAGTGTCTTTAAAGTGCAGCGAATGCAGGAGGTGCAGCATACAAAAGCTGATGCCACCGCTGTGAGCTGAGAGGCAGGACTTAAATAGCAATTCAGCTCATGAAGGCAGAAGAATGACAATGTCAGCTTGAGGGTCTTTGTGTGCTTAGGGTAGGTGGAGAGTAAGAGGCTTCCTGACTAGGCACGGGGTCCACATTCTGAAGCTGTGGTGTCTGGAGCTCTGGCTCTTGAAAGGGGAATAGCAATGGCCGGAGAGCCCGGGGGGGGGGGGGGGAAATCACCTACTCTACAGACACATAGGGCGCTCACGCACTCATTCACACATAGGGCTCCTTTTACTAAGGCGCGCTAGCGTTTTTAGTGCACGCAGGATATTACCGCGTGCTACGCGGCTCGAATTAATGCCGGCTCAATGCTGGCGTTAAGGTCTAGCGCGTGTGGCAATTTAGCGTGTTAATGTCCTAACGCACCTTAGTAAAAGGAGCCCATAGTTTGCACGCTAAGCATTTCTTAAAATTAAAAAAACTATTGAAGTGTGATAGCAGTAAAAAAGGTAGAGAAAATGACAGGAAAACATTTCTGGCTTTCTAAAATTACTCTATCTTGAGCAGAAAAACATAAATCCACTCCAAATGTACCTCTCAAATTCTTGAATACTAATGGCAAAAACCTTGACTTCCTGGCACTCCCAAGAGAGTTACTACTATTATCACTTAAATAGCACTGAAAGGCATACGCAGTGCTGTACATTTTGACATTTATAGACGGTCCCTGCTCAGAAGAGCTTACAATCTAACTTGAACAGACAGACATGACATATAGGGTTGGGGGATGCAGAAGCCAAGATGAGAGGAGTTAGGAGTCGAAAGCATCCTTAAAGAGGTGGGCTATTAACTGGGGCTTGAACACTGCCAGAGAAATCCTTTAGAGAAACATCAGGACAAAATTCTTTGTTCATGAATGCTACTGCAAGGACAGGAGTTCCTGTTCCTGAGACATAGGAATATTCATCCTCCTAGGCAAAGTCCCTCCTAGCTGATAGAAAGAAAGAAGCCTACTCCCCTAATAAGGAAAATACACTATTCTCCTCCAGGCAGCACCACAGGACAAAGCCTCCACCTGCTCCTCTGGTTAATGACTCTCCCAAGGACTCATCCTTTAATACTGCAGGGAATGGGCAGTATATTTAATATTTTGTATTGTAAACTGTTTAGATACCTGCTCGATAAACGGTATATCAAAAATAAAGAAACTTGAAATTACCTCCCTCTATTCTACCTTTATAGTACGGGAACCTTCCCAACTCTAGAAAACAGTCTTATTTTAACATGTAGACACACACATAGCTTAAGAGAGTCTAGGGCAGGGGTGCCCAACACGTCGATCGCGATCGACAGGTCGCTCGCTCAGGCGACTCAAGTCGATCGCAGAGCGGGTTCCCTTCTTCCCTTCTCTTTTTTTCCCCTCCTGACTGGCCTGCTCCTGAATTCTCTGCTGCTGCCTCCGCTGCTCAACATAAAAAAAAAAAAAAAAACGGCTTGGAGAATTTATGCTCTGGGGGCTAACGTGTGCTTGTACCGGCTTCCCTTCTCTTCCCTCTGAAACCGGAAGTTATGTCCGGGGGGGGGGGGGGAGAGAAGGGAAGCCGGCACGCACATGTTAGAGCCCTGTTCGCAGGCTAAAGCGGGAGACCGGTCAGTGAAGCTTGCGATTTGCTCTTCTTGCTGCCAGGTCCTGCCTACTTTCTGTTTCCTCAAAGGCAGGACCCGGCAGCATTTCTCCCAATAGGTCGATCTTGGGCCGATCAGCCTTCCTCTCCCCGACGTCAATTCTGCCGTCGGAGAGGAAGTTCTGGCCAGCGGAACTTCCTCTCCGACGGCAAAATTGACGTCGGGGAGAGGAATGCTGGTGGGCCCGAAGCAAGGAGAGCTTGGCCGGCGGCGGGCGGCTTTGGGGGCCTGTTATCCGATGGCAGCAGCAGTGGCAGTGGCTTGGGGGAGGGCAGGGGGGTGAAGGAGGGCAGGCAGGGAGACAGAAGGAAAGAAGAGAAACAGAAAAAAAGAAAGAGGGCATGAAGAGAGAAAGAAAGAGAGGGCAGGGAGAGAGGAAGAAAATGTTGGGGGGGGGGGGGGGAATGAGGTCAGGAGGAGTGGAAGCATACAGGCTAAAAGAAGGGAAGAAAGATTGGATGCACAGTCAGAAGAAGAAAGTGCAACCAGAGACTCATGAAATCACCAGACAAGGTAGGAAAAATGATTTTATTTTAAATTTAGTGATCAAAATGTGTCTGAATTTATATCTGCTCTCTATATTTTACAATATGGTCCCCTTTTACTAAACCGCAATAGAGGTTTTTAGCGCAGGGAGCCTATGAGCGTCGAAAGCAGCGCTGGGCATTCAGCGCAGCTCCCTGCGCTAAAAACTGCTATCGTGGTTAGTAAAAAGGGAGGGGGTGGGTATTTGTCTATTTTTGTATGGTTGTTACTGAGGTGACAGTGCATAGAGTCATCTGCTTTGACCTCTTTGAAAAACCCCCGGAATAGGAATGATAATTAACAATTCTATGCATACAGTGTGCGTTGTGTTTTTTTAAAATTTTATTGTTGGTAGATAATTTTGACTTGGTCATTTTAAAAGTAGCTCGCAAGCCCAAAAAGTGTGGGCACCCCTGGTCTAGGGGGTCTCTACATGTACACAGAATGATGAAGTCAAACTCGAATTGACTCAGTCTGGAGCCATATCTTAAATATTGTACTCCTCTTCTGCTACTTGCTTTCAAAACATGGGGGAAGTCTATCAGCCTGAGAGAGGGATGTTGCTCATCAGTTTAAAAGAAAGTGGGATTCACTATGTAAAATCTATATCTATTTTCTCAATTGCCGGTAAGAATCTCTGGAATTCAATTTCAAGTATAATGAGATTCTGCAAAGATCATATGTCTTTCAAGAAATTGTTAAAAACACAATTGTTTGTGGACACCTTTCTCTAACTCAGTGGTTATTTGTTTTAGATTTGAATAATTTTGTATTAAGGACATTTTGTGGGGGAGACTGACCTATTTGTTTATTGCATTTTACAATGTTTGTGTTTGAAATTGTGGATGTAAATGTTTTTGTACATTGCTTAGATGTAAGTGATTCATAAATTTTTAAAAAGAAATATATCTGCTAACGCTGACTTTTTTCTACCCACAGATTGTGGTGCAGAAAGGTGAAGAACTTAATGGCTACATTAAAGTGCTAACAGGACGCAAAGTTGGGCTCTTCCCTATTGACTTCTTGCAGGAGATTTGAGACAGGAAACCCTTGAAAGACAACAGTGACCAGATGTTAAGAAGGAAAGAATATGAAACAATTCTTGAGGAAAAGAGAAGGGAGCGTTTTCTTCTATTAGAAAGAATCTGAAGAGACAAAGACGTCAAACGGAGGTTATCACCAAAGGCCTTTGGAAGAGAGCCATCTCCAGAAGATGAAGTTCTACAGACTTTTTTGTTGTTGTTGTTCTGGCCAAACCATTTGTCAGTTAAAGGAAAGAAGTGTTGATGGTGCCATATAGTGCTGTAGATTTATATCCTTGACTGTAGTCATCTTTGACATCTCTAACAAGCCTACAGCCCCAAAACATAACCATTTTGAGTGGTTTGGTCAATTTCCAAATCTGTGTGGGTCTTAAAGCAAAGAGAATATAATGCCTTGGATTATCATGGAAAGAACTTTGGTTCCTCATGGACTGCTCTTCTGTTTGCACATTTGATTTGTATATACGTATCAAAAAAATAGTGTTGGAAAGTAGGAAGGTTGATATGTGGGAAGTTGAGGAAGGCATCTATCATTTCCAGTGTTAAAGAATATCTCAAGAAGGCCTCACTATGACTCATGACCATCAGTGAGAAACATATTGACACATTTCATATTACTTCTCAAGGCGATAAAATAATAAACATAAAACAGCAACTGTTAAATAACTGGAAACAGCCACAATATGAGTTTCTATAGTAACAAAAAGATTTTTGTTTCTGGACAATGCAACACCAGTGTGTGATCAGAGCACAACAATGCTTTAGCAAAACAATCCAAGAGGCATTTCCTGTGGATTTGTTTTGTCTCACTTCATGCGGCATGGTTTACAATCAGGTTGTTGGTTCTTCTTCTACCATCCATATTCTAAAAGTATTTATGACCCATGTTGTTACTGGTGGATGGATACCACCAAGAGGGCCAGGGCTACTGTATTTGAGGCCTGGGATCTGTAATGTTTGAAGAGCAAATTGGACCACAATTTGGGGTTGCTTTTGCTAGATGGATGAGAAGGAAAAATACCTGTCTATAACATCATGCAACACAAGACTTTAGTAAGAAGTTGATTCCCCGACATCAGATTTGCAGGTAGACAAGTTAGGAGGGTGTTGCTGTGCTGTTTGACGATGAAAACCTGCTTAGAATATGAACATAAGGACAACAGATGGAGAGCAAGTGCAGGGGAAGGAAAATGTTCTCAGTTTGGTGTTGGATAAAGAAGCTTATTTCTAGCTGATATCTTAGAACTAACTAAATGTAAGCTACCTGTGAGGATGGGTATAGAAGATGCTGATGACTTGGAATTGATGGGTGTGGTCATCAGGGAAAAGTTTGATCTAGTTTTAGTGAAATGTTTGATTCTGTTTGATGTGTTTTCTAACTAAGGAGATTAATTTCTTAGATAAAAAGAATAAAATCTCAAACCCTGCACAACACAATGTACCTGTTTAATCTTTCTTTTTATTTTTTTTTTAATTCTTTATTGATTTTCCGAGCTTCAATAGTACAATACACAAATATATAACATATAATAAGTCAATAAAGCACTTTCAACTTACAAATATACATAACAAACCATTTTCTCCCACTCACCCAATGATTATTCAATAAAATACAGAAACATAAATTTTCCCAATAACCTTACCCTATTCAAATTAATAATGTCCTCTCAACCTCCCACCCACCCCAAGTGTAAATACTCAAAGGTCAAAATTTGGACAGAAATAGCCCCCCCTCCCACTCCTCCCTGGATGTGTACGAAAATAAACAAAAACTGACTCATAATCAAAGACCTACTAAAGTGAAGTAATATAAGATGTCAACGGGCCCCAAAACAATTTAAATAAATTACTGTGCCCCAAACTATTGGCATTCATTTTTTCATATCTATAGCTGGAGCACAGATTTGCCCACCAATTTCGGGTTACCATCTGCATGGCTATCCCAGGAAAAGAAACCTGTTTAATCTTTCAATCATTGGTCTTAGTAGATGTGTTGGACACACCCAACATTTTTTTTTTTTTTTTTTGTAACTTCTGGTGCAAGAATCTTGCAATGCAAAGCAGCTTCAAAATGGTGCCCTATGCTTGCAATCTGGATACCCTCTCGCTCCTTCAGCATCTTCTCTCCTGGACCCCACTGCTATCAATAAATGGTGCCAGCACATCATATCTCAGTAGGAAGGGGAGTATGAGGCAACAGGTGCTTTTACAGTGCCTGTGTGGTAGCCTGGCTGCTCCTGTGCAAACCTGTCATGAAATAGACACTACACGGGAGACTGCTTTAAAACTACATTGGGCTCTGGAAATGCTAGCAGCATGCACTAGTAATGGAAGAGCCAGGGCCCTCCTATTATGTTGGGATGGGGGCGAGAACTGGCCAATGCATGCAGTGAAATAAAGGCTTATGTGATGTATTACAGATTGCTGCCTAATAGGTAGTACCAACCTGTTTTGCCCCTGACCTCTTGGAGCCATTCTCAGCCCCAGCCCTTTCACTTCTGGATCCTGAAGTCTTTCAGGCTCCCATCTCCTCCCTCTCTAACATAAAACCCTGTAATGTTGCTTCCTGAGCTGTCTTGGAACCACCCCCCTCCAGTACCAACTCCTATACTTACATTACATTAGAGATTTCTATTCTGCCATTACCTGGCGGATTACAAAAGAGTTATACAAGGTGGGTTACAAAAGAAGATCTCTGGTCATTTCCAGTGAAAGTAAAGAGTAGATCAGGTAGGTTTGGGGAGTCGGGAAGATGATGGGAAGAAGGAAGGTACTTGTGGTGTTAAGACTTTTTCAGGGATTTCTTGACTGTTGTGACTTGAGACACTCTATAACTGCCCCTCAACTGCTGGCTCCTGAACTTTCTCTGAGACGCTCCAACCCCAGCCCCTTCTTTCCTATGTCCCCACTTTTTTGTTTCTGTGACCTATGTCCATTTCTCACCCTCTCGTTTTCTCTGCTCTCCGCTTTCTTCTCCTCTTTCCCTGGCTCCTGTGGAATTTTCAGTCTGCCTCATGGGCTTCTGGGGTGGGGGAGGAGAGCAGAATAGAAACTAGAGACAGCTTGAATCCTGTAAGTATGTACTGATGTATTTCTGGAACATTCTCAGCATGCTTCTCTAACAGCAATGGAGAGCAGCCCAGACACACTAGTATGGAGGAGATAGACAGGTGCAGCTGTCAAAACTCCCTCCTTTCTCCCCTTCTTAATGTGTAGTTAATTTCACAACAATTTTGTTTGGTCATTGGGTAAAATCTGGCAAAAATTATCACTGCCCTTAAGAAAGATCTCTTCGGTCTCTTTTTATCTCATTGTCTCTCTCTTACTATTTTACTCTTTGTGGATAGCTGATGGAGAGGATATTGAAGGCTTTGAGTTGCTTGTTGCCCTATTCATTAAAGAAGACATCAAAACCACCAGGATCACAGATGTCAAATACACCGGGGAGTCCCTCTGGGTTAACCTGGCAAGAGGTGGCAATAAATGCCTGTATCTTGGTGTGGTATACAGACCCCCAAGACAAATGGAAGACATGGACACAGAATTAATTGAGGACATAGAGAATATCACTCTACGGGGGCGACACTGTACTGCTTGGGGACTTCAACATGCCTGATGCAGACTGGAACACATTTTCAGCAACCACCAGTAGCAGCAAGAGGCTTTTGGCCTCCATAAATGGTGCACAACTAAAACAGATGGTAACGGAGCCCACTAGGGCCCAGGCGATCCTTGACCTGGTACTCACCAATGGGGAAAGCGTCTCAGAGGTCTTGGTAGGAGATACGCTAGCCTCCAGCGACCATAACATGGTATGGTTCAACCTTAGGAAAGGATTCCCTAAATCAATCACAAAAACAAAGGTACTTAACTTCCGGGGCACCGACTTCACACGCATGGGAGATTTCGTCCATCAGACGCTGCAGGACCAAGCAGAGACCGGTAATGTGGAAGCTATGTGGTCGTACCTGAAATCATCCATACACGAAGCTACTAATCGCTACATAAAATCGGTAGACAAACGGCAAAGAAACAATAAACCCCAATGGTTCACTGAGGAGATCTCGCACCTCATTAAGGAGAAGAAAACAGCATTTCTTTCCTACAAACGTACGCAGAGAAGGGAAACTAAAGTAGAATATAAGACCAGGTCCGCAGCGGTCAAAACAGCAGTTAGGGAGGCCAAACTTCGAGTGGAAGAAACTTTGGCAAAAAACATTAAAAAAGGGGACAAATCTTTCTTCAGGTATATTAGTGATAGGAAAAGGAACACAGACGGCATAGTACGCCTTAGAAGACCGGACGGAAACTACGCAGTGGCGGATTCTGAAAAAGCCGAAATACTAAATTAATATTTCTGCTCAGTCTTCACCTGTGAGGCACCGGGACACGGACCACAGTTGAAGGCAAAACAAATTGCGGAAGACCCATTTCAGAATTTTGAGTTCACACCTGAAGACGTCTACAGCGAGCTGACAAGGCTCAAGGAGAACAAGGCCATGGGACCGGACAATTTACACCCAAGAGTGCTTAGAGAATTGAGAGATGTTCTGGCGGAACCGTTGGCAGTGCTCTTCAATCTCTCACTAAGCACGGGGAAAGTTCCATTGGACTGGAAAACAGCCAACGTCATTCCTCTGCATAAAAAGGGTTGCAAGGCTGAGGCTGCGAACTATAGACCGGTGAGTCTCACTTCAATAGCGTGTAAACTCATGGAAACACTAATTAAGCATAAATTAGATACGGTCTTGAATGAGGGGAATCTCCGGGACCCCAGTCAACATAAATTCACCAAGGGTCCTGCCAGTCCAATCTTATCAGCTTCTTTGACTGGGTAACAAGAAGGCTGGACTCGGGAGAGTCCTTAGACATCGTATACCTTGACTTCAGCAAGGCTTTTGACAGCGTCCCACACCGCAGACTGCTGAACAAGATGGAATCGATGGGGTTAGGAATAACATTAACAGCATGGGTTAAAGATTGGCTAAGTGGCAGACTTCAGAGGGTGATGGTTAACGGTACCCTCTCCAAAACGTCGGAAGTGACCAGCGGAGTGCCGCAGGGCTCAGTCCTGGGTCCACTCCTCTTCAACATATTCATTAGGGATTTGACTCAAGGGCTTCAAAGTAAGGTAACCTTATTCGCTGATGATGCCAAACTATGCAATATCATAAACGCCTACAATCTGCAGAATACTATGGAACAGGACCTCCGTACTTTAGAAAGTTGATCCTCTGTCTGGCAGCTGGGCTTCAACGCCAAGAATTGTAAGGTCATGCATCACGGAAATGGAAATCCATGCAGAACTTACACCTTGAATGGCGAAACTTTGACCAAGACTACAGCTGAACGAGACTTGGGAGTGATCATCAGTGCAGACATGAAGACTGCTACTCAAGTGGAGAAGGCTTCATCTAAGGCATGGCAGATGATGGGTTGTATCAAGAGAAGTTTTGTCAACAGGAAGCCTGAGGTTATGATGCCATTATACAGAGCCATGGTGAGACCTCATCTAGAATACTGTGTGCAATTTTGGAGGCCACATTACCGTAAAGATGTGCTTAGAATTGAGTCGGTTCAGCGGATGGCCACCAGGATGGTCTCGGGGCTAAAGGGTCTCTCATACGAAGAGAGACTGAACAAATTGCAGCTCTATACTCTCGAGGAGCGTAGGGAGAGGGGAGACATGATTGAGACATTTAAGTACATCACGGGACGGGTCGAGGTGGAAGATGATATCTTTCTTCTCAAAGGACCCTCGAACACAAGAGGACATCCGCTCAAACTCAGGGGAGGGAAGTTTCGTGGAGACGTCAGGAAGTACTTCTTCACGGAACGAGTGATAGAGCATTGGAACAAGCTTCCAGTACAGGTGATCGAGGCCCGCAGTATCCCAGACTTCAAGAATAAATGGGATACCTATGTGGGATCACTGCGAGAGTCATACCAATGAATAGGGTCGCTAGGATATAGACTTAATAGAGCAGGTCAGTAGAATTAAGGGGGCCAGTAGACTTAAAAGGGGGTCAATGGTATGGGCAGACTTGATGGGCTGTAGCCCTTATCTGCCGTCATCTTTCTATGTTTCTATAGCAGTGTCTCTAAAACTGTGTGCCGTTGCACAATGGTGTGCCCAGAAGAGATTACAGAATTTTCCTTTATTTTTAAAAATTCCCTTCATAGGTGTACACTAGAATAGATGTTGCATATGCAAGTGTCTGTCAATGTTATGAGCGTCTGCATGCGTAATGATACAACTGCCCAGACAAGCAACATTCTTTGATGTGAATGGTCCTTGAAAACTAAAGGCAAGTCTTTTTATTTTCTTTTTTTTTTTAATTTATCTGTTTATTAATTTAAAAATAATATTAAGCATTACACTTGTTAAGAAAATACGAAGAAAAGATTTTTATAAAGAAGAATAATAACAAGTAAATAAAAATACAACTTCTTCTTAGACCCCAATATAGAACCTTGGGGGGAAAGTCCACCTAAAGGGACTTTAAATTAAACAACAAGAAACAATAACAACAACAAAAAGGCTTTAACGGATATATTCCTCTCATATTATAACATCCATTAGTCCCTGATGATCTTTTTCATGTCTAGAAAGCTCCTAAGATGTTCTGGAACAAAAAAGGTATATTTCGTCCCAAAGTATTTAATGAGACATTTGCAAGGGTAAACCAATTGGAAAGTGGCTCCAAGATCTTTCACTTCTTGCCTCATTACTAAAAACAATTTTCTTCTTTCTTGTGTCTCTTTATTAACATCGGGGTAAATCCATATATGCTGTCCCATAAAAGGAGCTTGAGTTTTACGGAAATAAAGCTTCAGTACAGCATTAAGATCTTGCTGAAACACAAATGAAATGAGCAAGGTAGCTCTTTCCTCAATTTTTGTAGTAGATGTTTCCAAAATTTCTGAGATATTTCCCAATTCGAGTGGTTGAGGAAAAAGTCCTTGATTTACTACTGAAGTTTCGCTCCCTAATTTCTTAATAGGACCAGGTAAATAATAAATCTTATTCAAAGGAGGAATAAGTTCAGGAGCAAAACCCAGAATTTGAACCAAATAGTTCTTAAACAATTCAACAGAAGAAATTTCTGTCATCCTTGGGAAATTTAATAGTCTCAAGTTCAATCATCTCTTGTAATTCTCTAATTGCTCTATTTTCTTATGTACCAAAAGTTTGTCCTTAATCAATTGAGCATTAACTTCTTTAAGAGCTTTTATTTCTTCATTAACAACTTGAAACTTAAATTCATTTTCATTTTTATTTCATTTAATTGTTTTTGCTAAAGAGTCTACCTTTTTCACTAAGGAAGATGTTTCCTGCACTGTTTTTTGTAATGTTCCGTCCATCCTCTGGATCGCTTTCCAAACATCTAACAGGGTCACCTCCGAGGGGGTCAAGATAGTCAAACGACTATCTTCCAACAAAGGTTGCATTTTATCCCCCAAGACTCCTTCTTCGTCTTGCTTCCCACACTGGAGACAACTCCCGCAGCCACTTTGGCATCGGTGCTTTTCTCCTGCACAGACGGCTCAGTCGCAGAGCATGGAGGTACTACCGGGTCAGGAAGCGAGAGAGAGACTTCCAGCTCTAGAGAGGCGCCAACACAAGCGAGCCTCGCGTTCCACCCTGGAGAGAAATTCTAGCGGTAAAGTCCAGCAAGGTCTGTTGCAAGGGCGTAGAAGTTCCGGCCGGTGAGGGAACAGACTGAGCTAAGCCCTTCCTTTTGGTGTGCAGCATTTCGTTGAGGAAAAAGAATCAGAGACTCACCGGCTACATGCTAGTCACGCCGCCATCTTGGACCGCCCCCACCCAAGAGCTCTGACCTTATTTTCATTTTTTATGCAGTAGTTATCCTAACTTGAGCAACAAAGCAATCAAGGCTTTGTTACTGCTTAGATCTTCTTATCTTGCCGAACTTGGATTTTCAGTTCTGACAGAAATTAAAGCAAAAATAAGAGAACGACTATAGATGATGGATGATGAAATTCATGTTTGCATGTCAACTATCGAGCCACGTTTTGAGTTCATTTGCATTAAAAAACAAGCACATTCATCGCATTGATTAGCAATTCTATCTACTTTAATTTCACCGTTGTTACAATTACTCATACATAGCTTAAAGAACTAACTTTCAAATTTAATTTTTTGTTGGTTTTGCAATTTTATAATTTCAGATATAATGTGCTGCGAAAAACATTTGCTCCTTTTAGTGCACTGCAGCTATAAAAGCTTGAGACACTGCCCTATAGTCTCCTCAGCTGTGACCTATCTCACCCACTAGAGCCGCTGTGCCGGCCCTCAGCTGATTGCCAGTATTTCACTGTGTCTGAGGGACTTTCTCAAAGTTATGCTTCAAAATCATTTTGGGCCCTCTTCTCTCTCTACTTAGGGAATTACTGTATATATAATGACGCCTTTCAGAATGATGGTTGGGGGAAGGGAAGGGGGAGTGTTTTGCATTCATAAAGTGTTTACAATTGCTTTTCTGTAAAGAATGAGAAGTCTTTCACAAAGCTTTAATCTAATAGTTTAGGATCTGTAGCTAATATTGCAAAATTTTTGCCAGGATGTCAACTGACTCAAGAGGTGCTTTTAGGGCATTAGAAATGCAGGTGCTTTTAGGATGTTACAAATGCAGGCGTCTGGGATATGTTTGCAGCCCCTTAATGCTGGTCTCGGGCAGATTGTACCAAGAATACTGGCTGGGGGATTTTAAAAAATTCCAGTCCTGCCCATCTTTCTTACCTCTCCCTCTGGTGGCCTGAAGGATCCCTGCAGCCCAGCCTGCAAAAAAAAAAATACACACTATCTGGTCAATATTGAGCAAATACAATGGAGACAGTAAATTCTGCACAAAGAACAGCCAAATCCAAGGAAA